>NC_132801.1:3541666-3889583 GCF_048594095.1 Paramormyrops kingsleyae | reverse complement strand
CCGCCCCCTGAAATTAAGCTCCGCCCAGAGCTAACAGTAAGAATGCGTAAGCAGCTGGAATTGACATGTCTGTTTTCCTGCTGTCCAGCTTCCTACCCAGTGGGGGTGTCCAGCTCTTGAATTAAAATTGCCCTGCTGAATTGATCTCCCCCTCCCCACATCTTACCATCTGGTTACTAGCTTGGGCCAGTCTGTGCTGGGAAGAACTTGCAGTGAAGCCAGCAGTGAAAATTGCTTGAAATATTTATTTGGTGAAAGCGAAGCTTGGGGTCTGAGCACAGATATTTATCCAGTACCCCCCGGAGCAGTTTTTTGGGGGTTAAAAGGCCTTGCTCAAGTGCCTAGCGGTGCTATGATTATTTTGCCAGACACGGGATTCGAACCGGTGGCCCTCCTAACCTGCAGAGCTACACTCCAGCCTAGTGTGTCTCCACGTGTACGTGTGCATTAAGTTTCCGCCCACATGTTTGGTGTACAAAGTAAAACAGAGTTAAATAATCCCCCTTGCTGTCAAGTTAGTCTGTTAACACTGTTCACTGTTTGTTCACTGTCACTGTTCACTGTCTGCAGGAGCACATGCAAGCAAGCATTTCATTGTACACGGTACTTGTACACATGACAATAAAAGAATTGAATTGAATTGAATTAACAGAGAGCCTCTTGGCTGGCGCCCTCTGCATTGATGTCCCGCCTTAGAGCTCACTGGGACCCGTGTTAGCGCCGGGGGTCAGTCAGGTCCCCTCTCACCGATAGGCAGGGACTCAGCCACTATTAACTCCATTTGTCACTAAAAGATGCCCCCCCCCATCACCCATCATGGGGGTAACTGTGGAGAAGTCTCAGTGCACATTGGAGAAAAGCAGACCCACACCAACTATGGTCTGAATCTCTGAGGATGTGGACCCAATACCCACCTGTAGATAATTCCTGTACTGAGGAGACCCCACATGCAGCTTTTGTGATCCATGGACCCCATGTGACCCAGTGCTCGTGTTTCTTCGTTGTTAGGTCCCATTTTGAGTTTCTTCCTCTCCTCCAGGTCATTGTCCCCCCCCCCCATAAAGACCCCCGGCGGTCCCCATTCCACGTAGATCTCAGGCTCTGTCCTTCAGCAGTCTGAAGACAGCTAGACAGACGCCTGCCGGCCAGCACCCCCCCCCCCCCCCCCCGTCCGTCCTCTTCATTATCCAGGTCTTGTTCGTTATTATGCTGCTTCTGGTTCATTACGCTTCTCAGCACGTCTGCTAATGTTTGCTCAGGCACTCGTCTGCTCAATTTTATTATATTTGTTTATTTCCCATCTGCAGCCATGTTTTTGCCAGTACTTTGCCCGACCTGGCTCTCGTCACGGGTGTCGCAGACATATATATGCTAATTAAGCCTTGACGCCAGAGCTGGATTTTTAAATAGCTCCTTGGTGGGGTGGGAACATGGTTTCCCTCGGCGGAATTCGGGATGGTGTCCCTCGCCTTAGTGACTCACGCCTGCTCCTTATCTCCTTAGTTTGCACTCTGAGGTCTTCCATTATTTTCCATTTCTTTTATCCCTCTGCTCTGCCTGCTTTTCAGCATCTCATGTTTGAATCCCTCAGATGGGTGGTGAATGAAGGGGGACCTCTGTGTCACATGACTCAGGGTGCCTAATATTGTGTGGGTCAGTCTTGTGCCACTTTTGCAATGAGATAATCAATGTCATTCACGTCACCTGTCAGTGGTTTTAATGTTATGGTTGATGGGTGTTTGTCTCGTTTCGATACATTTTTTTTTGATGATCGGAGCAGGAAGGTTGTCATATTCTGAATTCTATCATGCCAAATATGTCCGTGGATTCATCGAGGGGGGAACCTAAGAAAGGTTATCTGGACATTGCAGAATGAGAGGAAATAAAAAGATCTGTACCTTTAAGACAACCAGCAGCAAACCACCTTAAAACTACAGCTAAATGATACGGAGCCCTGGAACCCGGGCCTCAAGCAAACCACCTTAAAACTACAACTAAATGATACGGAGCCCTGGAACCCGGGCCTCGAGCAAACCACCTTAAAACTGCAGCTAAATGATACGGAGCCCTGGAACCCGGGCCTCGAACAAACCACCTTAAAACTGCAGCTAAATGATACGGAGCCCTGGAACCCGGGCCTCGAACAAACCACCTTAAAACTGCAGCTAAATGATACGGAGCCCGGGAACCCGGGCCTCGAGCAAACCACCTTAAAACTACAGCTAAATGATACGGAGCCCTGGAACCCGGGCCTCGAGCAAACCACCTTAAAACTACAACTAAATGATACGGAGCCCTGGAACCCGGGCCTCGAACAAACCACCTTAAAACTACAGCTAAATGATACGGAGCCCTGGAACCCGGGCCTTGAGTGGTGGCCTTCTTCAGTCACCTTCTGCCTGCGACTGTAACAGAGCCTCTAGCCTGGGGGAGCTTCCCTCCTCTCCCCCCAGCCTGTCCTCCCTTCTTCAGCCTGGCTGGCTGTCTTGTCACTGCCAGGTGCCAATCAGCTGAGGCCAGGGCAGCTGGGCGTCATTAACGGCAGCGCATGTGCGGGGTGGCACATGGTGGCACTCCTAAGGAAACCTATCAGCGCGTCCGAGACGGACCTTTGCAGGGAAAAAAATTATGACTGTGAAATATTCTTAAGGAAAATTTTCCAAATGATGTTTCTGTTTATGCTTTTCTCTGTCCCTCGAGGTTATGAGATTTCTGGCAGGAGGAAACAAAGAGCTCAACAGAGAAACTCATCATGTGTACGGGAGGACGGAGTCCTGGCCTGTCAGGGAAAATGCCCCCCCCCCCGTCTCCCTCCTCTATATTCGCTATATAGTTTTTCTTTCCGAATCGACAGGACTGATGCTTTCGCTCTCGCTGTAATGCAATGGCATTTAAACACAGGTCGATTCCTGTCCTTTACTGTGGTGCTGGAGGGGGGCAGGTTTATTAAAGCATTGTGGGACAGACTGACGACAAGACAGCTGCAGTTAGCGGCCAGGGAAGGCGGCGATGACGTTTCCCCCCTCCAACCCTTTTCTGATAATGCGGAAGGCGGTGGGTGACCTTTTGCACCCCCAAAAGGCTCTGCCAAGCCGTCTCTACTGTATCTGACCCATTCCAGCTTGAGGGTCATTTTAAAACAAGAGAAAAAAAAATCAATAAATCTACCAAGACCAAAGAACCGTCCCTGTGTGGAAATGCAGGTCACTTTTGGGGACATAAGTGACCTTTGACTCGCCTGTTTGCACCTTCTACAGCAGTGGGGTTTAGGGACCTGGTGCCTAATATATGAAACTGCTCAAAAACATATTTGTGGGGGAATAGCAGAGCTGTGGGAAGCATCCCCAGCAGGTGTGTGAGGTGAGATCCAGACGCACCCGTCCTCAGTGCTGCGGTCAGCGGCAGGGGCAGTGTGAGAGGGTGGAGCGTGTGCCAGCTGCGGGAAAACTGGCCATTTAAGCACAAAATGCAGGAGCATCACATTCCGTGAGTGAAGTAAAAACGCAACACTGCCGTTAACCGTGAGACAGGACATTAGGTGGGTCACATGCACAGGAATTCTTCACGGTCTGGAGCGTCTCACAGAGCGCATGGATCGCTGACACTGTGCGTCTTGTCAGAGCCGCGCCTGACTTCGGAACAGGACCGCTGTGAACAGATCTACGTCCCTGTGTGACCCGGTCATAAGTGTCACCCCCCCCCACACCCTGGGGTATGAAATGAAGCTGCATTACCAGTACAGGAATGTGATTTTTCACATATCCCATCGTGGCCTCCATTTAAGGACATACACACATATGGAGGGGGTTCTTGGAGCATTTTCAGGGGGGTAAGGGGCTGCTTGCTCAAGGGCCCGTCAGGGATGTGGCTATTCTGCTGAGCGTGGGATTCAAACCACCATCCTTCTGGTCACAAGCACAGAGGCTGAACCCATTGAAGCACACACTGCCACAGATGGATTCTCATATTTTCCAAATGTATGCTTTCGTGTTTTCCATCTCACTCCAGAAAATACCTGTAAATGTCGACTGCGAAGCTCAGGGCAAACTCAGACCTGCTAACTTTGAGTTCTGCGTCTGGTGCCGTTAATAAAAACATTCTGTGGTAATTACACACTGCGCTGTGAAAAAGGCAAATACAGATATAAGGGTTTGGGAGAAGGGTTCTTTATTAGTAGACCTTTTTGCTTACTCTTATTATCTGCTCTCCGATTTTCATATCTAAGTTATGAATGCAAGGCTGAACCTTCAGTAAAATTCTCTTCAAATCCTTTCCAAGGTCTCCGGGAAAAGAATTTATGCCTCCCCCCACACTCCGCACACCTGCAGGTGTGTATCAATCCCATTTAAACTCCTCCCCCCACCTCTCCCCTAGCTTATAATGCTACCGCTGTGTACCTTTCTGAGTAATAACTACACAAATCTTTAGAAACCCACATACAAGGGCGAAGTTGGGCCATTTGCCGACCGATGCAGCTAATCAGAGCCCGATTGCCTGTGTAGGGTTTGAGGGAGTGGCGCCATTGGCCAGTCAGCTGTCAGTAATCAATCCCCGCCCACTGAGTTTCCCACATGACTCTCAGAACGCGTTGCCCTCTAAAAATAGAGGTGCCATCTAAATGACAACGGGGAGGGGATCTCTGCCTAATTGCGGCATCTGTTTTCATTAATATTCAATCCGAGGCTTTAATTAAAAGTTTAATTTCAGTTAAAAATGACCCCCCGCCCCTCTTGCTTTCCCAGAGAGATTTAAAAATACTTACAAAGTGTTGTTTCGAGATGGGGGAGGCAGATCAAACGCAGCAGCTTTCTGTGCGCCTGCGAGCCTTAGCCGGTGCTTTCGGGGGTCTGAGGTTTTCATTAACTGATCCAGGTCCGGGGACTCCACAGAACACTTACTCCGGGGGGGGGTCAAAAGGGGGTGATTTAAATACCAGTCTTTGATAATGTCTGCTGTACGGGGGTGACGGAGGACTGCAGTTCACTGTAAGAATACCGGGCCAGGCTGATGGGTGGGGCTATGGGGGGGGTCAGTGTGCCGTCGCAGAGAATGCTGGGAATTAGTTTGCCATCGGATATCGGCGCTGGGCTTACAGACATCCAGCACATTCCCCCCAACGCTGTAATAAATAGTTTATTGACCATTCGCAGTAGATTTTTACTATAACAAAGCTTTTGAAATCACTTCGTTTGGGCCAAGCAGAGCCCTGCGGCTTTGTGAGCCGCCCGCAACTGGAAGGTCGCCCCCATGTGGAGGGGGTGGGGGTTACCCTACTTATCTGCACATAGCAGGAACCTGGAGATTTACCATGCGGCAAATCAACCAATCACACGCTGCTCAGCCCCCCCTTGATGGGACTCGCTAAAATGCAGAGGGGGGCTAATCTATTTCAGTGACCTGAACAGTTGTGTGTCTGTAGGAGCGCTTGGTGAGATCTGAACCCCTCCCTAACACCACCCTCTCCAAATACACCAATCCCTGGGTTTTTGGCCAGTGATGTCACAGAGAGGGAACAGAAACACTGTCTGTCACTTAAACGAAGACCCGCAAGAGGATGCTGGAAGTGAGGATGGCCTGGGACAACGAGGGGTGGGTGGGCACCCTGAAATCGAGACCCGCTCATTAAATAAAGGAGACAGGGCTGCGGATGAGATAAGGAAACATCTCGCAATTTCGGGGTGTGAGATTGGCTCCGATGCGGCTGATTTGAGTCCACTGAGGATGCCGCCCATTTCGGGGTCGTGGTGGTAACTGCCCGCTATGTGCTCACAAATGGCCCTGCATCCCTAACAGTCTCAGTCTCCTGAATCTTGTTTGGAATGAATCTCTTTTTAATCTGCTTGTTTCCCCCTTCAGTTCCATCAACACAAGTCTGGACTTCACCGCATCGTACGTCAAGGAGATCCGGCCAATCAGCCACGTCCTGCTTCTGTTGCCGTCCAATAAGCCACCCTGTGAGGTCGTCTTTGAGGGTCGATGCCCCTAACAAACAGAGAGAGGGGGGGAAAGAGAGAGCAGGGCACTTCTGCCGAACAACAAGACCTTCGGCTCAAATAAATTGAGAGGTAGGAAAACAAACAAGCGACTAGTTTCCTGGAACACATGTCACTGGTCCAGACAAACACCATTTATATGAGCCGGCTTACGGGAGAACATCTCCTCTCCTCAGCCACCCCAGCTTCTGAAAAAACATCACAGCATCTTTGTCTGTGGTTGTGTGTGTTTCAGCCCGCATAAGCGTGCCTGCGCGCACACACATCACTCGGAATTAACCTCGCCCCTCTCCCTCGGCAAACCGAGGCCGGCCGGCGTCACGTGGGGGCTTGGCGCCGTGTTAGCCAGGCGCTAATTAGAGCTGGCGCCCATCCCCTGTGAAGATGGCCCGCCGCGTTTACCTGCCGGGTTCGAAGGGATTTGAATTAAGGCGGAACGAGTGAAAGCGTGGGAGAGCGAGACTAGACGGGGCGCCTGTTTCCCCGGTGAGTAAACACACGTGTGCCCCCGTCCTGGCGCTCATTAGCTGTTTATTTGCCTTTTATGATCTCATTACGGCCGGGTTAGGGAGTCGTGGGCATTGCCATTAGTGACTATGCGCGTGCACGGGTGTGCGTGGGTGTCAAACAAGTTAGCATATTCGGGGCTGTGATCTTGCACTCCACCCCACCTGGAATGAGATGACACCCCCTGGCTGTAATGGAACATTAATGGAGCAAGTGGACAAAGACCCCGGGTTAGAACCCTAAGCTGCAGGAAGGGCTCCCTCTAGTGTCAGATCATAGGGAAAACAAGTATCCGCCTGTAAATGGCGTTCGGGCGTTTGGGTTTGATTTGTCACCTGATTGCCCCCCACAAGATGCCTGCAATCTCCCCATCTTACATTGTCAGATTCGTATTATGTTGTTCATTAGCTGGCTATTTGATTCACAGAAATTCGCTCAAATACATCTTTGGGTTAAATACCCCAATCAAAGGATCCACAGCACTGCCCTGCAATTAATGGTCCAACAGCTGTGCCCTCCTGACAGCTGAAGCCGCATCCGTCTGTCCTAAGTGAAATTTGTAATGCATGTAAATCTAACATGCATCTGGATCCCTAACCCTCCTGGCGGCACCAGACAATCAGCACAGACCCGGCGTAACGGCGCCCCCTAATCTTGCCGCTGAAGTGAACCCGGTGGGTTGTTTTATTTTGCACTGGATTATGGACACGCCTGACGAGACTGTGGGGCGAGTGACCGGGAGCAGGCGAGGGCTTCGGAGCGCGCGGATAAATCGCAATAAGCGGCTTAGGGAGATCCGCGTCTTCGGGTCGCCGGATCGATACACACGTCACAAAAGAGGCCCGGATTGTTTTGTGTGGGGGTGTCGCTGTGTCACACAGGATTTCCTGGGCCCCGGCTCCCCCCCGAAGCTGACTGTGCTATGTAATGGCGGATGCGGTCGTCCCTCAAGTGGAATCACAGCACGTCCGTCGCTGGCTCCTCTCCCAGAATTCCACAGGTAGGGAATCACCCCGCCCCCCCGCTCTCCCTACTTGTCCTCTCCCTGCTCCAGAGACTCCCCCCCCCCCCATCTCACCCTCTGCTGCCCTCCCGTTTCCCAGACATTTTTGTGGGAGGACATCTGCGGAATACAAAGGCCACAGTCGCAGGAGCCCCAGGGATAAATCGGAAGCAGAGGAGCCACCCCCCCCAACGGGACCCGCTCTTATTGCGATGCATCGCTTCATCCTCCATTATGCAGCGGCTGCGTCGGGTATAAACTCTGTATGAATTTTTAAAGCGACTTCCTTTGTGTTTTCCGCGTTCCCAGTGACCCCTCGTTATCTTCTGAGGTGAATACCGCGGTTTTGGTCGGATCTGGTCGGACGCGGAGACCTGGGGGGGGGGAGCCTGATGCAAGCTCTGAATAAATGTGGGTCTCATTAAACCGTCGGTCAAAGACAAGGAAAGCGCGACCTTGCTGCGGGGGGGGGGGGGGGGGGGGACGGGACTGGCATTTGCATATTTACGGGGGGCGGGATTGGCTGCTGGCCAGTGAGACGCTGAGGACTGACTGGCCAGCCTGTCGCTGTGTGGACGAGCCGCTCGCCTGCTGCTCTTTGGATCCTTTTTGGCCCTGATCGCTCGCCGTACCCGACCAGACGGCCAGACACCTGCGGCCATTGCGCTATTGATTTGGGCGGCTTTTTCAGCCGTTTGATGGGAAACATGCGTGGGTGATGAGCCCAGTTATTGCATGTGAATACACGAACCTGCATTAATCAGGAGTGATCTATCTGGATAAATCTTACAACTATTAAAATATGTGAATTATATAATAAACGAATAATGAAAGACCGAGAGTGAGAGAGAGACAGAGTGAGAGAGAAATGCTAATGTGAATATGAATTATTTCAATGTAAAAATGTTTCTTAGGTGAAAAGTGGGTTCTTATTTTCAAATTTTGAATTCGTTTGGAAACAGTCATCTAGTTATGTGGATAATGTTAGTCTGTGCGTGTGTGTGAGTCTGCACATGTGTATCTATGCGTGTGTGTATGTCTGTGAGCCTGTGTGTGTGCGTGTGTGTGCGCGTGTGAGCCTGTGTGTGTGTATGTCTGTGAGTCTGTGTATGAGTGTATGCATTTCTGTATGTCTGTGTGAGTGTGTATTTGTGTGTGTCTGTGTATGATTGTGTGTGTGTTTGTGTATGCGTGTGTCTGTGTATGTGTCTGTGTATGTGTGTGTGTCTGTGTATGTTTACCCTACATGTGTATGTGTGTATGCATGTCTGTGCTCCGTCTCCTTCGCAGGATAATGACTAGTCCTGGTTTAACAGCTTCTCCGCTTTCATCCAAAAACCAAAGACAGTATATTTCCAGCCTCCTGTTAATTACAGTACCGAGTGTATATTCATGTATGTGTGTTAAAGCTCCTTCCCCGCTCTTCTTCTTTTCTTCCTCGGTAATTAATGTCCCCCCACCTTGACCTGTGCCCCCCACCTTGGCGCTAACACAGCACTTTGTCAGAATAAGCCGTCATAAAAGAGGAGCAAACTACACAATTGGGCTTCAGATCCCTGCGCAGGTGGGATTTCTATGTGCTGTCAATCACCTTCCGGCCACTCTGCATTGGCTGGAATAGGAGTGAGAGGTGGGGCATGAGAAATCCCACCCACTCCATCCATTATCCAATCACAGACCTTAGTGAGGGTCACAGGGAGCCTATCACAGGAGGCAGAGCACAAGGCAGGGACACAACTGGAACGGCAATTAGAGACACCAATTATCCCAAAAGCATGTCTTCAGACTACAGGAAAAAGTACAAATATGATATGCAAACTCCACACACACAACGGAAACCTCGAGACTCAAACCTACAACCCTGGACCCTTGAATCTGCTTGTACCCACAACAGCCAACTACTAAACCAATATGTAATATGTAATATTAATTGGGCTAACAATGCAAAGGTCATGGGTTTGACTCCCAGGGACCATGCATAAATTAAAACCCTCTCCTCTACTGTAGCCACGTCGCTGTGCATTAAAGCGTCAGAAAGATATGTAACGGTTTATTGAAATTAATAAGATGCAGGAAGATGACCGAGTGACTTCGAAACTGAATGTCCACCCTGTATGTACATAAAAATAAAAATATATCATTTTAAAATACACCCAAAAAAGATACGATATTTCTCACTGCGCACATGCAATTTCAGCATTAAACAGACGAGACTGACCGAAAATGCATCGAAGCAATGCGTTTCAAAGTGCTGCGTCCCGAAGTCTATCTTCCTCTAAAACAGGCTGGGAGGTGCACGGCGGATACCTGCGCTGATTTACGGCGGGACCCGTTTGCGGAAAACTCGGCTGCAGCACGCGGAGGCTGCACATTGAGATGCGCGCCATGTCGCGGGGATGCGCCGCCGCCGCCGTTGTGCGCGCCCGGAATCGCGATCCATGTATAATTCATAAATTCATGCGAATGCCGGAGGAGCATGTACCTGCAAGTAATTCCACAAAGAGAAAATTGCCGGCTGAACGAGGTACAAACGCGTTGGAAGCGCGTCGGTTTTAGAATATAACCTTATTAAATGCGAAGCTGCGTGGTGTAAAATTAGAGGGGTCGGGAAGGGGGATGAGAGCATGAAAGCAGTTGGGGATGGGATCGGGGGAGCCGGTGCGTTGGGGATCGGGCTCGCGGAAAATGAGACCACTTACGTTCCTTTCATTCCTGTTGTCGCAAACGGGGCAGGGCGGTTAAGTAAGACTCCAGTTTGATGGGCCTCGAGGTCCCCGGGCTCTCAGGGAGCAGACGTCAAAAAAGAGAATCAGACTGCAGCCCCCTGCTTTTCAATTTATAATTTTTTTTTGGTGGGCTTGGAGACAGCGATATGAGTAGTGGGGTAGCATGTTTGCTGGGTTCCATAGTGGAATGTAATGGGAAAATGTATTTGGATTTTTTTAGGTTCTTGTAAACTATAGAAAAAAAGATGAGAGGAGAAGAGAAAATTGTGAAAGGAGGAGAGATGGAGGTAGGGAAACAAATTGATGTCCTCCGTCTCGCACATTTGCTCTGGCTGCATTTCCCCGGAGACCCAGTGAAAGAAAAAATAAGCGGGCTTGTTTTTCCGCCATCCTGATCTCACCGTCCCATTCGCTTTTTCAGGGACCTGCGGCTGTCCCCCTGAGGGGTGGGGGGCGAGGGGGGGTCCCTTGACGAAGAGCGTGTTAGATTTAAGCTCGCTCCTATGCTGTGCTGGATTCAGAAGGTTGTCTGATCCGAGCCCACCCTTGTTTTTTTCTGGCCTGGTGGTTTCTGTTTATTAACTTTTTAAAAACTTTTTCGAGTTTGAATGCATGACACGCTACTCAGCCAAAGCAGCCAAAGACCTTGTGGGTTAACGCCAGGGCCTGGTCAATGCCCCGTTCAGCTTGACCGCTCACAGAGCCATGGCAGGTGCTGTAACGGAATCGCTGCCGGCTCTGGACCCCTTCTTCAGACGTCCCAGGATTTTGACGATACGAATCGCCGTTGACCGACCCCTCAGAAGAGGAGACGCATCTCAAGAGTTCCCGTCCGACTCGTGCTGTCGGTGGAGCGAGGCGATCGGTATGCATGGAGAAACAGCCAGTGAGAAATGCGATCATCTGAGCCTAACTCAAAAAGGACTATTCTGTATAGCTTTCATTGGAAGAATACGGAATTTTAGCTGGAAAACAGACCAGCTGGAAACGCCGCTGGTCCAGTCCATCTTACAGGGAGGCTTAAAGCTGATTTATACTTCTTTGTAGAATCCACACCTCAGGGAGCCGTGTACCCTATGCCATAGTTAGCTGTGTACCCTACGCCGCAGATACCCTACGCCGCAGATACCGTACACCGCAGATACCCTACGCCGCAGATACCGTACACCGCAGATACCCTACGCCGCAGATAGCCGCGTACCCTGCGGCGCATATACCCTACGCTACAGATACCCTACGCCGCAGATACCGTACACCGCAGATACCCTACGCCGCAGATAGCCGCGTACCCTGCGGCGCATATACCCTACGCTACAGATACCCTACGCCGCAGATAGCCACGTACCCTGCGGCGCATATACCCTACGCTGCAGATACCCTACGCCACAGATAGCCATGTACCCTAGGGCGCAGATACCCTACGCTGCAGATACCCTACACCACAGATAGCCGTGTACCCTACGCTGCAGATACCCTACGCTGCAGATACCCTACGCTGCAGATACCCTACGCCACAGATAGCCGTGTACCCTACGGCGCAGATACCCTACGCTGCAGATACCCTACACCGCAGATACCCTACGCTGCAGATACTCTATGCCGCAGATAGCCGTGTACCCTACGGCACAGATACCCTACGCTGCAGATACCCTACGCCACAGATACCCTACGCCACAGATAGCCATGTACCCTACGCTGCAGATACCCTACGCTGCAGATACCCTACGCCACAGATACCCTACGCCACAGATAGCCATGTACCCTACGCTGCAGATACCCTACGCTGCAGATACCCTACGCCGCAGATACCCTACGCCACAGATAGCCATGTACCCTACGCTGCAGATACCCTACGCTGCAGATACCCTACGCCACAGATACCCTACGCCACAGATAGCCATGTACCCTACGGCGCAGATACCCTACGCTGCAGATACCCTACGCCACAGATAGCCGTGTACCCTATGCTACAGATACCTGTGTACCCTACGCCGCAGATACCCTACGCCACAGATAGCTGTGTACCCTACGGCGCAGATACCCTACGCCGCAGATACCGTACACCGCAGATACCCTACGCCGCAGATACCGTACACCGCAGATACCCTACGCCGCAGATAGCCGCGTACCCTGCGGCGCATATACCCTACGCTACAGATACCCTACGCCGCAGATACCGTACACCGCAGATACCCTACGCCGCAGATAGCCGCGTACCCTGCGGCGCATATACCCTACGCTACAGATACCCTACGCCGCAGATACCGTACACCGCAGATAGCCGCGTACCCTGCGGCGCATATACCCTACGCTACAGATACCCTACGCCGCAGATACCGTACACCGCAGATACCCTACGCCGCAGATAGCCGCGTACCCTGCGGCGCATATACCCTACGCTACAGATACCCTACGCCGCAGATACCCTACGCCGCAGATAGCCACGTACCCTGCGGCGTATATACCCTACGCTACAGATACCCTACGCCGCAGATAGCCGCGTACCCTGCGGCGCATATACCCTACGCTGCAGATACCCTACGCCACAGATAGCCATGTACCCTAGGGCGCAGATACCCTACGCTGCAGATACCCTACACCACAGATAGCCGTGTACCCTACGCTGCAGATACCCTACGCTGCAGATACCCTACGCTGCAGATACCCTACGCCACAGATAGCC
This sequence comes from Paramormyrops kingsleyae, assembly GCF_048594095.1. Lineage (NCBI taxonomy): Eukaryota > Metazoa > Chordata > Actinopteri > Osteoglossiformes > Mormyridae > Paramormyrops > Paramormyrops kingsleyae. Next base: position 3,876,671 of record NC_132801.1, on the reverse strand, counting down.
GTGTACCCTACGGCGCAGATACCCTACGCTGCAGATACCCTACACCGCAGATACCCTACGCTGCAGATACTCTATGCCGCAGATAGCCGTGTACCCTACACCGCAGATACCCTACGCTGCAGATACTCTATGCCGCAGATAGCCGTGTACCCTACGGCACAGATACCCTACGCTGCAGATACCCTACGCCACAGATAGCCATGTACCCTACGCTGCAGATACCCTACGCTGCAGATACCCTACGCCACAGATACCCTACGCCACAGATAGCCATGTACCCTACGCTGCAGATACCCTACGCTGCAGATACCCTACGCTGCAGATACCCTACGCCGCAGATACCCTACGCCACAGATAGCCATGTACCCTACGCTGCAGATACCCTACGCTGCAGATACCCTACGCCACAGATACCCTACGCCACAGATAGCCATGTACCCTACGGCGCAGATACCCTACGCTGCAGATACCCTACGCCACAGATAGCCGTGTACCCTACGCTGCAGATACCCTACGCTGCAGATACCCTACGCCACAGATAGCCGTGTACCCTACGCTGCAGATACCCTACGCTGCAGATACCCTACGCCACAGATAGCCATGTACCCTACGGCGCAGATACCCTACGCTGCAGATACCCTACGCCGCAGATACCCTGTGCCGCAGTGAGGCTGAGCAGTGAGGGCCACATGACTCCTTAATCTGCAGAGGACCTTCGAGGTTGCTGCATTAAGGGAATCAGGCCCCCTCCTCTTCCTCTCCTGTCTTCCTCCTCTCTGTAATAATAATAAAAAACAATAGTAATAATGATGATGATGCTGATGATGATGAGGCTGCCACTACTGCGTTGGAATACAGGCCCACTAGGTCTGATACAAACAGAGGAAGGTCAAAGACCAGCAGTGTTTCACACAGACACTGTGAAGGTGTCTCATAATAAAGGGTTTAGCATCCCCCCCCCCCAATCAGCTTTCGGTTGTTGGACTGGGGGCAATCTCCTTAGTCATCTGTGGTCCATTGTAATTATTATTAATTGGAAATTCAATTATTTAAAAACTATTATTATTGTTATTGTTTATTGTAGAATTGCAGTAATAGGGCTGCAGTATCTGCCTATAACATATCTGTATGCGTACTTTGGTTGTGTATTTACATGCCTACTTTGTACTGTGTTTACATATTCATTGTCGTAAATCTGTCGTATTGTGTTTTGTGTTTAATTTGTGTTTATCTGTGTCTTCATTGCATTAGGAAACTGTTCACTCTGCATATGACAGAAAAGTCTCGATTCTATATTAATATTATTGGTCATCAATATTATTTGATTCGTTACTCATTAGCAAATGCTGATACCCTGTAGACCACTAACAAGGGAATGTTCACTGAGTATTTAAGCCTTTTTCATGTGCTCTTGTATGTACTCAAGGTCCACTCTGCTGTCCCTCACCATGCACGTACGCCACTGACCGGGGCGGTGGTTGGAACCCTGCAGATCAATACAGTCCTTCACAGCCCCCTCCCCCCCCCACCCACACAAGGAAGTAAACAGCTCTCCGTGGGCTGGGGCTTAATTGAATGGCCGTGATCTGATGAGTATGTCAATGAGAACTCGGTAGACCCCTCTGCCCCCCCCCAGCAATAACGCAGTCCACTTCTTAAGCAGCTTGTTTCTGATTCCCGTACACGGCTCTCCAATAAGAGCCTCAGTTGAAATCCCCCCGGGTCAGGCGGCCAGTCCCAGGACCCGCCCCCGTTCACGGTTTCTGGCTCCCTGACGGTAGGATGTTGGCTTGAGAGGTTCTCTGAAGGACGGCGAGGCCGCTCTCGTGGGATTAGAGCTGCCGCCCCCTCAGCCTGCCGCTCAGGGCCCATGACGGTGTTTGTTTTTCACAGACAAAACATCGCTCACAGCTGGACACCAGGGCCTAGCGGGTAGATGCATTATCCAGACGTTTAGCGGGAAGGGTAACCGAGTCAGGTGAAAAAAAAACACCCGCGTGTGGCTCAGAGTCGGTTTGTGGCGGGTCTCTGGTGGCGGGTCTCTGGGGTGACTCTTCCTGGAGGAGCATGGGGAGGTTTCTGAGTGGGGAAGGTTCCGGAAAGGATACTTAGTCCCGCTGGCATGGTTACTGAATTATCAGTCAGGCTTCTTTCTCTCCGGGTCTATGCTATATGAGCCCCACATGTCATATCCCGCTCCCTTCTGAATCCCTAATGCAAACCGTATCTCACGTTAATCATTCCAAGTCTCTTCGTAATCTGTGACAAACCGAAGTGCTGTGAAATGCATGGCCCTTATAGTGGTGCTCACTCAGATTGCACGTTTGCCTGTGGCCCCGAGGCCCCCTGTTGGCCATAAACAGTTACTACACAGTATTACACACCTTCCTTATTTAACAGATGGTGAGGCAGTATATCCTGCTAAGCAGCTGGCTAGCTTATTGAAGCATCTAAGGAGGGGTGGGGGGGGGGTGACTACAGAAACAGCCAGCTGCAGGAAGCGACACCTCCCTCCCTTCCCTCTGCTGAGAGAAAACCCTCCCAGTTAGCCCAGTGTCGACCCCCCCGTTTCATCCCACGGCCCAGTGACGGGAAAGTCCATCAAGCGAAAACCAGGGCAAATGAGGAGCATGCTGTCTGCTATTCATAACAGGCACACACTCACGCTCTTTCATTACCTTTTTTCTTGAGTCTGATTCCTGAATCACTTTGCTGAGGAATTTATGCAAGCGGACCAAGACTTTGGATTATGACTGTGCTCCTTTTTTGAGGGCGGGGTTAAATGCCAGGCTCTGACTGGGCTTTGGGGGCGGAGCCAATATGAAGGTCAGCCTTGTGGGATTGGCCGTTGATCACAGGTGGGGGCCTATGAAGAGACTGGCCACCTGACTGCAGCCTGACGCCTGGTTTTCTTCGGTTGGATGTCAGCGGCCCAGTTTCGATTTACTCAAACAGTTCATAAAACTGTAGAGGTGTGATCACATGACCCACTGTTAAATCCGTAAGAGGTGACTGGGCAGCATGCATGTTCTGCTGTGGTGAATCGTATCTCAGTTCTGTCTCGCAGGGCCACTTATACCGGTGATGTGCCCCCCCCACCCCCACTTGCAGAAACGTCTGCTGGCAAATACAGATATAAAAAACCTGTCATTTAAACACTCACATATCCACAGGAAGAAGGATGCAAACACACACACGCATGCACACCCTCTCTCTCAGGCACATACACACACATGCATATCTGCATGCACAGATACACTCATACAGATACAGATACATATGTACACATGTGTAGGGAGACTATTCCCTTCATCCTCACCATCCCTGAATGTGTGTGTTTACACACATTAGTTCCATTCAAACCATCCAATCAGAAGGCATTTCAGTAATACTCTTTTTCCTGAACTATCAGCCCAAGAACAATAACCCCAATAACCCCAACACACCCACAACCCAGCAAGCCCCAGCCAGCAAGTCTGCAGGAAAGACCTACCAGTTTTACCTATTGTTCTTTAATGCCAGGTAAGTGTACCTCTACATATTTCTCCTGTTTTGCACTAATTTTCACCGAAAATTGAATCTCGAATCTTGAATTTTCCTCCTTATCCGTCCGATAGTACGCTGTGTTCTTTTCAAAGTCGCGCTGTTATTATACTGAGAAGTACCAAGTGAACCCAGAGAACAGGTGCACATAGTGACAGGTCAAGGCGAATGAAGCCGATTCTGCTCCTGGTGCTGCCGGCTCCTCCGGCCTCCCTGTGTCAGGCAGAAGGGGCCCACAGACTCACAAAGCCTGTGCAACTGAGAAAAAGAGGAACCAGAGAAAGATGTTCTGGGAGGTTCCGTTCCCGCGCCTGCAGTGTGTTAAACTCCCTTCGCTTCATACAGATATACGTGCAGCGCCTTGCAACGAGCTGATCCTGTTGCAGATAATTTATTTAAATAAGCTTGTTTTGCTTAGATGCGGAGTGCAGCGCTCCCATGTTTAATGGGAATCACAGCGCATGACTATGGACGGTGAAGCGGCCTCCTCTTTCTGGGCTGCTTCGCCCGCTGCCGACGCCTGGGGACTTTCTGTTTTTATCACGATGTTGCGGAGAATTAAATTAGCGTGCTGAATAAAGCATTGTTATTCCTGCAGCTTTTTTGTCAGCTCCGGCCGCGTGTCTCCTGCGCTGTCTTTGGTCCAGCCGTGTCTTTCCCTTTGAATGTTCATACCTTGATATTTACATTTAAAGAAAGTCCCGTCATACTCAGTCTTCTCATCCTCAGTTTTCCTTGGATTCCCGGTGCTGCAAAAAGGTCGAGAGAAGTTCATTTAAGAAAAACTTCTGAACACTAAACAAATACCATTGTTTTGTGGTACCATAAACGTTGAACAACATATTATATAATGTTCAGTAGAGGTGATTTTAAACATTTTATCTATAGTTGGAAATTTAGGCTGGGAAATTCTGAGGGTGGATTTCAGATTTGTGAGCATTATCTTGAGCTAAAAATAGAAAGCTTTTGATTGCGCGGCTGATTTCAGACACTCGAGCTTGATTGGGTGACAGCGTTCTTTCTGAGCATGCTCAGTCCACCTTCGCCTCTGGAGCAGTGAGCTGCTGCCTGTCCCTGTTCCTGTGAGGGACTCTGGGATAAAGAACAGTCGTCTGTCCATGGATCCCCGACAGGATTCCAACCCAAACTCAAATTCCATGGATAAAGATATTTATCTGCTCTAGCCGTGCAGTACTGTCAGCTCTTTAACACAGACTCTGTGCTATTTTGCTTCTTCGTTGACCTTGAATCCTCTGCATTTTCCTTTTTTTCCCCCCATCAAATCACAGTGCGTGACACCAGGCAAACCATCAGCGCACAGGGACAGTGATCAGGAGTTATTACAAATTTTTTTGTTTTGCTCGCGTGTGTGACTGTAATCGTGTGTGCGGGCCGTCAGCCAATGGACTCACCCTTAAGCCTGGCCCCCGGATGGCAGAAATCAGTTCCGCCAGCCCTAATCTAATGCACTGTCACCGGTATTAATGCCACTATGGGGTATATCCGCAATTATCCGTCAGCTAGACGGATGCAGACCCAAGCGGGATTGAAATAAAACCGGGGTGATCTTTTATCACCGGTGGGTGGGTCACTAACCGGAGAGGTTTGGAAGCCACCCAGGGATGAAGCTTCTGCTAAGGAGGCAGTTAACAGATACGTGCTGAAAAGGGGCTGCATTTCACACCATTCAAACCACGCATTTCTGTGGGGGCCCTGATGTTTGGGGGCCCCTTCTGGCCACTACACTAAACATTAAATAAACATGTGACTTATTAAGTGTGTTCTGCTCGTCCCTACTATCTAGCAATAAATGTATTGTATTTTTAAAAGATCTGAGGGGGGACAGGGGGCCCCCAGAAACCCACCCCTGCTGACTGTTTATGACATCAGCTTCGGGGGCAACTGTTGCCAGGCTACCTCGTTTTATCGGAAGCCCCGTTTGTAGCCGCATATCTCGCTCCAGCGCATCAGGGCTGCGTTTCCCGAACGACGACGGAAGTTAACGTCTGAAGTATGACTGTTTCCCAAAACCGCCGTTCTTCGTCAGTCCCACTGTAGTTCGAACTGCAATGGTTCCAGAGGTGATTGGTCTCTGCTGGCCGGTCGTGGGCAAAAACTAAAACTTTGTAACATTATTTCTAAACAGGACAGCTGTATGTCATGGAAACGGGGCATGAGGCAGGTGGCAATAGGAGGAGATAATCCACTAGCGGCTCTGAGACATAAAGGGGGTTTGTTACGGAAACTAAACTCACTACAAAAGAAAAAAAACCATGAGGGGTGAAAAGGCAAAAAGGGAAAAAATAACTAACAGCAAGGGACCAGGCAACAAACTCACAATACAACACAGAGCAACATCTAACCTTCTGACACAATGAGCAGCTAAGGAACAGAACTAAGGCAGGAACATAAATACACAAACTGAACTGGGTAACTAAGCAGGAGGAGTGAGACATTAAACAATTAACCAATCAGGCTACAGAACAACGAGCAATCAGGCCGAAAAACCATGATGCAGAGGGAAACAGGTGCGTCAAATAAACTTAATCAAGGGACCCAGAGGCCAACAGGGAAGCTAAGAGACAGAAGAATATAACAAGGAGCAGTAACACATAATGACAGACAGGCGACTAGCGAAACCCCAGACAGAACACAAAGCAAAAACTAGGAACAAGAAAACTAAAATAGAAAATAAAGGCTGGGGAGCAAAATCCAATAATTACAAATAAAGAGGAAGCTGGTCTCAAACTCATGACCTGAGGGCCGGTAGCCGCACACTCGGCCCATAGAGCTGTGAGGGCCGGTAGCCGCACACTGGGCCCATAGAGCTATGCAGCAGCACACTACGGGCTTGAAGGACAACAGGGAGGACAGGATGGCCAGCGACACCTGCTGGCCAAATGGGGGAGGGGCACGAAAGGTTGAGGAGGACGGGTGCTGACCCTGACATTGTGCCAATATTGCATTATTAATTTATTGTGTCAGTCCTATAACAGCAATAATAATAGTAATAACTAAAAAATAGCAATGGCATCATAATAATAATATGATTGGCTTACTTGTATGATGCTTTTTGTAGAGGAAAAAAATAGAACTATTAGCTGTTTGGCTACAATTTATTTAGTGACATTGGGCTCTATCTGTATTCACATCTATTTATATATTTATCTGTTTGTTTATTTATTTATTTAAACTACTCTATAAACGCTTATAAATTCTTGATCCGTGACTGTTTCCACAGCCTATTAGTGGCTCAGTGGTCCTGGTGGGAACGCATAACACTCACCATAACATACCAGTAACACTCACCATAACATACCAGTAACACTCACCATAACATACCAGTAACACTCACCATAACATACCAGTAACACTCACAATAACATACCAGTAACACTCACAATAACATACCAGTAACACTCACCATAACATACCAGTAACACTCACCATAACATACCAGTAACACTCACCATAACATACCAGTAACACTCACCATAACATACCAGTAACACTCACCATAACATACCAGATTCCTCACCTACCCAGCTGCGGATTTGTATCCAAGCACTGCTGTGTTTATTTTTTAATCTTTTTTTCATATTGCAGTGAAAGCTCTCAGTGATTAAGAAGTGATTCATTATTTGTAGCCATTCATTTGCACGTGTGTTATTCCCTTTCAGCATGTTTTTCCCCATTTAATACTGTATGTACATAAGCGCTGAATGAAAAACCGTTTCAGCATCGCCATCGCGATGTGTGTGTGCAGTAATAATCACACCGCATTTGCCGGAACTGATTTGTCTCCGATAACTTAACTCCCGACAACACCACCAACTTACTAGACACACTTTACTGTTAAGTTCTATTTGGCAATAGTTTATTTTGGGTAATTTCAACTCTTTTTGGTTTTATAAATATTGCAATATTACTCGATAATTGTGCAGCCCTAAATATTTACAGATGCTCCTCTACTTACGAACTTTCAGACATACGAACGAAGAGGACTGTAAGTCCAAATTGTGTTCAGTTGGGCTCCTATTTCCTGTCCCCAACATCAATTTTTTTCCTGCGCACCAATTACACTTTAGTACGACTTCTGTCCACTACTCCCGCCGCGCAGCAGTGTAGTGTACGAACTCCCCGCATGCTAGATCGTAGTAGTTGCGTAAACCCTTAAAATGATGTTGAATAACGACTTACTCACATGGTACTACCCTCCTTCAACTGCATTTTCTGCCGCTGATGATGTAGTCACACGGCAATAAGCTTCGACTAATAGCTGTAGTTTGAGCTACACAACTTAACGACATTGTTTGCAAACGTTCGTTAGAACTTTCGGGAAACACCTGCATCATACTTACATAGTTCCAACCACCAAGTTGCTAACATAGTTAGCAACTCCGCTTCCGGGAAAGACACCCCAGGCTGAGTGCTATTCTCCGCTCAGGGGGTGGGGCTGGCAGCCAGGTGGTTAGCAGGCCTCTGTGCTAGCCTGCTACTGAAGGGAGGGGGCACCAAGCACTCCGGCGCCTTGAATGGACACCGGTGCCAGTCTGCCCATTAGGAGACATGGGCAACTCCCTAGGGTGGCATCTTCTGAGGGGGCGTCGACTTAGCAGATCCTGGGTGGTGAAGCTCGCCACATGGGCTGTGACTGATGAACGCGGATGTCTTTCCGTGAGAGTTTCTGGGGTCGACACGCCCCGGTCTGCAACAGTGCGTAGGCATAATGGCTGCGAATACCATAGCAATGCATACATATGGCATTCTTGCATTTTTGCCTTATGTAAGAGACTGTAGCTATGGGGCTAAATAAACTGAAGACGGAGGCTGAATGCACCGCTTATAGCATAAGTAGAGTTTGGGGTTATTGCACCCTGGGGGGAGGCCACTCCGTGTGTGTGGAGGGGGCTGGGCTTAAGGCCCATATGAGAAAATGCTAATTGTTGAGAAACAGATGTTTGATAAGCTAGAGAGTGGTATCTGCGGGTGGGTTTAAGCACAATGACCTGCTACGTATCTTTCTTCTGAGAAAACTGAAGTTTCAGCACCATGAAATGTGGGCAGATCCTTCTGGAAAATGCAGAGAGTGCAACTGTAGGAACATAACCTGCGGATAACTTTCCTCTCTGGGATGGGAAGCAGATGGAAACGGCTCTCTTATTTTAGCCAGGAACAGTCAGCTTAACGTTTCTAAGAGGCAACTAGGAGAATGCTTCGTGAGATAGGTGTCATTACCAGAAATGATTCATGAGCAACCCCGACCCCCATGTGGAAGACCATTCAGATCCTCAGCCTGTGGACAGACCCTCCCTGATCTCCATGTGGAAGGCCTTTCAGATCCTCAGCCTGTGGACAGACCCTCCCTGATCTCCATGTGGGAGCCCTTTCAGATCCTCAGCCTGTGGACAGATCCTCTCCTCTCCATGTGGTAGTCCTTTCAGAAGTTTTCACACCGTGAAGTTTTCACACCATAATCTCTATGCTAAGGGTTTTGGTTCAGCACCAATTCGTTATGTAAACCGCAGCTTTCAGGACACACATCCCTCACACCACTCCTTTGTTAGGAAGAATGGTGCCTGTCTAAATCCGTCAACCCGCTGCGTTCTGTCAGTCACTACCTGGTTCACACAAATATGAGACAATAGCAGCACCAGGGAGAGCTGGATTGAAGCCGTCGGTGATTAAACGGCCATGATAATCCCGCCCACTGTCTCTCCCTCCTCTGGAACCTGTATCATATCCTGCGTACAGCTGCCTGCCTGTCGAACCTGGGCTTTCATCCATTTGATTCACTAGCAGAAGACAGGACCTCCCTCATGCAAGCTGACCTGCTTGGCCCACAAACCTGGGTGTTTACAAGGATCTGGGGCCCCGGCGAATGACCGCACATGGGCTACAGCCCAGATCAATAGAGCGAACAGGCAGGTGGATCCGGCTGGCTCCTTTATTTATGCCGTGTGAATGTGTATGTGTGTGTTTCTGTGTGGTCTGGGGGGTGGGACGTCTTTCTGTGCCTCCGGAAAAACTGATGCCTCCCTGCGAAATTTCTGACAAGTTCATCCCAGACGCACTTCCTCAACTCGCCTCAGATCCGTAAAAAAGGAAACCTGACAGGATAGAGAGCTGGACCATGAAAAGCAGGTGTTTCCCCCCCCCCACCTTAAATCTCGGGGAAAATCTTCTGTTGGCTGCACAACCACATAACTGGAGTAGCCAATCGATAGCACAAGGCCTTGCCTCGCAGGGCAGCAGACGGAGCACATCCTCTCCAGCGATATCATCCATCGCCTTCTGCAAGCTTCTGCCCTTTGCAAAATGAAACCCAGGAAATGAATCTCGTGAGGACACAGAGCGGGCTGTGTTTAGCATTCGCGGCTGGCCTCTAGGGAATGGTGCGGGGGCGGGGCGGGGGCTGGCAGACGAGTCCACTTCCCCAGAAAGATCTTGTCTAAAAAGGTTTTACTACCTGAGCAGCCTGGACGTCGTCACCTCATTCCGCAGTGGCCCTCATGAGATGGCAGTCTGGGGGGGGGCAGCAGGTAGGACTATTTTGAGTCAGGTCAGTAGGTAATATTTTTGGGATGGCACCCCCCCCCGCCCCCCCCCCCCCCCCGCAGCCATGCTCCTGTAGTGTCTCAGTCTGTGCGGTTTTAAGTGGCTTTGTGGTTTTCCAGCCCTGAAATCGCACCGCACTCTCCTGGCAAACATTTCCCGTTTGCCCCGTTAAATAAACGTCATTGGGCATTAACACGCTCATCTATTGAGGGCCACTGTAGCCCTCGCTGATCCCTCATGCCACCATGCCCCTCCCTATGACCCACCCGCCCCCGCCCATCAAGCCCCCGCCCATCAGCCTCTCTACTTGGGTTATGAAAATGATTATGAAAAATGATGGGGGAAAATTATGTGACAGCATTATCTCGACGCTGAAGTGGCTGAAGAAAATAATAACCTTCACTTTCCAAGCCTATTAATCAAGGAATTAGAGGTTAAAGGCCTGCCAGGTCCAGTTAAATGTCGCTGTCAATCTCCGCCAAGCTCCATCACCTTCCGGCAGCTGGGGCAGCACCCCGTCGCATGGCAACAGGTGCAGACAGCCGGCATGGGGGGGCGGGGGGGTCCTTCAGCTACATCAGTCTGCATGCAAATGTACCTAATAGCCCACATGAGGGCAAGCAGTGGACTGGGATTAAAATGAGGCCAGTGTGCTCTCAGGGAAGGGCTCGGCCGTTGGACCCTTGACACTGATTGTTTTAGTGAAATTTCCAGTGGGAAACTGGGAAACAGCTGCAGGCCAATACACTGAAAACAGTCCATATCCAGGGCCGGGGCCACAGGCCTTGGCTGAAAGCTGATTGGCCCCCGGAGTGCCGACTCCCCTGTCACTCACTGATTCAGAACATATCTTTGGCTAATGATTATTATGGCCCCTTCTTATGTCCTCCCCCTTAAAAACTTCCCAGAATTGCCCGTGTGCAGCCAGAGATCTATGGGGATGCGGGTTTTTAAGAGCAGGAGTCCTGCTTTCAGCCTCTTTTTTCTTTAGGAACATTCATACTAGTCAGGTGTCATGGAGGGATTTCCAGTGACAGTCAGCGCGGAAAACGTTTATAACTGCTCCGTAGTCCTTCAAGGGGTGGGTCTGGGACACCCTGGCATGGCAATGCATCCACACAAAACTCAGGATATGGGTAGATGCCCTTCTGGAGGTGCACGGTCTGACCTGTGTTAGTTAGGAGTGAGGGCCATATCCCCGGGTGGAGACCACACATTTCCAGTGTCTCAGAGAGCAGGGAATGGCAGGAGACCCCTAATGAGAGGTCTGCACCTGACCGCATGCAATCAGCACTGAGCGCGCTCCTCACAGAGAGCCCCCCCCCCCCCCCCGCCCCAGGTCGTCCACCACTGGCTTGACAGATTGCTCAGCTTGCCTAGTGATGCCTGTGATGTCACACTGAGCCCCCGCTGGATTTATACCCTGAGGGAAGAAAAGCGTTTTGTGCCTCCGAGCGGCTCCCATTGTCACACGACGTTCCCAGAATCCTGTTCCGGGAAGCTGTCACCTTCTTCCGGAGTGAAGGGACTCAGCCGGATATCTGAGGCGGGCCACCGGCGCCGTGTCATTAGTGCCGCACATAACTAGTTATTAGCAGGTATTTACTTTGATTGCCCAGCAGGTGTGCGTGTTTTTTCGCAGCACATGAATGATTTAACCACAAAATCCACTATGCAGCCCCATGGATTTTCCCTGGAGAGGTTGTAGTGTTTCGGGAACGAGCCCCATTACTGCTAAGGCAGCAGGTGACTGTTATGCTAAAGCAAGAAGTTTGGGAAATAAGTCAGACTGCATCCTTTCGAGAACGACAATCGATAAACCTGTGCCCGGGTTTGCACTGCGTCACGAGGCGATTAAGGGGCATTTGGAGAAGCAGATGCTGCGTTCAAGGAGCTGGCAGAGGTGGAAATGAAACGGGGACGAATGTTGCAGCTTCCTCCAGGCTGGCCGACTTCACTGAGAATACAGGCGTCCTCGCAGATCGCTTCTGCTGCGTGTGTGCATGTGCGTCAGCCGCAGAGAGAGGCAGAGACAGGCGGACCACTCACCTCTCATCTGAAATGCCATCTGCAGGTTGGGTAATTTCACCCAGCTTTTCGGGGCATAACCAATGAGGAGTCACTTTGCAATGACCTTGGGGGTTTAAAGCCTTAGAGCCATACTGTGCTCCCATATGATTGGCCCATGTGGGGGAAGAGGGGCTTACGTGATGACGGGCACTTTGCCTGACCAATTGCTACAGGTGGGTATCCTCTCCGGCCACTTATCTCCCATCGCGTCATGGTGACCATTAACAGTATAATCCCCTGCCTTTCAGCACCGGCGTTTTAATGGCTGCGTTCTCCTTTTTATTTGAGGCTTTCTGGGAAACTTACGGACGCGCAAAGAGCTCCTGTTAACTTAGCATGAGTAGCCCGCAGCCTCAGGCAAAACACGGCCTTGGGAAGGATGCGGTCAGGAGGGGGGCGGCATCACAGGGAGTGGTATCGCACCGCGCCATCGGGCCCGGAGAACGCCTCGGGGTGCCGGTGTCGTTCAGAGCCGGGCCACGGGCCTCGCACCCGCGCTCTACGTGGGAGGGCACAGGCTCGTGTCAGAGGAGCGTGCGTATGTGAGAGTGAGATAGTGAGAGAGACCCCCCCATTAGGAGGCAATGGCACAATGGAACCAAGGGGGGCAAGGGAGGGGTGGGTCCGGCACAGAAGGCAGCGCCAGACGCATGCTGCTCATGTTTTGCTGCGCTGCGAATGCCATACCCATGCGTGGCATAATTAGTAGGCTGGCATAATCATACGGAGAGCGAGTTTAGCTGCGTGTCCCGGGCGTGGGGGCTGCGGGCGTGGGGGCTGCGGGCGTGGGGGCTGCGGGCGTGGGGGCTGCGGGCGTGGGGGAGGAACAGGTTCCCAGGGCCGGCTCACTTCAGTACCCACCTCTCCTCGCCATGTCCAGCAAGTCGGAGGGAGTCATTAATGCACCACGGTGGCTGTTTTGGAGCGTCGCCGCATTTCCTGCGATGGAATGTCACCTATGTCATCTAGAAGTAATGATCATCCAATCAAGAGTTTAGGTAAGGAGCATTCCTATTGGATAATCATGATTTCTAGCTCGGATAAATCCTGATTTATGGAACACCCCCCAGGTCTTGTAACACAAAAGCAATGAACTCCAATCAAGCGAGCTATGAGGGTATGCACTGACATCACTCCCCTGCTGGAACACAGCCCCTCGGACAGTCTGGGTGGTCAAACATACTGCAACATGAGGAAACTGCGAAACAAACAATTATTTGCTCAATTTAAAGGCAGTTGGACTCGACAGGGATCTGTCCAACTTCCCAAAGGACCAGTGGACCATGGACATTGATATATAGGCAGCAATCAGGATTCATGACAACCAACTTTTTTGGCTAACTGTCTAAACTTCCTTTGTGGAATTCCCCTACAGAGGCAAACTGGGTTTATCATACCTAGCTAACGCGATCTCACTGTCCGCCACTGTGCTTTTAGAACACAAGACTCATCGTCATGGATGTTATTCAATAAAAACTGACAAAAAACTCACAGAATATAAATGATTGACGCAAAATATTTAATTTATGAGTAGCCAACACAGTGTATAACTTAAGTTATGATTTTTACCCCAAAATCCAGCATAGCTCACAGGAGATGACAATCACAGATCCATGTTTCATAGCTCACAGGAGATGACAATCACAGATCCATGTTTCATAGCTCACAGGAGATGACAATCACATATCCATGTTTCATAGCTCACGGGAGAGGACAATCACAGATCCATGTTTCATAGCTCACAGGAGATGACAATCACATATCCATGTTTCATAGCTCACGGGAGAGGACAATCACAGATCCATGTTTCATAGCTCACAGGAGATGACAATCACAGATCCATGTTTCATAGCTCACAGGAGATGACAATCACATATCCATGTTTCATAGCTCACGGGAGATGACAATCACAGATCCATGTTTCAGAGCTCACAGGAGATGACAATCACAGATCCATGTTTCATAGCTCACAGGAGATGACAATCACAGATCCATGTTTCATAGCTCACAGGAGATGACAATCACAGATCCATGTTTCAGAGCCCGGACGGCAGCTGTTGCTGCAGGTTGCAGTGCTCTGTCTGCTTCTCCTTTATTTGGTTCTTAGCTCTCCTTACAAAGGTAGCTCACATTTCTTGTTACACCAATTTGTACGATCAGTAGCACAACAGCTGTTTCCCATTTTATTTTTGTGGCATTCAAGCTGAATGCTGACACACAGTCTTTTGCCACTCACTGGGTGTAACCACAGAGATGACGCCCACTGTGATATCATGGCATACTCTCTATAGGAGGCGAGGACGCGGTAGTTTCCTGATTACCGTTATTACAGGAGGATTTCTGTGATACAAAATAATTTAACAAAGTAATATCACGTAATCCTACAACTGGTATCATGAAATATTGTAAAATGAAGTAAATGACCAAACCTCAGCTGTGATCTAATCACAGAAAAGCCTCTCAGAAATATCAGGTACCTTTTTCCCAGAATGCCGTGAGATATTTGTACTTTGTAATTTCATAAGCCCTTAACAGGGCAGTATGATTAACAGTTAAACGAATCAGTACTGTGAATGTAAGTAAAAAACAAGCATAATGCTTATTTACCTCTAAAGCACTTTATGAATATTTATATAATATATAAATATTTACACCTTCTCAGCCAGGAAACATCAGCCATTCCCCTGAGGTCCGATGGTTTCAGTACCAAACCCAGATGGTGTGTGACGGAGCACTAAAGGAGAACCTAAACGTGGATCAAATCCAGAGAGGGATATTGTAATAATCGAAGTTGGACAGTCCGGGTCAAAACCCACAACAGGCCAAACAGTATCAAAAATGTCAGACACAAGCAGAGTCGGTGAACAAGCGGAGATCGGACAAATAGCAAACAGGCGATCAAATAAGCAAAGGTCTAGAAACAAAAGCAACAATCATAAAACCAGGTGGACTCAGAAGGAGAATCACTGACAAAATGCTCAAACTTGCAGACGCACAGAAGATCTCGCAACAGCCCGATGTACCTCTGGAACTAAAATAAGGGGAACAATCGACAGTCCGTTGGGGATCACTGTGATCCCAGGGTGTGGACTGAGCGTAGTCTCCCAGAGTGGGTGGGATTTGTCAGCAGGAATCCCTTGGGGGACGCAGTTACAGTGGATGGAGTGGTGCAGGAGGGGATCTCTGGGCAGGTCTGTCACTGGGGTTAATCTGGATCTGAGAGGTCATCAGGATTCACAGGAGTAGACCCATGCTTGAGGTGACACTTGCAGATGGACGATATCTTCTGCCGACAGATGACTTTGGGTCACTTTCACTCCCCTGTCCCACTCGACAGAGACCGAGCACTGGTCCACACAGCTTTAGAGCAGAGGCACAAAGACTCAGCACCATGGGCCATCCCTGGACTATCGGGACGGCTGCTATGTTTACAAAACAGAGCAAAATCATCCTCAAAGCACTACCTGCTTCCCTGTTAAGTTTCCTCTGCTTCTATGATGGAAGGACGCTAAAGTAAAACTCCTTTTTGAGAACATCTGGCAAGCAGATAGCTTTGCAGACACTGTGCTGGAAGAGTGCGGCGAGACAGAACAATCCCATGTGACATCAGACACAAACAAACAGAAATGGCGGCACATAGTGGGCTTTTCGTTCGAGATGAACCAGAGGAACCGACGTGGATCCAAATGAAACAGCAACAAATTCAAGCCCTACCAGCCCAAACAACCAAGTCTCTCAGAACCGTTTGAATGAGAGTGAGAAAGATGGAGAAGAAGGGAACAAGAAAGGCAGGAAAGAGTGCGCTAATGGTTGGCGCAGACTGCGAATGATGTGAATACATCTCTGTGCACAAAGTCTTCCTACGCCAGTGAGATTTAGGCTGAGAGCAGTAGCATATGTGCATGATCCACAGCCCAATAACAAAGGTAAAATCAGCAGGTGCCTGGGGTGCTTGCTGATGCAGGGGGGTAGCGTCACGTTAGCCACTGGACAAGTTAGCATGGGGCTTCAGAGCGTGACACTGAACCCAAGACTTCAAAGACAAATAAACAATGTTTCCAATTCACTTTTCTTCAATACTGAAGAGGAATTTTACTAGAAAATCATGATATGTGATGTAGCTGAAGTTGAAAAACCCTGCAATGCTAATCCTGTTAAAAGTGTATAGGGACTAAGGTCAAATCAATGGCTAAAAGGAAGTCAGACAAGCACCACGAGTAGACCTGGACTCATCTGCATAGTGGCTTCGAAATTGACAGGATTTTAAGCACTTTTTCCTGGTTTAAGCGTGACAGATTGAATAATTAAAGAGCTAACAATGTAAGCCAAGGAAGTGGAAAGACGGAAGAAAAACCAAACATGCATCTCGGCAGCAACAGCCAGATGTATGGCTGAGCCGTGGGAGCGTGGACTCCTTCTGAAACCTACGCCCCAGTTCGCCTCTGCAGCTCCTGGACTAGATCAGCCCTATCATCCATTCTACATTTTCCTCACTCAGAGCTGTTCCTCCACCTCTTACCCTCACACAGAGCTGCTCCTCCATCCCTTACCATCACGCACAGCTGGTCCTCCATCCCTTACCCTCACTCAGAGCTGGTCCTCCATCCCTTGCTCTCATTCAGAGCTGCTCCTCCACCACTTACCCTCACAGAGAGCTGCTGCTCCATCCCTTTCCCTCACGCAGAGCTGCTCCTCCACCCCTTACCCTCACTCAGAGCTGCTCCTCCATCCCTTACCCTCACTCAGAGCTGCTGCTCCATCCCTTACCCTCACGCAGAGCTGTTCCTCCCTCCCTTACCCTCACTCAGAGCTGCTGCTCCATCCCTTGCCCTCACACAGAGCTGCTCCTCCATCCCTTGCCCTCACACAGAGCTGCTGCTCCAACCCTTACCCTCACACAGAGCTGCTCCTCCATCCCTTACCCTCACGCAGAGCTGTTCCTCCATCCCTTACTCTCACTCAGAGCTGCTCCTCCATCCCTTACTCTCACTCAGAGCTGCTCCTCCACCACTTACCCTCATGGAGAGCTGCTGCTCCATCCCTTACTCTCACTCAGAGCTGCTCCTCCATCCCTTACTCTCACTCAGAGCTGCTCCTCCACCACTTACCCTCATGGAGAGTTGCTGCTCCATCCCTTTCCCTCACGCAGAGCTGCTGCTCCATCCCTTACCCTCCCTCAGAGCTGCTCCTCCACCCCTTACTCTCACTCAGAGCTGCTCCTCCACCCCTTACTCTCACTCAGAGCTGCTCCTCCATCCCTTACCCTCACGCAGAGCTGCTCCTCCATCCCTTACCCTCACTCAGAGCTGCTACTCCATCCCTTACCCTCACTCAGAGCTGCTGCTCCATCCCTTGCCCTCACACAGAGCTGCTCCTCCATCCCTTGCCCTCACACAGAGCTGCTGCTCCAACCCTTACCCACACACAGAGCTGCTGCTCCATCCCTTACCCTCACTCAGAGCTGCTCCTCCACCACTTACCCTCACGGAGAGCTGCTGCTCCATCCCTTACCCTCACTCAGAGCTGCTCCTCCACCCCTTACCCTCACTCAGAGCTGCTCCTCCATCCCTTACCCTCACGCACATCTGTTCCTCCATCCCTTACCCTCACCAAGAGCTGCTCCTCCATCCCTTACCCTCAGACAGAGCTGCTCCTCCATCCCTTACCCTCACCCATAGCGGGGCCTCCGCCTCTTACTTTCACCTCCGTGCATAGCTGAACACCATTTCCAAGGTACGCGAGCTCTCTGCAGTTCCCCATTTCACTATAGGGGGTGCTCTGAGCCTGAAGCATATAAGCGGTTTCAAAATGGAATAGCTTTGTAGAAGAAAAGCACAATCTGGAAGCTTCTAGTTAAACGTGGAAAGCTTTCGCACCCTGTAATAACGGGCAGTCTGAGAGATGGTGTGGAGGGCATGCTCCTCTCAAAGACACCCCTCGGTGGCTTTGAGGAGTCACTCCCCTACTGCAAAACTCACTCCAAAGGTGAGAGGTGTCCAGACTTTTCACGTCTTTGTCACCAGGGAGATGAAATGTGGCCGACTCTCAAGCTCGCTGGTGTTTCCAGCACCACCTCAGCATGACACTGCCCGCCATCCAAATCCAATGTCACTGCAGAGTTTCGAGGCACATGGCTTTGAGTTTACTCAGGTGACACTCAGGTGATGCACCGTGTCTCAGCCTCGTTCGTGGGCTGATTTTGCTGCATGTGTGTGAGTCAGCCCACGTCTTGCTGTGAAGAAGTTGTCCAAGCCGCAGAGGGTGGCAAATGGCATCCAGGATCTCAGGATGTATATGTCAGGGTATATATGTGTGTAGGTAAGGGAGAGAGAGGTGGTCAGGCCATATGAATGGAAGGAGCTGGATGAAAGCTCTGCTAGATATGGACCAGTCTCACTTTGGACAGCAATTCAGGAAAATGAACCCCTTGGAAGCCTGGCATTTTAGAGACGGGGCTGACGGCACCTTTCATTTCTCCCTGCCCCATTTCCTCAATCTACACCACTGCCACCATCCTGGCAGCTCCCTGCTTGGACTCCTGTCCATCATTTCTAGGCACTCAGTAGACAGAGCGCAGTGGTGTATCACACAGGTCACCCCAGAGGGTTCCGGAATTGGATAGCCTTTCTGTTTGCTGTTTGTCAATTCCAGCATTGGGATTCCACAGGACGGCGGCCTGCCTCTCTCCCAACCTGTGGCTTCATCTCGCGGACATGAAGCAACCATTCAGCCAACCTCATTTTCTCATATCACCCCCTAACCTCCTGCCCTGTTTCTCCTTGCAGGAAGATTCCTGTTCATCATCGTCAAACCCCTCATTTAACAAAACCATCAGGCCCCACAGCAGTGGCCTCCCAAGAAAGATCTGTCTCCCTCGAGGTGACTTTAGCATATTAAAGTCAACACTGGCTGGAATAAAAGACCAAAAAAGACTAAATGTGATAAATGAGGGGAAGAAAAAAGACAAAGAAAGCCTTGGGCAGTGGTTTGGGTGCCATTGTTCTTTCTCATTCACGCCATGGAATACACAGGATACCATGACAAGGCATATTTTAAAAATCAATTCAGAACGGCATGACACTTTTGCCGGCAGAGCAAAAGGGAATGAGGAGTGAGCCGTTGATGAAGAGCTGGCCTTGACACACGGAGACTGCTTCCGGTTTCTGCCGTAGCTGCAATCTCGGGTAGCCGGATGGACGGAGGGCCGGCAATCAGTTCAGCCAGAGTAATCAGCGCTGCCCGAGGGTCGAGCATGAATCAGCGCCATCGGCATGCTAAGCCTCTGACGGGAAGGCAGCCGGCACCGTATTGGAAGTCGCAGTAACGATTCCCACTGCCTGGTGTCTCGTCGGCGCCGAAGCCTGCCGTGAACGCTTGTTACCATCATCTCGTCTCGTCCTTATCTTCAGGCCTCCAGTTTCCACTCATCCACCCCCCACACACTCTCTCCCTCTCTCTCTCACTACACTCTTCTCATTTTCTTCTGCCACAAGGACTGCTGTACACTTTTTAATGAGCCAAGTATCCTAACTCCAAGATATGCTCGTAAGAAAGTTCAGCACTGACTGGAATCACGACTTCATATGTTCACTTCACTATCTCCTGAAAGACACACTCACACATGATTTATATTTAATTGTAAATGCTTCGCCCGAAGGCATTTATATACAACATAAGCAGGTGACACCTTCTATCACTGATGATTCATTTAGATGACAGGTGGGATGCAATCCCAACCTCATGTTTTTTACCAGTCGCTGCAGGGTGCTTGTCATTGTATCGTCCCCTACTGGGCGGAGGACCAACTTTCTCAGCTTTTACATTTTACTGCACAGTGTCATGTCATGAGTACTGTACGGATGGCTGAACTTCTTGCTAAAATGAATAAGTGCAAATCTACACAGCTGTTAAGAACTTAAAAATGATGACTACAGCAATGGGCTGTCTGTAGGTCCCTCGCCAGAAGTCCTGAGTTCCTCAGTTATCTACGCTACGTTTCTTAGGCGCTCTGCAGAGTACGCCACCTTGCGGATTGGGGGCTCCGGCTCACGGCCCAGAGTTCTCGTGGGGGTTTAACACACAATCACGCTGCGATCAAGCTTGAGTTGTGAGGTACAGATGTGGGAGATCTGTAAATCGTGAGGTGATTACTACAGGCTCTACTGCTGTGAAGTATTTGACCAGTTTGAAGACTTGCAGAACACCCTGGGAGGAGGCTGGAAGGATTCATACCATCATAAATGCTTCAATGGCCTGGAGGCACCTGTGCTGAAGCCAGACGGCCGAGTTCTGCTCGGAGGCACTCGGGTGACTTGCTTTCAGCATTTCAGCCTCCATCTGCCCTGGGTTTACACAGTTACTTACAGTGCAGAGCAGGTGAGCGTGAGAGGCTGTAAATATTGAGCATCCCTTCCACCTGGCTGCTCTTAGCCGAGGGCACTCTCATGCAGAGCGCACACAACTAAAAGAACAGCAATTTCTTGGGAAGTATCAATCGGCTATGAGCCCCTTCAGCACGCAGAGTGCCCCTGATACTTGGGGGGAGGGCAACTCCTCATCCACAACTGGGGGAAGGGGGTTAGTGGGGGGTTTAAGGCTTAGGGCAGTAGAGAGCAAGCAAAGGAGGGAGGGAAGGAGAGTAAATGAGGGGGTGGATGACAGAGCTGGAACAATCATGAGCTTTTGCACAAACTGGGAGAGCAGTGTATTGGGGCTCCATGTTTTATTAATGATTTTCTGAGGCCATGCCCGCATCCATCACTGCACCATTGTCCTGTTGTTGCATTTCCTGTACTGGGGGGATGTGGGCTGTTTTCAGGGAGGTGGGGGGCGGTGATGTGAGCCCATATGCGTTGGCAGATAAAAAAATTATGAATTGAGGAGGAAAGACAGACAAGCTACCAAGCAAGGTAGAAGATGGTGGACATCCAGAAGCCATTCTCCGCTTCTGCCTAGTGACTGTGGTGCCTGTTGACCTGCAGATGCAGATGTGATCCTGCAGACGGGCGATGGGGCGACACTGAGTGTGTGTGAAGCACATCTGGGTGACGTCCACACTTCAGTTGTGTAGTGTGCTGTGTGTGGTCTTCTGCCACAGCCATGTTGGTGTCATAGTGGTTGGAAGAGAATGAAGGTTCCTCTGTGCATGTGCACACAGGCATAGATGTGAGGACAGATAGCAGGGAGCTGTGTGTATTTATGGGGGCAGGGGCGCAAATGAAAGTTCTTAGAAAGCTCCCATTTTAGAATTAGATGTTAACTTAGTTCAGCTGAAATGACTGGTTAGGCATGGATCCATTTAAGCTTTCTTGACAGTCAGAACACACCTGGTCCCACTCATGCTGTTGACGGTATGAATCGGGCCGTCGGGGTACGTACTGCCGGCACCGGCCCGTGGGCCCAAAAGGGGCTTGTAAACTGGCAGGAGAAATTAGCCCCGTATCACATCCCACGCTGAAAATCCCACAGCAATAAGAGCGAATACATCCTGGACCAGCAGGGCGGCGACATAACAGCACTACAGCGCTAGTCACATCAATGCAAAGGACAAACAGGAGTGCTGTGGGCATGTTTTTTTACACTCAACTCGATTAAATCGAAGGTACATGGGGCTGTGGTGTAAATGATGTCCAGCTTCGGGGTCAGGGCTGACAGCTCGCATGACACCCCCACGCCGGCCCCCCAGGAGTCAAATTGCAGGCGATCCTTCTGAGAAGCATTCTACCGGGCCCCGATGAGGTCTCTTCCTTGCCACTGTCGCCTATGGCTTACTCACTGGGGGCTTTGGGTGGGGATGCTGTAAAGCGCTTTGGGACGATGTAATGTTGTGATAACGCGCTATACAAAAATACATTTGTTTGTCTGTTTGTCTCACTTTGTTCCTTCTCTTCCGTCCCCCTCTTATCCTTTCTCCTTGCCCCCACAAATCTGACAATCCCTGCAGCTAATATGGTGAAGTGTGGCAACAGTACAGTGGGAGCCCTCCACCCCTGGAGTCCATCATAGCCCCCACACATGAAATACAGTCACGTGACTGTCTGTTCTAGTTGCCCCATAACAGAAATGCTTGGGAGATCTTCACTCCATTTGCTGCTCTGACTCCCAATGGCTCCTTGGCTCAGCCTCACTGCAGGAAATGATGTTTTTGAAGTGGTCTTTCACTGGCAGCGTTAAAGCCTTTCATTATCTCACAAGGACACGCTCTTCTGTTGTCAGTCACGCTCACAGATCGCCCGGCTGAGACATTCGCGCTTCCAAGCTTGTCAGGAAATCACTGAAGACCTCAAAAGTAGTGTCCGTTTCATGGAGATGCACATTCATTCAGATGGAGGTCCTTCTTCACTCCCACCCTCTGGTCACAATGGAGTAGCGAGGCTGGTGTCACAACAGCGGAGGAGGTGTGAATCCCACGGTTATCTGGCCAGTGGCCAAGGGGTCCCGTTTCTGCTGCGTTTCCCTGACGACCACATGCCTTGCTGTCCTTTTCACCAACACCTTCCTTCAGTAATATAGCGTGTGCCAGTGCTTCCATTTTGGCTGGCTTGCAGCGAGGGGGGGGGGCTGAAAGCTAAGCTAATAACGTGCTGGCTGGGTGGTCATTAGCACCCCCGGGCTGTTCTGTTGATGTTGTGGTGGTTGTCATGGACATTGGCCAGTATGAGTGCAGATCTTAATCTCAGGCTTCCCAGCAGTCATGGAGTGGCTCACTACACGATTGTATTCAGTGCTGGGGGGGTGGGACAGGGCATGTTTCGGCTGTAGGATTCTCGTGAAATTCTTTGAGTGTCTATGCACCTCAATTTTCGTCCATCCCCACACAATGTGGACTCCTTATGCCAAGCTGGTCTCCCTCAGCGATTGAGCCCCCCCGTCCTCCCCCCACCACAGTCCAGAGTGTAGGGGTGTGGCTGCGTTCCTCCAGCCCACTCTGCTAACTGCTCCACAGAGTATAGGTACAGAAACTGGGGCCATGAAATTCACAGAGCTGTACACACACTGAAGGTAAAGCCCTCGGGGTTTGGGCCACTGTGGATCGGTGGAGGTGCACACTGGGGGGCCTCAAGATAATTGACAGTAAGAAGGAGAGCTGGATTTCCAAGCTGAAGATGTTTAAGGGACAGGACAAGTCCCAAGGTAGGGGGGGGTAGGGGGGAGGTACTACCATTGCCCCCTAGTGGCATGGGAGTGTAGTATTAATGATGTTCTGCAATAATGAGAGACTGAGAGCAGATGGGTGGATGCTGAGACAGACGTTGCTGGGTGGCTCTGCCCTTCTGTGATTGGTGAGGGCCTGCAGCCAATCACGGCGGCCCCAGGCCAAAGAACGATGTGTGTCAAAGATTAATCACTCTGAGGCTCGATCCGGCACGTCATGCATGGAATTTAATTACACAGCGTGAGCGGACCAAACGTGGCACCGTGCACATGGCTGCTGGAGTGAGACCTCAGGGGATAGGCCAACGTAGGGGGGGGTTAATGGCATGGGACTGACGCCTGGCGGATTCTGAAGGTTCTGTCTGTCGGATGTGACAAAGTCCAAGCCAATAACTGTCCCCTGCTGTCACTTTGCTGGTTGGCATGGCAGCAGATTCCCTGTTGAGGATTTGGGGGGGGCTCTATGTAGGGTGGAGGGTCTCTGATTAACCAGTGAATCTGGCTGGGGAGCTGAGATTCTGCTTCAGTGGTTGGTGGGGGGGGAGACTTACAGAGGCAGTCAGAGGCAGGAACAGATTGTGGAAAAGAGCCTCCATTTTGAAATGACAAGCTGGCCGCGGTGGCCACAGGGATTCTGGGTAATGAATTCTTCTCCTGCTTTTACATGTGCCTCAGAGTCTTCACTTGGATATTAAAAGGTGTCATACCCTCCACCAGCCACTATGGATCTGGCATGAATGTAAAAATGATTCCCCCCCCCCTCCCGCGCCCCCACACCTCCACCACTCTACCTGGGTAAGACTGAGAAAAAGAGTGCGAAACAGACAGACAGGAAAGGAAGATTTAATTGTCAGACGAAAGCAGGCACACATGAAAGGACATTTTAGGACAGGTGCCGAGGAGGTTACTTTGCAGGGGGAAATAAATTACGCAGAGTGACTTGCCCCCCCAAGAAAGGAAATGCCAGACCTTTCCTGGAGAGGAGTTTGATGAGCGCTGTGTGGTTTGATGAGTCAGGCACTATCCATATCGCTCGGGGGTAAAATAATTTTTGCAGTTTTTTTTTTGGAGGGAAGTCATAGTTGCCTGCTTCGTGCGGTTGTTCCAGTTAACCCAGTAAGCCCAGCTTTCCCAGTTACCTGCAGGTTCCCATCTGGAGTGTTGGATTCTGCATCATGAGCAGAGCAGGTAAATGTCAGGGATCTACTGCCCTGCGGCCTGCTGGGGGCGCTGTGTCAGATTTAATCATCATAATAATAATCATACACAGGGCTCACTGACAGAGCATGCTGGGTAACCACGTGAACGCGCCCCGCGACATGTCTGATCAGGGAGGTTATCCACTGTGCGTACTGCGTAGTTCAGATCGGGTGGGATAAGGAGGCCGGATTTCACTCCTGCTCTTTGGTTTAGGCCTTCAGCTGTTCGGCGTGGGTGTGTTTGTGGCTGAGGTGTGTGTGTGTTTGGGGGGGGGGAAATGCCATGTCATCGGCAAGAAAATGAGGAAGGCCAAACCGTGCATTTCAAGTAAGAAGGTAGCCTTTGACCTTTGATGCTGGAAGCTGGTAAGAGGAGATTGCTGGTGGACCTGTGTACATGCCACCATTGTAATAAGCAGGGGTTTGGGACTCCTGACGCACTCGTGCTGAGCTCCAGACCTGGCAGAAGCCACTTAGAAAAACTGGCCACAGGTGGCAGCTCTGAGGTGGACAGATACGTAGTGACTGACCAATCAGAGGCAGTGAGTTGTGTCTGCAGGTACGTGTGCCATACGTCTGATGCACAAAAACATCAAACTCCCACTAACTTTGTGCGTTTGTATATATTTAGCATAACCTGTACCATCCTTTTTAAAAAAAGCAGGTAGAAACAAAACGACGGATTAGCAGACGTATGAGCTGGCCTCGTTTCGGCGATCTCCAGACCGAGGGACATGGAAGCATCTTTAGTGGCAGGGATTAATGCACAGTGTCTTGGCCTGTTTACGGAGAGGGGGAAAGAAACATGGCGTGGTCACCCCACGAGACGTGGCTCCATGAAAAGGAAGGGGAGCTTGTTAGGACATGTGGGGAGAGGGACGTTAGCTGCCGTTAGCCGCTAATAGGATATCATGCCACGGCGGCCGCGTCTCAC
Source organism: Paramormyrops kingsleyae (assembly GCF_048594095.1). Lineage (NCBI taxonomy): Eukaryota > Metazoa > Chordata > Actinopteri > Osteoglossiformes > Mormyridae > Paramormyrops > Paramormyrops kingsleyae. The sequence goes on along the minus strand of NC_132801.1, from coordinate 3,851,213 downwards.
ATGAAAATGCCCCCCCCCCCTTCATTCCGCTATCTCTGCCTCGGAAGCCTCCCGGTTGGGAGAATGGAAATATGTCACACGCCGGGTTGGGGCTAAACCTCGGTGTGTGAAGAATCCAATCAGGATTTGCCAAGCAGTGTATGGAGGGGGCACAAGGAACAGACTCCCCCCTATAAATATTAGACTCTCTCCTCTGAAGTAATTCTGAGACTGTCTAAAGAGGAGAAGTGTTTTGAGTGAAGGTTTTCCGTGAGGCTCTGACAGCAGTAGCTGAGCTGTGTATTGTTGTTTTCCTGTATTACTATTAATAACACAGGACAATGACCCCCCCTCCCCCCCCCAACAGTCTACAGCCAGCTCTTCCCAGGAGATAGAGACAAAGCGCCTAACAGAATGAAACGATATTATTCTGTCTTGGTGGAGGGGGCATATTCCTCAGTTTTTGTAGCTCAGGCCCAGGCCCAGGGACAGGGAATTACTGCAGAACTCATCTTCTCTGTTGTGAATGCCTAAATCCAGGTGGGGGCAGTCAGGGTGGAGGAGGGGGTGTCCATGGTTACAGTCAGGGTGGAGGAGGAGGTGTCCATGGTTACAGTCAGGGTGGAGGAGGAGGTGTCCATGGTTACAGTCAGGGTGGAGGAGGAGGTGTCCATGGTTACAGTCAGGGTGGAGGAGGAGGTGTCTATGGTTACAGTTTGGGTGGAGGAGGAGGTGTCCATGGTTACAGTCGGGGTGGAGGAGGAGGTGTCCATGGTTACAGTCGGGGTGGAGGAGGAGGTGTCCATGGTTACAGTCAGGGTGGAGGAGGAGGTGTCCATGGTTACAGTCAGGGTGGAGGAGGAGGTGTCCATGGTTACAGTCGGGGTGGAGGAGGAGGTGTCCATGGTTACAGTCGGGGTGGAGGAGGAGGTGTCCATGGTTACAGTCGGGGTGGAGGAGGAGGTGTCCATGGTTACAGTCAGGGTGGAGGAGGAGGTGTCCATGGATACAGTCGGGGTGGAGGAGGAGGTGTCCATGGTTACAGTCAGGGTGGAGGAGGGGTTCCACATGGCACCACCCCTTGACCTGTTTCTAATTTGTTTGGCTGATGAAATTTCTTCAACCAGCAGCATCACTAGAGATTTATGAAAAGGGGAGCTGGGTCTTTACTGGGGTGGGGGGGGGTCTGATTTTGAAGAAAAGAACACACTGTTTGAACTAATTAATGTACATTTATTTGGAGGGAGGATTAATGCCCTAGTGTTGCCCTTGGGTTCAGCACCCCTCCCTTGCATGGCATAAGAATAAGACCCCCCCTGCCCCGACACACTTTCTCATTCTTGGTAATTTACTTCCCGTACCCTCCTCCTTCCTAAAAAAGGTGAGGGGGGAGCAGTCCGAGCCTCTCCTCATTATGGCTGATGCATTTGTTGGCAGGCGGGACACATAAGAATGAGACTGAGTAGCTAAAAAAACGAGCCGGCTGACGCAGACAGGCAGACGCAGACAGGCAGACGCAGGTGAACGTGCGCAGACGCAGCCGCTCTGAAGGATGCTTTGTGGGAGCGGCGGGCGCGTGAGTCTGGCACATTCTGTCAGCCCCGATTTCGGCGCCTTCGTCTCCCTTTTGATTTCTCTGCACATTTGCTTATGACCGTTCGGGTCTCCATGGGCTCTTCCTGGCATCGACAGTGGGTTGATTTCTCCACATTTAGTGTAAAACTGCACAATTGAGCCTGGAAAACATTTTCCCATCTTAATTAAAGTAATAAACAAAATGTGACTACCTGTCGTAACAAAACAACCAGCTCTGACAGAATAAAACTGAGACGTCGGGCCTCTTGTGTCTTGAAAGTCACTTTGAGTTACTGCCTGGCGGCTCTGCCACTGCTTACCAACACCTGGAATATTCTGGCCTGGAAGGGAAGTGGGAGGTGCAGCACACCCCCAGTGCTGTGGGTGCGAGTCCTGCCCCTTGCTGCTTGTGTGTGTGAAGATTGCAAGTCCTTCCTAAGTTCATGCAGAATTTTTCTACAATCCACATACATGCGATGATCTGGTGCCACTGTGTGTGCCCTGCCAGGGGGCGGCATCCATTTGTGCCCAGTAAGCCCAGATCCAAAGGACGCCCCTGTCCTGATCACACACAGCTGTCCTTGCCTATAATTACATCTCTCTGGTTTGTTTTTATGATTGTCCCCATTCAGTAACATAACTTAATCCCACCCCCCAAAGCTCCTTAATAAATCCTAGGTCCACTTTTCCTAATCCTCTCTTTAGTGGTTTTGTACTTCAGCCAAGAGGGCTTTTCAGTGCTGATCTCAAAGGAGGGGGGGGGGGGTTGGGTGGGGTAGGAAGAGGGAAGGGGTGATCACTCCTTCAGGAGCTGAAACCCTACCGGGGATCAGGAACAAGGCTGAGCTCATCGCTCCCTGGCTTTGAGCATTGGGGTGTTGGGGGTCAGGGGTTGACTAAAAGGTAAGAAAAACATTGGAAGCAGAACTGAGGAACATTAACGGCATGGTAGTAATGAGAATATGTGGCATAGAGATCCTTCATGGTGTGGGGGGGGGGTGTCACATGGAAGAAACCTAACAAGCCCCCTCTCGGTGTCTGTACCATGCTCTGTCCCACAGACAAGTGGCAGGTAACCATGGTGATACAGGATGGGGAGGGGTGCTCGTTTTGATTAATGGACCCCCCCCCACCCCGATCCAAGAGTGAGGGATTATCAAACGGTCGGATTCTTTATTCATTACCAACCCGACCCCCCCCCCCCCCAGTCATCCCACAAACCGCCATCCCGCCTGGCAGTTTGGGATGGGGGGGGGGGAAGCAGCACCTCACCCTCGACCAGACATCCCTTACAGTCCCTTCTTTCAAGGTGATCACTTTTCCAGTCATTACTTTTTTTGAGGCTAATTTGAAGTATTGAGAGCAGCTCGATTAGATTACTCTGGGTGTGTGACGGATGGCTGAACTCAGCGCCGCCGCTGTGCACCCAGCCCAGGGCACCCCGCACACTAATTAAGCGGCGGCACCGGCCCCCACCCCGGGAGTCTTATCGGCCACGCCACGCGGCGAGATACTGCTCATAATCGGCGCTGGTAATTAATTGTGAGCGTAAGAATCGGGGCTTTGTTCCCCTCGCTGCATGGCTGATGTGCTTCTGGATGGGCGTGGGGGGGGTGGCATGGCAGGCAGACCGTAATGATGGCCCCTCCCTTGGCTCAGCACAGATTACACCTACTCTGAAAAACAAGAGGGCCTACCACGGCATTCTTGCTGTGGGGTGGGGGTGGGGGGGGGCGGGCAGATGTCAGGGACACGCCTAACTGTCACGTGTTGGGTGCCACGTGGAGCGATGCCCCACAGTGACATGTACTGCGAGTGAGCAGGAGGAGTGAGAGAAGAAGAGAGAGGGAGAGAGGGAGGGAGAGGAAGAGAGAGACAGAGACAGAGAGAGAGGGAGAAGAAGAGAGAGGGAGAGAGGGAGGGAGAGGAGGAGAGAGGGAGAGAGACAGAGAGAGAGGGAGAGGAAGAGAGAGACAGAGACAGAGAGAGAGGGAGAGGAAGAGAGAGGGAGAGACAGAGACAGAGAGAGAGGGAGAGGAAGAGAGAGACAGAGACAGAGAGAGAGGGAGAGGAAGAGAGAGGGAGAGACAGAGACAGAGAGAGAGGGAGAGGAAGAGAGAGGGAGACTTTTTTTCCAGGACCGTTGCTGGTGGGGGGGGCACCGGCCGCTATTTCAGCAACCCAGAGAGCAGAAGCAAACAGAAAGCTGACCCCCCCTCGGTCGCCTCCTGGAGGCGTCTCATGCCACTGCTCTCCTGTTTGACATCAAACGCAAACAGAACTGTCCCGTGCAGAATTTAGTGGGTTTAAGGGAGATTTTCCCTTCAGTTCATTTAATGACAAAGAAAAAAGTTATCCCTAATGAGCCCCCCCACCCCCCTCCTTCTGCACCCTGATTTTACTTTTGCTCTGTATCTAGGCAGACACACTAACTTGGGGGGAATTTAAAGTGAGTTTTATGGCTTTTTTGTACATTTATTGCAGGGTAAGTATCTGGATCACAGGTCCTGGGTCTGGACCGCTTTCGGGGGATTCGGCCCAGGAAGTCCGTCTTTCCCTGGAGAGAATTAATCTGTGAGGTGTCAAGCGCATTCGTACATCCAGATACAAGCCCGACTGCCTGAAATCCCTCCTGCATTTGCTAAGTGGCTGTTCTCATGCCCTCTTGGGCTTGAAAACACAGACTGTGGCCAGAAACACTATATCGGTGTAATTAGAATGTTTGGACCAGGTGGGTAACGCTATAGCGGCAGGTTCAATTATGTCTTCCTGATCTCTAGGGGGTGATGACAGAAAACGGCAGAGTTCTGCAAGGTCTATTTTGTGGTCTGCGGGGAGTGCAGCGCGCATTTGTGCGTTCCATAGAGGGCTGAAACCATCGTCCAACTTCAAAATGATGAAAATGTGACCAGGAAAGTGGTGGACAGTCAGTCTCTCGTGGCTCTTCACAGACCAAGGTGATGAGCGTCACCAGGAGCGAGCCACCAGCACACTACAAAGCGTCACTGGAAAAGCATTAAAAGTCTGCTGGGGAGGGGGTACGTGTTATTCCCCCCGTCCCTCCCAGACTGAATCACTGCAGCCATTAAGAATTTGGGCTGCTGCATTTTACACAGCGAGTGTATTCACAGACTGAGCTATTTACGGTTGCCTTTGTCATAACATGCGAGTGACACGCTGGCTGGACGTGTCCTCCTTGTTCCGCCACCTTGTTACGACACGTGGGTGCCCTGCTCTAGGCTCCAGTCGAGCTCAGGTTTTTGATCTATCCATAAACAGAGCCACGTGCCACCTGAGCGTTAGGTCATCTCCATTTGGTTGTGATGTGGTCACGTTCCACGTGGTGAGGGGCCTTACAGATCAGTCTCATGATGGAAATCTGTACCCAGCCCCGCCGCTCAGTGAATTCTCTGTGGGACCGGAGGGTATAGTGTGAAGAGCAGGCGGTTCGGAACGCCGATGATGCATTTATTTCATCTGCGTAGGTACTGACCCCACAACAATATGTTACAGCTTCTGTAAGCCACCTCCAGGCCCCCAGAACCACTGACAACAGCCAAATCTGTTACTATAATAACAGCGAAATGTAATAAAGTCAAGGCTCATAACCCATGACCTGGGGCTAACGTGTGATAGGATCACGACTCACCAACCCCCTGCAGCAGGAGCAGGAGTGAAATGGGAGCCAGCGGAGTCCAGGGGAGCTGAAAGGGCCACCTCCTTTTAAGGAGAGCCGGTGCTGAGGCCAGCAAAGGCAGCTTGTGGGCCACACTGATGTCTACAGCTGTAATCTGGGTGTATATACAGGGCACTCAGAACATACACTCACCTCCTCCTTTATTTCACATTTTCAGCTGTTTCAGTTGTTTATTTTTAATAAATTTGCGAAGAAAAATTCTGTTTGTAATTAAGGAATACTGAGTGCAGATCGATTAGTGAAAAATGAATTTTAGCATATGACTGCAACATAACAAAATGTGGAAAAAGGGCAGGGGTCTGAATACTTCCTGAATGGGCCATAATGCTCCTTCAGAGTGTGAATGCGCCCATCCACCCACCTTCTGACCATTTGTTCAGGACCGGTTTGAGGAAAATGTGAAATAAATTATCCAAATACTCTGCAGTCAAATAGATGTCTGTGAAGTTATTTTTGTAGATAAAGCACAGTGTACAAAGCAGGTCCTTTGCAATAGTCACACCCCAGTGCTCAGTCATGGGGGATCTGAACCCTCTGTCATGGGATCTGACCAGTCACACCCCGGTGCTCAGTCATGGGGGATCTGAACCCCCTATCATGGGATCTGACCAGTCACACCCCGGTGCTCAGTCATGGGGGATCTGAACCCTCTATCATGGGATCTGACCAGTCACACCCCAGTGCTCAGTCATGGGGGATCTGAACCCTCTATCATGGGATCTGACCAGTCACACCCCGGTGCTCAGTCATGGGGGATCTGAAACCTCTATCATGGGATCTGACCAGTCACACCCCGGTGCTCAGTCATGGGGGATCTTAACCCTCTATCATGGGATCTGACCAGTCACACCCCGGTGCTCAGTCATGGGGGATCTGAACCCTCTATCATGGGATCTGACCAGTCAGACCCCGGTGCTCAGTCATGGGGGATCTGAACCCTCTATCATGGGATCTGACCAGTCACACCCCGGTGCTCAGTCATGGGGGATCAGAACCCTCTATCATGGTATCTGACCAGTCACACCCCGGTGCTCAGTCATGGGGGATCTGAACCCCCTATCATGGGATCTGACCAGTCACACCCCGGTGCTCAGTCAGAGGGGATCTGAACCCCCTATCATGGGATCTGACCAGTCACACCCCGGTGCTCAGTCATGGGGGATCTGAACCCCCTATCATGGGATCTGACCAGTCACACCCCGGTGCTCAGTCATGGGGGATCTGAACCCTCTATCATGGGATCTGACCAGTCACACCCCGGTGCTCAGTCATGGGGGATCTGAACCCTCTATCATGGGATCTGACCAGTCACACCCCGGTGCTCAGTCGTGGGGGATCTGAACCCACTATCATGGGATCTGACCAGTCACACCCCGGTGCTCAGTCATGAGGGATCTGAACCCTCTATCATGGGATCTGACCAGTCACACCCCGGTGCTCAGTCATGGGGGATCTGAACCCACTATCATGGGATCTGACCAGTCACACCCCGGTGCTCAGTCATGGGTGATCTGAACCCACTATCATCCCCCTGCATCAGCCCTCAGAGAGTGGGCCGGATGAGAGGAGTAAGTCCCTCCGCCTCCCCCGCGGCTCCTCCCACCTCCCTCTGCGTCCCCCCCCCATCCTCACAAGTCTGTGTCTGCAGACTTACATTATATCTCCCCGCTTATTTTTACATGCCTCTAGCTTGTTAAACGTCCTTATATGTCAGGTATTTGCAGCTTGTTGCAGCCTGCGCTCCCAGATACCACAATTACCTCCCGTAACCTTTAGATAAATGCTGAGAAGATCTATTACGTGTGTTTCACACAGATTCACTGTTATAACAGCATAAAATCTGCCCCCCCGACACACCCAGACGAGGTCTGGCTTCACCCTTCGATGTGAGAAACCCCATGTGGTGGTAATGATCAGCTCATATTGCTGACCAGCTTCCTTTCTGCCCGCGTAATTGGTCCCCAGTGTGATGCGTCTCTCCTGTTTGGGATGCAGTGACCCATTCTGATCACATAATTGGTTCCCGGTGTGAAACAGTGACGCCCCCAAAACAGAGGACTGGACTTTGAATCCACTGAGCTGTGCTGAAGCAGCCCTCATCTCTGACTTTCATCCTCTCCCCTTGAGGCTGGGGCTCTGATGGGGGGGGGGGGAGTCAGATCAGCTGGAGGGGTCTGCTGTTCAGCTCCATGTCTATCACAGGTGCTGTCCTTGGTGCTGATTTTTTCCCCTTCCAGCGACAGGGGGGCTGGACGGACAGCCCTCTGCTCCGCCCCAACCTCCCGAAAGGCATTCCAGCCAAATAACCAAGTAATGTAGGGGGCAGCATTTTATTAAAAAAAACACATTAAATACACCTCTTAATGATGTTTATTTAGAGATCACTTAGCAACACAACAGCCTACTTCCCCTTGAAGACCATCATGCTGAATGCCTTCTACCCCACTACCCACTCTGCCCCCTGCTGTCCCAGACACAGTACTAACATGTGGTCCATGGTAATGTGCGTGAAATATATTTGGCTAGTCCTTCCCGGCTCGGTACCCTGCTACAGTGCCATTGCTCACAGACATTTAACACACGTCTGAATGCGGCCCATCGAATATTCTTGTCCTCACTGAAAAGTGAAATGTGATTAAAATCTAAAAAGAGTGCCATTTAAATCAACAACAAATGTGCATGTGGAGATATAGGGGAGCACTTTAATTTGGGCTTGACAGGATGTGTGACTCCATTCCCTTGCATAGCCAGAGGTCTGCCATCCCCCCTCCCAGATTTGGTTAATGGCGTCTCTCTGCCAGGACCTCGTGGCTCTGTGCCGTGTAGATACTCCCAGACGACTCTCACTGGCTCGTCTTTATGACACTGCGGCGATTTCGCTTGAAACACTCCAGTTCCGTGTTCAGTGTATGGTTCAACACAGTAGATTGGAGTGGATTGTTCCATGAGCAGGAGCTGTGGTGGGGGAGGGGGGGGGCATTTATGTAGGACCAATTTGGCGGTGAACGAGGGCTTGAGGGGAACAGGATGACCAATGAAGACGGCCGAGTGTCTGATGCACACCTCCCTTACCACTCCCCCAGCGCTAACAGGTACGGGTGTGGGGGGGGGGGGAAGGGGTGGGGGCAAGAGCAGGCTGGAATTAACTTCAAACACATCATGTCTGCTGCCAAAGCAGCAACCTGATTAATTAGGAAGAAGATGGATGCAAACAGACAGATATATGGGGAAGTGGGGGGGGGGAGCCGAGGCAGATGAGGCAGTCCGGCAAATTAAGGGGGTATCGTCAGGTTGGCTTGCCGGGCCCCTCCCAGCGGGATTCGTGGGGGTGTTCGACATGGAGACAGAGGCCCAGGTATCCGCGCAGTTGGATACATTACAATCCGTTCCACGAGCGCTGGCCGGCACCCCCCCGAACCCCTGTTCTGCGAAACGTTCAATAATGAGGCAATTTGTCGGCTGCCGCTCGGGTTGCCTGCCCCCGCCTCGCCGTGCAGGGTAATCTGCAAAATTGTTTTGCTGTCCAGGAAGTAAATCACATTACCTCACACAGCAAGAGGCAGTGGGGCATTTGTATAATGTGTGATTGCATCAGTACTCATGAATATTACATTAAATTGCAATTTTTTTCCCTTTTTTTGGGACTAATTTACGTTATGGTTGGATTCCAAAATGCCGACGAGAGGACGCCGAAAAGTTAACATGGCTCTGAACTTTAAGCTGTAAACCCTGCAGCCCAAACTGCGTCACTCGCCTGCAATCAGTTACTAATTAGTCAGGCTGTGAAGTGAGATTTTCTCTAGGTAGTGAGAGATTGTGAGGTTATGGGAGAGGCATTGAGAACTGGCAAGAGAAACTGCATTCAGGCTTTGCGATTTGTCTGCTTTTCCCTCTCCGTTGGTCCTTTGTTAGAGCAGAAATGGAACTAAAAGATATTTTCTCTCCAAGTTTGCTTAATTTGAAGAGTTTTATCAAAGTCCCCTATTTCATTTTCCAGATGTCTTGGAAGAAGTAACTTTTTAGGATACTATGCTAAAGTATGTTTACAGCTAAATTGCTGTGGTTTTCTGAATGTATTTCTTAAATTTGAAATTTCCCACAGTGATAGAAAGGAGTCCATTTAGGAATCTAAGAAAAAGGAAAATTAAATTAAATTAAATTTTGAGCCTGAGTGCCAGAACACAGGTGTAAAATCCTTACACAAGCATGGTACGCTCACACCTCTGAGCGTGAAGCTCTTTGTGAGTCAGTCTGTGTATACACACGTCCCGGGGGCTTTGAGAGCTGGCAAACACCGAAAAAACAGGGAAAACTGGGATAATGTGGACGAGGTCGTAGAAAATAACCGCAGCACCTGGCGGAGTCTGTATTTGTCGAGGCAGTTTTCACTGTGTACACACATCAGCCCCCCCTCGACCCCCCCCTCTCACTTACCCACAGCTTCCACAATCCTGAAACATTGTCATATTATTGGCGCATACTGTCATACTAAAGGTATGTAAAAAATGATACATCCTAGTACAGCTGTGTGTGTGTGTGTGTGTGTGGGGGGGGGGGGGATGGCTGAAATGTCCTGTTACAAAAATTATAGGAACAAACTGGATGGGGGGTGAGGAGTTGCAGATGCCAGTGGGTTGTGTGTACTGTCATCATCATAACAGCCTGCCAGTGTCTCTGGGGGGAGGGATCATTTGTGCTGGTTTTCTGGCAAGAGAAAAGAATAGACAAATGAGAGGTGATGGGGAAAAGCAGGTGACTTCTCCAATGCTGACCCATAAATAAGGAACAGAGCAGAGGGGGGAGGGCAGAACAGAGGGGGGAGGACAGAGCAGAGGAGGGACAGAGTACAGAGGGAGGACGGAGCAGAGGGGGAGGACAGAGTACAAAGGGATGACGGAGTAGAGGGGGAGGACAGAGTAGAGGGGGAGGACAGAGTAGAGGGAGGACAGAGCAGAGGGGGAGGACAGAGTAGAGGGGGAGGACAGAGTAGAGGGAGGACAGAGCAGAGGGAGGACGGAGCAGAGGGGGAGGACAGAGTAGAGGGAGGACAGAGCAGAGGGGGAGGACAGAGCAGAGGGGGAGGACAGAGTAGAGGGAGGACAGAGCAGAGGGAGGACGGAGCAGAGGGGGAGGACAGAGTAGAGAGGGAGGACAGAGTAGAAGGAGGACAGAGCAGAGAGGGAGGACAGAGTAGAGGGAGGACAGAGCAGAGAGGGAGGACAGAGTAGAGAGGGAGGACAGAGCAGAGGGAGGACGGAGTAGAGAGGGAGGACAGAGTAGAGGGAGGACAGAGTAGAGGGGGAGGACAGAGTAGAGAGGGAGGACAGAGTAGAGGGGGGACAGAGCAGAGTCCAGAGTAAATAGGAAAGTCTAGGGAATAGAGGACATTCCAGATGTTGGTGGACAATCCTGGAGACATATGGAAGTCTTGGGAATGAAGGGTAGGGCTTGGAACCATGGAGAGTCCAGTGAGTGGAAGACAGTTATAGGATCGGGGGGCGGAGCCCCATCCATGTCTGGCTTGTCTCAGGAAGTATTTTCAGAAAATGAGCCTGTGTGAGGGAGACCCTGGAGCAGGAAACACTCAGAAAGTCTCCGTTTTGAAGCCCTTTCTTCAATACGTTTCCTGTAGTGTTATGGTCTTATTCTCTTAAACTTTGGCCAAAAGTACTGAGAGGTCAGGCGGTGGGGGAGCGGACACTGGGGGGGGGGGTCTGCTAGTAATCTGATTTGTCGGAAATGGAAGTGTCTGAGTCAAAGTGATCAGGTGGTGTTTATTAAGTGAAAATGGGGACTGTGGGACGAGAGCGAAGGGGAATCCAATTAGGAGTGGATTTTGGAAAGTGCTACAATAATGACCAGCAGGAAGCAGGTGTGGGTAAACAGGTTAGAGTGGTCAAGAAAGACGTCTTCTGTCAGCTCGCCCCCCTTTCCATATCGCCCCCTAGTGGTGCATGCTGGAGCCGGAGAGCCTGTCGCTATGTGGAAAACCTGTCGATACTCCCACTTACGGAAAGCCGAAATGGAATCGATATGATGAATGGACCAGGCTGCCCCCCCACTCCCCCATGTGTAATGACGTCATTTCCCTGATGTACTTCTCACAGACTGAAGATCTGAAACATCAATTCTGCATAACCCCGTGGCCTTTTCCCGTTACATATGAGTGACAGTATTTGAAAAAATCCTCATATTTATTCGCCTCAAAGCTGCGTTTCCGAATCTCAGACGGGCGTCCCTTGCCCAAGGCAGGGCTGATGCATGCCATTACGAGACTCTTGGTCAGCAGGCTGCCTTAGCCGACTGCCCCCGTCGCCTTCTGGGGACCTGGTACCTGGTCATGCGGCAGCAGCTCACTCACCTCTGCCGTTAGCTACAGGGATATATCAGGGAGGAGCCTCTCCGAATGTCTGGTCCAGAAGGTACAAGACATGTACTTCCTGAAACTGAACTTTCCACGTCTGGTCTCTTGTCCCCATCCTGGCTGTGAGACAGTCTCAGGACAAGCATGGGACAGACATAGGACAGGCATAGGACAGGCATGGGACAGACATAGCACAGGCATAGGACAGGCATGGGACAGGCATGGGACAGGCATAGGACAGGCATGGGACAGGCAGGGGACAGGCATGGGACAGCCTCAGGACAGGCATAGGACAGGCATGGGACAGGCATGGGACAGGCAGGGGACAGGCATGGGACAGCCTCAGGACAGGCATGGGACAGGCATGGGACAGGCAGGGGACAGGCATGGGACAGGCATGGGACAGCCTCAGGACAGGCATAGGACAGGCATGGGACAGGCAGGGGACAGGCATGGGACAGGCATGGGACAGGCAGGGGACAGGCAGGGGACAGGCATGGGACAGCCTCAGGACAGGCAGGGGACAGGCATGGGACAGGCATAGGACAGGCATAGGACAGGCATGGGACAGCCTCAGGACAGGCATGGGACAGGCTGGCCCATTCCACCAGCACAGGGCTGCAGTGTTGAAAATAAATGAACTGGATTCTCAGTTGTCTTTGACTGATTGGTGGCCAGCTGCTCCATACTCCTGCCTTGGCCCACCCACACATACCCCCTCCCCTTACCCCCCCGGGCGGGGTCCTTACCCCCCTGGGCGGGGTCCTTAGCCCCCAGTTGCTCCAGGGACTGCCTACTTTCTCAAAAATGTATGTCATGTTGGAGAAAGTGGCTGATAAATAAATAAAGTATAAGATGCAAAAAATGTGAGGCATGTGTCAGTTTGATCCGCAGGAGGGAAGCTGCTCCAACTCCCCAAGCCAAGACATTAATCCTGACTGCTCCACTGCAAAATATCCAGCAGTTCAAACATGAAAATAGCCAATAAATGTGAAAAAATAGTGAATAAATGAGTAAATGTGAATTTGTTTAAGTGTTAGTGCCTCTGCCTGTCACCACACTCAGTAATTGCTCTAGTCATGGTTGGGGCAGACCTGGTGAAAGTGTCTGGAAGTTTCTGCTGTTTAACGGGTCGCGTTTGCTTGAAGCCAGAGGCTGCCGTCAAATGCTGAGGCCCTGGGCTTCATGCGGGTGGGGTCGCTGAGGACAGGAAACTGACAAAATGTTGCAGTTCTTAACTGGTAATGGGATCTGCCCAGTAATGAGTCACATGCATGTGTGTATGAAAGCAGAATCTAGAGTCTGACAGGAGAGCTAACTGGATCGACGGGTCAGTGATGGCGCTCTGGTGCTGATGGACTCGGGTGCCTGCCTTGGATCAGAGTAGCCACATCTCCATTGGGGTAAAACTCACACATTCCATTGTAACTGTACTTGTGCAAATAGCAAATAATGCTTCATGTCAAATGTACATGCAGAATGAACCGCAGGGCGACCACACAGCCGCAACCTGCCAAGCTGAGCCCCCGCAACCCCACAGAGGCAGTGTAGACTGGTCCGGCCAGGGAAGGTCCGCATTCGTTGAGCTAAGCCCCTCCCACACGGATTACACCATTGTATTTTTTCTGGGGGTCGGTCTGGTGAGGAATGGCCTTCCAGCCCCCAGCTATATAAATGCGCAAAACCAAAGTGAAATTACAGCCGCAGCCCTGGAGCGGCAGATGTCTCCCAAAACTTTAATTAGTTAAATTAGCAAGTTATTATTAAATTACATTTTTCTGCCCCCCACAGCAAACTGGTCCTGTGTTTGACTAAGATAACATTCAGGAATATTCAGTGATGTTAACACTACTAATATGAGTAATATGACTGCAGCTAAGACATGGGTGGCCTTTGTAATGTCATGTGGGATTGGGGGGGTGGGGGGCATTGGTGTCCCAAACAGTCCCAGGGGTTGTGGGGGGATCATGTGTGACTGGGGTATGGATACTCCTGCATTTTTACACAAAATAGCCAAGCACATGCCAGACAACATCTCGCTATATTACGCCAAAATGGATTGTCTGTGTCGAACAACAGGGGGCGCCATATTGCTCGACTGTTAGCCAATAGTGCTGGCAGATGTAGACAGGTCCCATCTAGCTGGATGCAGGACAGCTTTGTCATTGGTGTCTGGCTGGGTAGGAGGCTTGTTTTCACGCCCTTCTCATACCAGCAGAAGCTGAATCCAGTTGCCCCAGTCTGTGATCCAGGGGAATCTGGTGGTGATCAAGGGGACAGAGACAGACAGGATTGCTTGAAATGTATCTAAACCCACCCATCCCTGGAAAATCAGTGCATTTATCATCTTTATCACAGGAACAACGGTGATTAATGCCGTCAGAAAGGATGTTGATTAGCATATCGTGGGCCTCTTAATGTTTGCTAGCTTGCTGGTGAGCTGAATGTTTGTTTCAAGCTTAGCTTGGTAAGTTGGTAGTCATGGATACATGTGCCGGACCACCCAAGCAGCCATGTGCCAAACAAGCCACGGAGATTCCATTTCTGTTGTAAAACTGTCGATAAGCCAGCCGAATGTGCAGTGTTTTTATTTCTAACTTTACCAGTATAATTAGCCACTTGCCAGTTTGTTTAAACCTTTCTCGATACTGCGCTACACGAGGCCTTGAATAATGGTCCAACTCTCTTTCCGGGATTCTTCAATTGCCTTCCCTCCAAAAGACCGGCACAATCAATTTTTTCAATCCATTTAAATTTTTTTATGTTTTTCTTTTGCAGGAAAGTTTTTCTTTCTTCCAGAAAATGCATAATAATCAAATGCGAAGCCTGACCAACCACGTGATAGAGCGGCATTTGGAGGCCGGAGGGTATCTGCGTGACCGTGGCCAGGGAAGAGGGAACCATTGGGCACTATTAGCATTTTAGCACAACAATAAAGGCACGCTTACTTAGCTCAGCTTTTATATGACTTTATTCTGGCCCAGAACCAGCTCCTGAAGCATATCACAGCATCCTTATTCATCAGGAGAACAACTGTTACAAAGCTGGCCTTCTGTCAGTATTATGGGAAAATACGAAGAGCCTGTTTGTGAAAACAGCAAAGCCCGAACGAGCTAATGGCTAATGGCTAAAGGCTAATGGCTGGTTGGGGGTGGGACGTTCATCTGTTTTTCTCAAGTTGGAGGTCATTTTGTTGATTTGTTTTTGTAACATGCAGCCAAATAACAGGAACAAGGAGACAGGGGTTGTTTGTGTGACGCTTCAAACCCTGCTGTAGAACCTTCTGGCATGCCCCCCTACATGTTACAGTGCTACAGTGCATGTCAGGCAGTGTGATGTTATATAAAGTACAGGTAAGCCATGGAATTTAGCTGTGATTATGCTGTCTGCATTAAACAAATTACGTTATGCAAAAATCCTGGCCATATCGCCACCCCCGAAACAATTATGTTTCTTAATTAGGTTATTGTTTAGGTCTGGGGCCATTTCTAAGGCTAAATTATTGGGTTTTTTCCAAAATCACAGGATACAGGTTAATGAAAAATCGTGACATGTTTTATTCATCTGGTGGTTTTGTTATTCCTGAGCAGTCGGAGGTATTTAAAACATCATATTGCTAAGCTGGTGTTAGGGAATCCACCTTGCATGCGGGGTGCAGGCCGGAGCTCTCTGCTGACCACGCGGAGTTTCCCTGACATCTAAATGGAGCTACATCACCTGAATTTAAATGATGGACCGACCAAAGGGGTGAAGGTCAGTTTAAGCTGAATTTCCAGCTTTTTTATCCCTGAATCCGTTGCCCAGCCAATGGGATGATGGAGTGCTGTGAGGTCATGGACTTACGGTCAGCCGGGGGGGAGACCCATAGGCCTGGGACGTCCTGGAAGGGGGAGCGGGAAGGGAGGCCTGCTATCAAATGGGATGACACAAGTAAATAAAACAGGGAGCCATTTGCCGCTTCTACTTTGCTGCAAAAATCCATAAAAGAGAAGAAAAATATGTGAAATCGATGGTGGAGCAGTTAGCAAAGTGCCTCTCCTGCCTGGGGGATTTACGGCTGTGGTCGCCCATGTGATTACGGGCTTGGATCCCAGGCCGCGCTCTCCTGTCCTCACTCAAGGTCGCGACCCGTCCGCATCCCGCATAACGGTGCTAGGGGCCTGAGGTGGTTTGTGGGTGTTTATTTCCCTCCACACTCCAGATACGGCTACTCCAATTAGCGGTTAGCATCTCTGGCCAGAATATCCCCCGGGATCATTAAAGTTTTATCTTATTAGCGCTGCAGCGTACACAGCGCTATTAGCGCGACGATCCAGTGCGAAGAGCAGCAGCACTGCCGGGGTCAGACCATTCCGGACTTCGTGTATGTTTGTCTTTCTGTGTATATCTACATGTATTCATTTAGCAGATGCTTTTGTCCAAAACGATGTAGAAGCGAAGATCAGACGCACTGAAAACGCACGGCTGTCAGTAAGTCCGCTAGCCGTAGGCTGAGCTTACAGCGAATGCCCAGGTGCCAGAGTAAGCAGCGGGAGCTACTCAACACACAACAAAATGACTCCACAAGCCTAAGAAGAGAGCCATTCCAATCAAAGATAAAGACCAAGACAAGCACAACAACACAGGAGCATCCAGGATGCTGTGGGGACCAGTGCAGGCCTTCCTTTCCCTCTGCACTAATTACTAACAGATAGAACGTTCCAGAATATGTGGCTGCACATTAGATATTAGCTTCTCTGTAAGTGTCTATCTTTATCTCTGTGCAGTTAAGGGTTTGTTGAGGGGGCCCTGGTGGGGGGGGGGGGGCATCTGTCAGGTTGGGCTGAAATAGAGGTGGGGTTTGTAAAATACACTGGCTTGACCTGCGCAGAAGGATGACCAGCCTGCTCTCTCATTGCTAGAAGAGAACTGCCCCCCCCCACACATACACAGGTACATTTACACAGAAAAATCACAGTCACACCCACAAAGGTCTTGGGCATTAAAGGAAGAAACATGTCACATGCCAGTACACACGGTGAACGCTGAAGAGAGAGTATGGCGTTCCGGCCTTCAGACGGCACTCCCCGAGACGGCCGAGGCCCGACACGTAAGAGCTCACAACGCGCTTCTTTTGAAAATTAAGGTCAGGATTTAATGGCCTCGAGAGCTGGAGCATTTTGCCACGGAGTCTACTTCCTCCCGTTTCCGCCCCACCTCCACCATCCGCGTTCACGTTTCTGGGAAAGATCTGTGACCCGGCCCACAACTGGAGAACTTCATCACCATAATCGTGTTGATTTGTGGACTCGACGTCACCCCCTCATACACCTTTTGAACCCCGCCCATTGGTGTCCCCTCCCCCCCCACTCGGCAGGGCACCCATGGCACCCCCGCAGCGTCGTCATGCCAGAGAAAATGGAAGTGTAATTTCCCCAGCGGCGAGCCGGGGGTGCCGGCAGGCGCTGTGTGAGCGATGGCGGGAGCCACTGCAGTCGTGATTACCATCATTAGCGTTGGTCGACTACGGCACGCCTTGCCATTTAAGCTACACTTTGGCACTGCCAGCGAAAATGGGGGGGGGGGAGGGGGCGTATGAATATAAACGCTCTGAGTGCAAAGGATTTATGTAAACTAAGTGAGGAAATTGAACTGTCTGCAGACCAATTGCGGAAGCACGTCTAGTTTTTATAATAATGTTTTTTAAATGCATAACCGGCTTTCGGTAAATGTGGCTTAATCTGCCGCTGGGCTCTGTGGACGCGTGATATTTCACTGGCAGACTGCCTCTGGTGGTGGGGGGGGGGGGGGTGTGATGAGCTCAGGGGTAGCCATTTCACAGTGTGAGCATATTCTCCGTGGTAAAACCACGGTCAGTCGGGACAGCGGGAAACGGCGCCCTTGGTCCCAGGACCACCCTGGGGTTTGAATCGGAGACCTTCCGATAACAGGCATAGGGTGGTAACACTCTGAGTCACACGCCACTAGATTGTTTCCTGTTAAAGGAGAAACTTAGCTTACATTTACAGACTCGGAAAATAAATCTGCCTGTAATTGTGCTCTTAGATATCTCTGCAAGGCTATGTGGGAATTGATTTTATGTAAAGTGTCCCGGTAAATCCTCTGCAGGAGAGTCCCCTCTGCTTATCTTCTGTAAGAAATGTCACAGAAGGAGAGCTCAGACCCTGTGCCGCTCTGCTCCAAGTCACGCTTTTAAGATGTTTCTTTTTTATAGGGAGGTTAATTCCTTGACGCTAATCCGAGGATCTGCATTTTGCAGAGCGTTCCTACGGACTTAATGGATGAATCCCTGGATAACAAGGCAGATCATGTCAAGTTTTTACAGAAATAAGATGCATTATCTCTAGATTTTGGGCAAATCAGGGAAGGTGTGTCTGGAGTGTGCTTCAGAGTGTGCATTGTGGGGGTTTACTAATGTCTTCCCCTTTTCCGACATCAAATGTTCACTTGCGATCGAAGTTGGTTCAGTTTTGAACTGCTTTACGTTTCCCATGATCCCACACAGCATGTAAAATGCACATAAGCCAAACTCAGGAAGGACACCATGTCTGCGTTAAAGAAAATGCCTGAGGCCGGATGTACCTGCAAATTTGCCAATCCTCTGCAGAGCAGACCTCTCCAGAAAATAAAAATCCAGGCCTCTCTGACTGAACGGACATGGAATAACTCTGAAAGCACAGCCAACTCTTTGATGTAGTTCCACGGCCCGGTTTTCGGAAGTTAAAGGGCATAAACTAGCCGGTTTTAAAGGACAGGAACAACATATGACACATTTTTAACTCAGTTACGACTCCCTCGAATCGCGCTCGGCAGAGAACATAGCTCACTGCAAAGAGAGGCACACTTTACGGTTAGGGCTGTGCTTTATTTGACAGCCGAGACACAAAGCCCCTCCTCTGGCCTTCAGCAGCCAGGTTTGCTCATCACCCGCCCCCCTGACCCATGATTCCGGAGGTCTCTGATGTTCCTGCAACTGGAACTGAGAGCACATACAGTGGGGCTGCCGCCTAACTCTTTATGAAAGGAGAACGAAGGATGTCGAAAACGGTGAAATGGGAGAGGAGGGTCACGACATGCTTTGTGGGGGGGGGCAGCTGTCACCCTTTTGGAGTGAAAAAGGCAGATTAAATAAGATCAGTTATGGGGGGCTTAAAGTTTATATGACAATAGAATCATAGAAACATGCAAACATATTATTTTAAATTATATTATTGAATTAGATAAACTTTATTTATAGTTGGGGGGGGGGGTTTCTTGTGTGATCACAGAGCATAAATGCACATACAATTAGTGCAAAGCAGACAAAGTGCAAAGATAGTACACACAGTATGGACAAGGACACGATGCGACCGATTAAAAAGCACACAGTGTAGAAACACAACATCCTGAAGGATATGGAAACAACTGAACAAGCTGTGTGTGTTTTAGAGAGAGACAGGACAAGTGGTATAGAAAATGCATGGATGAATACTTGGGGATACTTGGCTTTATTGTTAAATAATTTTAAATTTGTGTAGTAGGAGAGGCTGCTGTAAGCTGGACCTGGGTGAATCGATAACAGAGCAGGCAGGAGAGGAAGGGGAGGGCCGTGTGGGGGGCTATTTCCATTTTGAGGGGAGGGAACCCTGGGTAATAGTGGCAAATAAATGATACTGCGGTTATGGTCAGGTGAAGCTGGTCATAGGTCACGCCCCCCCCGCCCACCCCCCCGCAGTCTCTCACTCTATGTCTTTATGAACTGGGAATTAAATGTAGCCAGACTGAGAGGGACGTAGCGGTGAGGGGGGGCAGACAGACACACAAATACACACCCTTATAAACAAACACACACACACACACACACACACACTCCTCTACCTGTCATCTTCCATCCTTTGAATGTTTTATTTCTCGTAAAAACTTCACGAATCCCCGTGGTGGTTTTAGCCCTAAATGACTCGTGTCCTGGTACCTGTCAAATCCTTTAAGCAGTGGAAATTATGACAAAATGATTTTTCCTTTCCATTTCGGTTTAATTGCCGCTACATTTCAGCAACGTCTGTTAAACGTCTTTAAATCACATGAGTGAACTGTGCGGCTGTCATTGTTAGCGTAAATTAAAGTCAGATAGGACCTCTGGAAAAAAACACTATTCATGTAGATTGAGGAGAAAGATGATTGTCTTTTTCTTCCTGGGTCATAGTTTCTCAGCTTTATTAATGAAAGTACCCTGTCAGGCATTGAGGAGACGTCTGTTCACCACTACGCTCTCACCCTCCAGCACGCTGTACTACGCCAACGCTCTGCACACCCCAGTGTGGCGGGGGCTTTGCAGATTGGATGCTGTAACAGATTCCTCCTGAGACCCCAGTTCTCAGGTCCAGGCATGTCACCGGACAAGAGGAGGAGAGAACAGACTGTCAGCCATCGGCTGCGGCGGTTAAAGACGACCAGGGCTGTGATGTCAGTCTCCTTTCACAGAAGAGAAACTGACTGAAAGGTCTCACGGCACACTTTTAGGTGTCCTAAGGAATGTGTGTCACACCACTCTGTTAGGCAAGGTGGACTGAGGTCCTGAGGGCTGGGATCTCCTGAGGTGCAGTTGTGACCACGTCCACCGGTGCTGGTCAGCCTATTGCTGAGAATCTCGGGCTGTATCGTATACCTGTATTTTTAAAACATAATACCAGAAAATTAAATGCGAACACAATTTTCCCATTGATGCAAGTGATCCTGGATCAAAAAGACCGAGATAAGCTGTGGCGACCCCCCCACCACCATTCCGCACCCCCATCCTCCCTCCCCCATCTCATGGATAGGGGAGCACAGCAAAATTTTTATTGCAATTCTGAAACTTTTTCTCTTTTTCCTTGAGTGACATTTTTTCTCTAATTAATTTTGTTTGTTGTGGTGACATGCAGATAAGATTTAAGGTTTAATTTACAGGATTTATTATACTGAATAAACTGGCTGTAAAAAGCACTTTGGCAGGTGGCTGTTTTCATATGACACAGTGTGTACTACCTCAGTGCTGTTATGATACGGTGTGTGTACTATATCACTGTTGTGATGATACAGTGTGTACTACCTCAGTGCTGTGATGATACGGTGTGTACATTATCAGTGCTGTGATGACAGTGTGTACTACCTCAGTGCTGTGATGATACAGTGTGTACTATATCCTTGCTGTGATGATACAGTGTGTACTATATCACTGTTGTGATGATACAGTGTGTACTACCTCAGTGCTGTGATGACACAGTGTGTACTAAATCACTGCTGTGGTGCCACAGTGTGTACCTTATCAGTGCTATGATGACAGTATGTACTACCACAGCACTGTGATGACACCGTGAATACTACCTCAGTGATGTGTTGACACAATGTGTACTATATCAGTGCTGTGATGACACAGTGTGTACTTCCTCAGCACTGTGATGACAGTGTGTACTACCTCAGGACTGTGATGACAGTGTGTACTACCTCAGGACTGTGTTGACACAGTGTGTACATTATCAGTGCTGTGATGACAGTGTGTACTACCTCAGTGCTGTGATGATACAGTGTGTACTATATCCTTGCTGTGATGATACAGTGTGTACTACTTCAGTGCTGTGATGACAGTGTGTACTACCTCAGTGCTGTGATGACAGTGTGTACTACCTCAGTGCTCTGATGACAGTGTGTACTACCTCAACACTGTGATGACACCGTGCATACTACCTCAGTGCTGTGTTGACACAGTGTGTACTTCCTCAGCACTGTGATGACAGTGTGTACTACCTCAGTGCTGTGATGATACAGTGTGTACTATATCCCTGCTGTGATGATACAGTGTGTACTACTTCAGTGCTGTGATGACACAGTGTGTACTACCTCAGTGCTGTGATGACACAGTGTGTACTACCTCAGTGCTCTGATGACACAGTGTGTACTATATCACTGCTGTGATGATACAGTGTGTACTACCTCAGTGCTCTGATGACACAGAGTGTACTATATCACTGCTGTGATGATACAGTGTGTACTCCCTCAGTGCTCTGATGACACAGAGTGTACTATATCACTGCTGTGATGATACAGTGTGTACTCCCTCAGTGCTCTGATGACACAGAGTGTACTATATCACTGCTGTGATGATACAGTGTGTACTACCTCAGTGCTCTGATGACACAGAGTGTACTATATCACTGCTGTGATGACACAGTGTGTACTACCTCAGTGCTCTGATGACACAGAGTGTACTATATCACTGCTGTGATGATACAGTGTGTACTACCTCAGTGCTCTGATGACACAGAGTGTACTATATCTCTGCTGTGATGTGTACTTATGTTGACTCTTTGTCTGTGTCTAGACGCCTGTGTGTTTTCCTCTCCTGTTATTGTTACCTGTCACTCCCAGCAACAAGATCCTGTCAATATTCAACATTCACCTGCAGAAAGCGGCCTGTTCTGGCTCCTTCCAGCTGGACCTGTGTGTTGGGGAACGCTACCCCTGTCTGACTGAGCTGTTGGCCAGTGAGGCTGGGACGTATGTCAGAAGACTCCATTGTTTTGTATTTCAGGGCTGTTGTTAAGGACTTGAAGCATCGCTGAAGTTTATCATGGCCTGAAGGTCTCCTGGCTGAACCCAGTGTGAGTGCAGGTGTGCCGCTGTGTGAAAAGAGTAATTAACACATCGGCGGGCCTGGACCGCTCCCCACTGCACGGCCGTCTCCGTGTCGGCGGGCCTGGACCGCTCCCCACTGCACGGCTGGCCTGGACCGCTCCCCACTGCACGGCCGTCTCCGTGTCGGCGGGCCTGGACCGCTCCCCACTGCACGGCCGTCTCCGTGTCGGCTGGATTTCACTTCTGTGTTTGTGTGTATGCATGATTGTGGAGGGGAGATTTTCACAGCTCTCTGCTTAATGGAAACTGATATATAGCCACCAGGAAGCATGTGGCCCTGGTAAATGTATCCTAACTATCACTTAAAGCAAAGGGAAAGGAAAAAAAGGGCACAAAGAGAGAGGGAGAGAGAGAGACAGAGAGGGAGAGACAGAGAGAGAGAGACAGAGAGGGAGAGACAGAGAGAGAGAGACAGAGAGTGAGTGACAGATGTGCTGCTGGGTCAGAGAATGGACGAGAGAATCAGAGGGTTAAGTGCTGTCAGCTGCCTTTATCGTCTTCCTGGGAGACCCCGGTCCAGACCAGCTGACTACCATACATGGCCGAGTTCTACTGGGTCGTTTTGTTTGTGTATGTGGAAAGAGATTTCCTAATTCATGTGTGACCACGTGTGAAAATAGATTTAATGGGAGAGTGCGTGTATGACTAAAGAGATTGTGTGTTTGGTTTTCTGTACATGGATCATTTACAGAGTGTGCAGTGGAAAATAATGATGCATGCGCGTGAATCGGTGCACCGAT
This sequence comes from Paramormyrops kingsleyae, assembly GCF_048594095.1. NCBI lineage: Eukaryota > Metazoa > Chordata > Actinopteri > Osteoglossiformes > Mormyridae > Paramormyrops > Paramormyrops kingsleyae. Next base: position 3,828,208 of record NC_132801.1, on the reverse strand, counting down.
GCATTTCGGTTTTTTTTTGGGGGGGGGGGGGGGGGGTGAGGGGTGCTTATTTCCACGGACTGGACTTTATGTTATTATCAGTGCGTGGATGTGAATGTCAGTGTGTAGGTGTGTGGATGTTTAATGCAGTGTGTCAATGTCTGAATGTGTAAATCAGCATGTGACTGTGTAACTTTGAAGATACTGGGCCTGGTCATGGATGGTTTGGTTGATTGAAACTACCCAAAACACTTTTGATGTAGCTAATTTTAGGTTTACAATGGAATAATATAGACCTGCTGTAAGATTTCATGCATGAACCTGAGAGTCTAAAAATTATTGTCATGCCAGATGCATGGGAGTTGGCAGCCCTATGATTTGCATCTATACTGTATGACAGAAACTCAGTGTGTCTGTGTGTGAATGTGTTTGCCTGGATCTCAGATCCTGGGCCAGTGTGAGGCCTTAGCTCTCCACCCCTGGGAGTGTGAAGCAGGCACTGTTGCTGACTTAGAGAAGTTGACCAAACCCAGCAGCAGCTGGCCCAGCAGGGACCTGTGGGCTGTGTATGATTCTCTGATGTCACACGGAGTGACGCGGACTGCTTGCATGAACGCCACTTACATCCTAAATAAAACATGTGGGAAACGGGACTGTGACACCCCAGTATGCCTGGGGCAGAAATTTTATCCTCTTTTAAAAACTGAAATCTTCTAGAAAATGTACCAGGTGATTTAACTGAAGCATAACATCATTGACGTATCTCAGAGTTTGTGAGAGGATGTAAATGGACAGTAAATCAGTGGAATGTACTCTGCGTGTTTTTGAAAAACATTTCACACCATGAAATCAGTGAACATTTATTTAAAAATGCAGTTAATCTTAGTTTGTGCATTCATCTTTTCATCTTTCAGTTTGTGCCTTTGGGGCACGGCCATGACACAGTTATATTAGCGATGTTAATTACTGCAGGTACTTTAGCACAGCTAGCTTAGTGCAGTTACTTTTGCACCGTTAGCTTAATGCAGTTACTTTAGCACCGTTAGCTTAATGCAGTTACTTTAGCACCGTTAGCTTAATGCAGTTAATTTAGCAGAGTTAGCTTAGTGCAGTTGGCACAGGTAGCTTAATGCAGTTACTTTAGCAGAGTTAGCTTAGTGCAGTTGGCACAGGTAGCTTAATGCAGTTCCTTTACTGGAGTATGCTTAATCAACCTTTCTTAGTACAATTAGCTTAATGTCTGCATGGTCCTCTGCAAAGCTAAGAGCCACTAAAGTGAGCCCCCAGCTTATCGAAGGCCACGCCCTTTGACTTGGGTGTGTGACAGCAGTGTAACCTCCCAACTCTTCTCCTGGCACTATGTTGGTCATGACATTCTGTCGCCCCTCCCCCAGTTCCTCCCTGCAGGTCCTTGTGGGCCGGTGGCCCCATAAAGCACCCCCCCGGACTTGTCACGGTCAGCACTGGATTAACGTATTGGCGTTCTCAACACCACTCAGCGGCTAATTGTCTGCCCTGTGGCGGACGCTCATTTGTTTGTCTGACATTTTGCCTTTGCTTGATTGTGTATTTAACAGGGAAAAGGCAAATTTAATTGGAGGGAGGCCTAATCTGTCTGCTTCAAATGTCACCCCTGCATCGGAGACCCACGCAGAGATGACAGAGCCAGGTTGGGGGAGGGAGGGAGGGAGGAAGAGGGAAACTCGAAGCAAAATGGATTCTCTGTCATGGCACCTGAGCCTGGGATACCTCTGCAAGCCTTCGACGCGCTTCCCCCCGGAGGAGTTTAACCTCGACATTAACGAGGCCATGTCACCAGATTAGCTAGAAGACCATGCTGGTATACAGCCTGTACTGGCACCCGTCCTTCCCCTGCGGCATTTTTGATATGGAGGTGCCATCCCAGCCAATGAATCCGTGGGGGTGTCACCTTCTGATACTGTGACTAAGTCACTGTTTGATGGGGGTGTTTTGAAAGCGTGACGCTTCCTCTTTTTCCTGTGGGGAAAAAAACAAAATGCATGTAAAAACCAACTAAATGTCAGATGACAAACCACAAGTGGCTCATTTCTGTTCCTTCGCTTTGGTTCCGTGCCCTTTTGCAATTATCTTCTTGGCACGGCGGTGCCCCCTACAGGTCAGATTCTTAACGAGCCATTGCAATTTCAAGTTTGACAGTCCTCATCTCCTTTGCATGTAGGTGATTTTGGCCACAAAAATGCACAGAAATTTGCAACGGTGTCTCGCCAAAATTCAGAATAGCACAGTACCCCCCCGAAAGGGTCACCCCACAACAACCCAAGGCACACCAGCCCTCTACGCCCCTCCTCCCTGCCTCTCTACGAGAGTGACAGAGCCAGCAGTGTTGTATATGTGTCCTGGTGGGAGTGGTGAGCTTACAGTCCCATGGACACATACACTGAAGTGCCTGATTGGCTAATGTGTCCAAGGTGAGTGTTTATTGGTTTATCAGCTGTTCATCCACGTGCTGCTTATCCCAGATTCCACTTATCTTGACTGCAGCTACAAAAAACAGCCCTGCTTGAGCTGAAAATGCCCCCCCCCCCCCTGTGCAGATATCATGCTGGAAACATGGTGCCTCGGCACGGCATAGTAAAAGCCGTGTATCTGATGCGTGCTGGTCTTGGGCGTGAAGATCCTGAAGGTCTTCCCTAATACTCCACTGCATCTGTTCCTCATGGGACATTATTTACGATACATTACTCCCAGGGCCAGACTGTGCAGAAACACCTTCAGAAATACCACCTGCTTTTAACACTCGTCAACTTTACAGATTCCCCACATTAGCAATAAGAGGCATATATACTTCAGTGAGATATAAACAGTGATATGTAGTTTTTATATCCTTAAAACTTCTTTAAAACAGAAGTGCCTTTTTGTAGAATTGTCCGGATTAAAGCAAAATAGTTCAGAAAATAACAGTAAGTCTAAGAGTGGGGGGGGGGGGCATCCAAGAAATTTGTATGTCTTTCTCTGATCGAATTTTAATTAGCGGAAAGCTGAGTATCTTCAGAACCAGAGCAAGATGAAAATGACGATGAATAAAAGCAAAAACATGAGCTAATTACAGACTCTGCTCTTTGGAGTCCAAATGGAATCTGAGGTTGGCGGGGTCAAAGGTCACAGGAGGCAGGCAGCTGGGGGCTTTGCTTACCCAGTAGGGCACCCGTCTGATTTCCCACCCACATATGCATGCATTCAAGCAGACAGAGACACAAGCCAATCACAGATGCACGCCTGTTACCCTGTCTATGTGGGAGCTTCGCAAAGAGTGGCATCTTAAACAAAACTCACAAGAAGGAAAATTAATGACAAATAAATATATTTGGCACATTTAATCATTTGAATGTAGATAGTTGTGCCAGTTGGGTTTTTGCTATGATGATTCCCGAAGACAACCATGCCCAGAAAGACAGGAGAAACACACACATGCACACACACACAAACACAGGCACACATGCATGCACACACATACTGTTACGATCGCGTGTAAGCGCCCGGGAGCACAGACAAATATGCAGGAAGCCAGGGATCAGGAACACGGGGTTTAATCGGAGCACTAAGCAGGCAACAGTACAACATCACATCACATCACTGACCGAACTGGGGAAACAAACGGAACTAAATACAATGGACTAATGACAACAATCAGGAACAGCTGTAAAACACTGGGATTCCACATGAGGTTAACGAGGGGGCGTGGCACATGAGAGGAGCGGACGATCGGGGCATGACACATACACATGCACACACACATGCATGCACGCATGCACACACACACACACGCATGCACACACACACAGGCACACATGCATGCACACACATACACAGGCACACACGCATGCACACACACATGCATGCACGCACACACATGCACACATACACAGGCACACACTCATGCACAGACAGACACACACAGGCACACATACGCACGCACACGCACGCCTGCACACACACCTGCCTGCACACACACACACACCTGCACATACACGCACGCACACACTCCCATATACATGCATTGGCAAGACTAGGCCCAACTGTTGAATTTTTGCATTTCCATTTTTGAAAAATACAGAAAAATGGCAGAAGACAAAACAATGCTTTTCCTTTCAATGAAAAACTATAGCAGTTTGATAAACATTAGTGGTGTTTGGGACTCTAAGCCATGCAGGAGTCCCCGTGAACAACTGATGCTTTTCAACAATCGGGCCCCGTCTCCCTACACACTAGAAAACAAACAAAGCAGCATTTTTTCCATTCCAAGGTGCAGGCTTCTGGCTGGGTGGGGGATGATATCAGTCCAGTGGCAGTGATGGACTTTTGAAGAGGGGATCCAGCCCCCCCCACCCCAACACAGTGGGGCCACTGAGGACAGGGGGAGATAAAATCAAAGTGTTCAGCTCAAGCTTGGGCTTCCAGTGCTTCAGAGATGTGGGATGGCATTTGGACAGGAGAGCAGGTGAAACAGGCACCATGAGCCAGCGCACTCGGGGGGCGGATGGGGGGGAGGCGTGACCAGAAGGCGCCGCACTCTTCAGGGCCCCATGGGATTCTGCAAGCCAAGAGAGGAAATCAGAACCAGTTTAGTGGGTCAAAATCCACAGCAAAGTCACAAAGATTCAGCTGCAGAGGGGATCCTGCACAGGACCGGAGATCCATGGGCGCCGCGCTCTCATGCAGCCTGAAAGACCTTTTCCTCATTCTTACAGCCTTGGCTTTCTGAAAACTCACAGCCAGCATGTATCCTGTGTGAAGCGCCTCACATTTCTTTAGTGTGAATGACTTCCACTGTCAAAAGGAATCTGAGGTATTACAGCTGTATTATATTTCAGCTGACAAAATGCCCGGCATGAACTCCTGGTTAAGTGATACTTCTGTACTATTAAGATGGAGAATGTGATATAAATTGACATCTCTAAATTGCGTGTAGCATGTCACTGTGAGGGTCTGCTTTTATATATATATATATATATACACACACATAAACTGACAGGTGTGAAATAAGAATGCAATGAAAAGAGCCAATGAAATGCATCGCTCATGGTCACATGACCCAAAGGGCTCGGAGACTCACACCGCCAGAAACCGATGCACATGCCGCACATGGCGCAGACGTTGGCGATCTGGAGGCCACGGCCGCACTCGGGGCTCATCAGGCAGTTGCGCACCTTGGCACAGCAGTGAGCGCAGCCGGACTGCGTGTCCTGTCGCTTCACATCCCCGTCCTCCTCTCGCCGGCTGAAGCAGCAACCCATATTGGTCCCTTCTGCGGGGCAAATATGCATATGCCGTCTCATAGCTTTATGCTGGTCATACTCCTATCCCATCCTGCTGCACGACCCTCCCATCCCCTTCTGTCTCACCCTCTTTCATCCCCTGCTGTCTCACCCTCTCTCTTCCCCTTCTGTCTCACTCTCCCCCATTCCCTGCTGTCTCACCCTCTCACACCCCCTTCTGTCTCACCCTCCCCCATCCCCTTCTGTCTCACCCTCTTTCATCCCCTGCTGTCTCACCCTCTCTCTTCCCCTGCTGTCTCACCCTCTCTCACCCCCTTCTGTCTCACCCTCCCCCATCCCCTGCTGTCTCACCCTCTCTCATCCCCTGCTGTCTCACCATCTCTCACCCCCTGCTGTCTCACCCTCTCTCATCCCCTGCTGTCTCACCCTCCCCCATCCCCTGCTGTCTCACCCTCTCTCATCCCCTGCTGTCTCACCCTCCCCTGTTCCCTGCTGTCTCACCCTCCCCCGTTCCCTGCTGTCTCACCCTCCCCCGTTCCCTGCTGTACCCTTTTACTGTCCAACACCAACAAAACATCAATAGTATTATTATCATAATAACAACAACAACAACAATAATAATAGTTGCAATTAGGCTATATATATCCAGCATGTAACCTCATTCTTTAAAAATTTTGTGGATTTGGCTGCTTGGTTATTTTGATGCCAGGCTACAGTTTAAGCTAAAATTAAAATACATTGCAGATTCTTATCTTTTTTTTTTGGAGCCACAGGTGAGCGATTTCGGAGCGGGGAGCGGAACGGTCTGCAGTGACTGACGTGGCAGCGTACAGTGTTAGGGTAGCGGAGCGGTCTGCAGTGACTGAGCGGCGATGCGGGGCCGCGTACCGTGAGCGGGGAGCGATAAGGAGCGGAGCGGTCTGCAGTGACTGAGCGTTGGTGCGGGGCCGCGCACCATGAGCGGGGAGCGGAGATTCTCATCGCTCCGCTCCGATCTCATGCTCTGCTGTGCGCTTGTACGAAAATAATTAACGACTTGGTGTAATCTGTGGACCAAACTCTAAGAAAACAATGATCACCAAAGCCGTGGTTATAGTTGAGCTAATTTGTTAATTGGCACTGCATTGGTGAAATTAAATCAAAGGCACGGAAAAGTGGAGCCGAGAATGAGAGAGTGAAGAAAAGAAAAACTGAAATGACTTTTAAAAACGGTCAGGGAACAACCATGCAGTCAGTCATGTTTAGACAGGACAGTTTCCTGCTCCGGGCGGACGCCTGTCTGGACTCCTTTTCACCATCGTCCGCTAACCAAACAACACCAACACCAAACGAATGATATTTCCAATGTTATCAATTTCACTGAATTTGACTGGAAAATACTCCAATTGCTTACATAATCGAAAACGAACGAATTTTCTCGGTAACCGGTTACCCGGTCCGTGTAGTAGGTCTGGTACTGACTCGGGTACGCGCCTGTCAAACGCTGCGAAGAAACTTTGCTACTTACATCCGTGGTTTTATTTGTAGTAGATGCCGTTGTTCAAATTGCCCAAAGGAAAAAGTGGTCCAAAGACCACACGTCCATTTGAGAGTAGTAGGATATGTAATGTGACCATAAGCAGCAATGAAAAGGGTTCAAATATCACTATCAGGGCATGACTGCGTGGGTGTACATTTACTTTATCTAACAGTCTGTAAACTCTCAGCTGTGCAACATCTTTTTTTTCCAAGCAGTATTTTACTGGATCGTCCCGTATTGAAAAAATAAAAATTCGTGTCTCCTTTAGAACCAGCATTATTCCGGACAGCCTCATCCAGACGGAAAGTCTCAGGATCCTCGGCCTGAGCAAGTCCGGCCCTTTCCTGGAGGTAATACAGTATCATGGAAAGCTAATTAAAATGCTACTTACGCATATCTTATGTGCACCTCAGCAGTTTACTGGTGTGATAAAGGGCACAACAGTTGTCCGACAGATGACCCATTCCAGCTACATTGCCGACTGCCTATACGAACTGTATCTAAGTCGTTTTTCCTCTTTAGATCAGTGATAAGCTGCTGTTTATTCACGCAGATTCACTTCGTGTAAGACAGAAATGACAGGCACGCAGTACTGCGCGGAGGCGCGGCGTGGAAATGAATAACAATGATAATGAATAGGCTTCCATGTTACTCTCTAATTGAAGAAAGAACAAGCAGAAAACTTTGGTTCTTATTCAAAGCGGGGATTTAAAGTCACTTTAAGCCAGTGAGATGCCAATGTGCCGCTGGAAACATCAAAGACCGTTCCAAATGTGGAGTATATTTTAATATCCAAAACGTAGAGTATTTTAATGAGAGGGCGTCGACAGCACATTACCCAAAGCAGATTGTATGCTCTTCTCTAGGTCTGCTGCTGTTTCTCATAAACCTTGATAACCCTGCATAGTTTTTATATTCCTTGCATTCGGTACGGCGCATTTCTGCACCCAATATTAACAGCTAACCCTGCCGGTGTCACCCTGCTCGTTAGGCTTTAACCGTAAAGCCCAGCGCCGGCTCTCCGGACGCAGAGGCAGGGCGGCTGGGCAGCTCCCGGCTCCGGCTCCTGAGTCCCATATCACTCACCGCTCTGTGCTGATTTTCTCCCGCCGACACACAACGCTGTTCGTTGTTCGCTGCGGATAAAATGCGCGTACGCGCCCCGGGCTGCCGGTGTCCTCGCCCGGGCGTTGTCTCCCGGTCCTACCGGTCTGGACTGCATGTTGAAAACTAGGGCGGGTCCTCCATTGCATCATTTTAGATAAGAGCAGTAGGATTTAGATGCATGCCTCCAGATTTTATGATGAGATGAGATGTGATGATATTTGATTCATCCCTGGAGAAACTTTTGAATGAACACATTTACACAGTGTGGGGTGCTGCGAGATATTGACAGTATTGCTGATTCCCAGGTCTAAAGGTGGTTCCTGTGGTTAAGTCGTCACTACGACATGAACCCAGACCAGGAAGGTCAAAATGGTGCCACAGTAAGATGCCCTTTAGTGTCCGTGGTTCTGGGTTATTTTCGTGATTATTTCATGGTCTGTTTGTGTTGTTGCAGTATTGCACCACCTAGGTTGGGGGTTTGAATCCCAGCTTCAGTCCCGCTGCCTGTGGAGTTTTTGTGATTTTCCTACGTTTGTGTGCTGTTTGATGTTGCGAACAAAAATATCTGATCATGCTACAGTGTAAAAGTTTTTTTTTTTTTTTTTTACCTCCCGTTGGGTTAGGAGTCCTTTCCCGGGTCCAAAGGCTCGTTGGGTCGAATCCTGTGGCCATCAGAGTCGTCATATTCATGTTAGGCCCTTGGGCGAGGTCCTTAACCCCAAAAACTGCTGCAGGGAAGTTGGAAGACTGGCTGACCCCAGATTCTAACCCCAAACCCTGCTCCGTATATATATACGTGTACGTCTCATAGGAGGGCATGATGGAATACGTGAAAACCAAAGAATTCATATGTACTTGTGCAAATAAAGTATTATTAATTATTCACTATTTAATGGAAATACCTCTTTATGATGCAAGGAGATGGTCATTTTATGGTTTGCCATATGTGTAAATAGTTTTCTTTGGAGTTATGGCACAATGATGTCATTGTTCTGATGGAATCCCCCTTCTGAGAACTTGTGAGTTATGGAGACTCATAGTTTATCTGACAAAATCTTGTCAGTACCCCTTGTTCTGTTTTTTACACTCATAATCTGACCCAAACATTTCTTGCTCTGACTGAGAATCCGTGACCTAACCCTACAACACCCTGGATGTGCTTTCGGTCCTGTTGAAGTCAAGCTTGCTGGGTTCCAAGGTCCTGTCTCGTTCATACGTGTGAGCTGTGAATATGTTGAGAGAGAGAGAGAGAGAGAGAGAGAGAGAAAATGATAGACAGTGAGTAAAGCTCAGTCTGTCTGACGTTTCCACGGTTGGGGAGTCCCAGCAGAAGCTGTTCCTTCACTTTTTGATTTTTCTGACACAGGCGTCGCTGGAAAGCGTCCTTCAGTCCAACAGCACAGCGCGTTAGAAAAATTGTGCAAAATCACTAAAAGAACATTATACACCACATTAAGCAAATATGAAGATTTGAATCACGTCACTGTCACCTCAGACGACATGCAAGCCACAGGATGCTGTTTGTGGTGGCACTTTGCATATTTATTAAATGGTTTATTCGTAACAGTATCCTTTTGCATTATGTGGGGGCATATTGGAGTATATTGGTATTTTATAGTCATATTATTTAAAACTGTACACTCATATTTATGGGGTTTGATATTTTCTCATGCCGGTGTCCTTTAATGGTCCATCGGTTTCCACTGTCCTTGCTGTGTCCACGGTTCCGGTCTGTGCGCTTGCTGCGGGCCGCTACCCCGGCACTGTGTGGAATGACGCCGCCTTGTGGACAGAGGAGGAAATCATGAGGTCTTGCGGTCATGGCGACGGGGAGGTTCACACACTGGAAGGGCTACAATGAAATCTGAAGGCAAGACCTCACGTGTATCTGGTAGCATTTGCTGCTTAATTATTATGAAATGGACCTGCTTATAAAGCAATGGTGGTTCTGTGGGTTGTGCTCTGGTCTGACACCTTCAGGGGTCCAAGTTCTGCCTTCTTTTGTTCAGTGATGCCTGATGTTTCAAAGAGCAACCTGAATGGATCGGGACTGTGTTAGTCACATGACCTGACAGATGGGACCGTCGCCTCTGAAGTGACAAAGTGAATGGCCTGTGTGTAGGATGGGTCACATGTCACCGAGGAGGGACGCAGTCGATTACCTGAGCATTACTTCTGATGTACACTGTCTGAAATCACTCTTTGATGGATGTGACTGCCTCAATGATCCGTGTCAGTCGAGGTTAAACCATGGTAAAAGCAGGAATATTACACTGGAATTGAAATCTAAACTGTAATTGGGGCATTGCACAGTACACGCCCATAAATCCAGCTGCTGGCCATGTTTTGGTGACAGTTGTTTCCATGGGGCAGTATTCACTCTCACTGTTTGCCCCAATACCCCAGTGATTGGAATGGTTGTCTTCCACCTCTCCGGCATATCATTGGGTGATGTACACCCCCCCGCCCCTCCCCCCCCCTGCATTTAAAACCAGAGGCAGTCACAGTAAAAAATCCTCTCTGTGGAATGTAGTTCTTCCGGTAAGAGTGAATGTCACCCTGCAGCATACCGAGGCCTGACTCCTGTCAGCAGCTGTGGGACACACCGGCACTCTGCCCCTCCGCCCCCCAGTGTCTCTCCAAGAGTGATGGCCCCCAGAATGTTGTTTATATATCCGGCTGGGAATGAAAGTTGTGAATGCAATGATGGAAAACAACTGTGTTTGTCTGAGATTGGTCCAAAATCATATTTTTGTAGACAGGAACATATTTGTGGCATGTTGTGTCCTACACATCTACATGAAGCCACTAAACTACACTATACTACACTGTACTGTGCTATACTATACTTCACCTTGCTATGCTACACTACATAATATTACACTATGCTACACTGTACTGCGCTATACTGTAGTTCACCTTGCTATGCTACACTGTACTGCGCTATACTGTAGTTCACCTTGCTATGCTACACTACAAAGTACTACACTATGCTGTACTGTTCAGTGCTATGCCATGCTACGCTATACCCCCCTTGGGTGCTGTCAGTAGGATTCATTGAACTTCTTGTCAGCAAATTTTACTGCCATTGAATTGCGAACAGATTTCTGGGACTTTGTGTGTCATTCCTGGGTGTGAGGGAATTGATGTCAGTTTGCGTGAGACTCCTGGAACTTCTGGGAGAGGTGGGATCTCTGCAATCCCATCAGTTGACTGTATCAACACTGTACAGACACCAGACTGCCTGCTCTCGATGTGGGTGAGGCCCCCATCCAGGTCATATCGCCTGCTCTGCGATGCCAGGGAGAAAATGGCATGAGTTTTGGGTGAGATGCTGTGGCTGGACATAAATGAGAGGCAGGAGGCTGGAGGTGGAAGGTGGGAGGCAGCAGGCTGCAGGTAGGAAGCTGGGGGAGGTGGGAGGCTGGATGGAGCCCACATCACTGTGAGAGGCTGAGGCTGGATGGAGCCCACATCACTGTGAGAGGCTGAGGCTGGATGGAGCCCACATCACTGTGAGAGGCTGAGGCTGGATGGAGCCCACATCACTGTGAGAGGCTGAGGCTGGATGGAGCCCACATCACTGTGAGAGGCTGAGGCTGGATGGAGCCCACATCACTGTGAGAGGCTGAGGCTGGATGGAGCCCACATCACTGTGAGAGGCTGAGGCTGGATGGAGCCCACATCACTGAGAGGCTGAGGCTGGATGGAGCCCACATCACTGAGAGGCTGAGGCTGCTCAAGAGCGCAGAGCTATCGGTGTAGCTGGTTTTTAGAAAGAGCTCTGCATACAGTGCAGCTCATTCTGGTGCAGAAATGAAGTTTTGAGAACAGATTGGATTGCAGTCTGGCTTTATGAGAAACATGAGCTGTGTTTTGAGTTCATATTTTTGAGAAAGTGAGACATCTCAGAAAGAGTGTGCAAAGAAATCATGAAATGTGAGAGGCTTATTTTTTACTTAGTGTGTGGTTTAGTTCTTTTGGGATTTTTTTTTTGGGGGGGGGGGGGGGGGGCTTCGTAGTATACAGATACGCTGAATGTGATTTTGAGCGATCGATTTGGTTTTGTGGGCTGTGTGTGGAGTTTCACAGCCTGCAGTGAGCTTTTCATTGTGCTTCTGGTTTATAGAATGGGCTGTTTGTTAATGGGCTTTGTGTGTGCAGTTTTGGAAAACTGATGCTGAAATGCGTGTATCCATTTGGGAAACACTGAAATGATCTTTACTGCCTTATCAGCGTGTAACTTAGCTGCATGAACATATTGTATTCATGCTAAATGTCTGACGGAGGTCATAGTGCCACTGATACTTTGAAGTGTGTGTGTGTGGCTTATGTATATATCATCAAATATATAGATCAAATGTTCCCTCAATGTGATAAAAACCTGCTATTTTGATGTTGTGAGGACCATTTTTTGGAGGAATTCAGTTTTATAAAAATCTGCGACTGCAACAAAAAAACTAAAAATGGCAAAAGTCTTTTGTATTTTGTTTGGTTACTTATGGTTAAGGTTAGGGCTGGGTAGGGGTTAAGGTCGTCATGGTTACTTATGGTTAAGGTTAGGGCTGGGTAGGGGTTAAGGTCGTCATGGTTACTTATGGTTAAGGTTAGGGCTGGGTAGGGGTTAAGGGTCTCATTGTTGGGATTTGGGTTTTGCCCATAGAAATGTATGGACGGTCCCCACAAAGATATGAATTCAGGTATGTGTGTGCGTGTGTGTTGACACTCGTGACTAAACAAAGGACTGAGTGACCTCCTGATGCATAGGACTGAATATATCTACTGCTCGCAGTTGCAGAACCAGTTGTAAATGGTAAATGGACTGCATTTATATAGCGCTTTTCTACTCCTATGAGTACTCAAAGCGCTTTACAATACATGCCTCACATTCACCATCCACACTCACATTCACGCACCAGTGGCGGAGGCTGCTATGCAAGGTGCCAACCTGCACACCGGGAGCAATTTGGGGTTCAGTGTCTTGCTCAAGGACACTTTGATGGGGTCAGGAGGAACCAGGGCTCAAACCTGCAACCTTCCAGTTGCCGACCCCTGTACATGTGGGATCCCTAGTGCCTCGTTTCCACCAACACGGATCTGGTGCTGGTGCTGGGCTGGGTCTTGCTTGGCGCCTTTCGAGAATCTGCTCGCGTTTCCACCAATTTCGAAAAAATAACGGAACAGAAATGTTACAGATGTGAGAGTAAAGTAAAGATTAATATGAATTTAGATTTTTTTGGATTTATTTTGATCTCTTTCGGATTTTAAGTGTCAGTGTAAATATTTATTGACCTGTATTTAAGTGAATTTGAAACATGTTCGAGGAGGTTAATTCTATGACTCTCAGATTTTATCTGTCTCTAGGCTGATAGGTCAGGGTCACAGACACACATGCAAACGCACTGACTTAAACAGCATTAGTGCCAAGTCATGAATCTCACATTATGCAAAGGTAAACATGTCCGTGCTCTGCACTGTTAAAATATCTCCTACAATTGCTACTGAAGGATATTAGATGCTGATTTTTTATGATAAAGCACGGCATGGCGGCTTGGCTTAGGTACGAGAGAATCTGCGTGTCTTCATGTTCCCCGTGTTCATGTTTTTCTCTGCAGTTCAAAGGCATGTGATCTGTATTAGGATCTCAGTAAGCCTTCCAAAGGAAGGCTGATGGGAGATTGTTTCTACGGCCGACCCCTGTACATGTGGGATCCCTAGTGCCTCGTTTCCACCAACACGGATCTGGTGCTGGGCTGGGTCTTGCTTGGCGCCTTTTGAGAATCTGCTCGCGTTTCCACCAATTTCAAAAAAATAACGGAACAGAAATGTTACAGATGTGAGAGTAAAGTAAAGATTAATATGAATTTAGATTTTTTTGGATTTATTTTGATCTCTTTCGGATTTTAAGTTTTTATAAGCTGCCAAACCAAAAAAAAAAAAAGCCTTAAAGTCTTGTAGTTTTCAGAGTATGACACTGCGCTCTTTCTCTATTGCCTCTATCCACTTTGGCCTCTGTAGAGGCTCCCTGTCTGTGTGTGTAAGTGAGTTTATTCTCGCTCGCTGTTTTCCCATTGTCATTTTCAGGATCATGCAATAAAAGAGTCTGCTATGAACTGAAGAACGTCCTGTCTACCTCATGATGTCTTTGTCACTCGAATGCCACAATATTTAATTCGACTGTGACGTTTATAATTTATTATTAAATCAGGCCAGCAGATCGATCCTTTGTTTTCCACAGAATAATTTTTTTTTATTATTCTGCTAATAAGCTGGCAAGTTGTTTCACTTTTGCTGATGTTATGGTGCCAAATTCTGAGACCAGCTGTGGTGCTGTGCTGGAGCCATTTTTTCTGAGGTGGAAACAAGCTGAACCAGTTCTGGATTGGGGAAAAGTCCGGCACCGTCTCCAGTACCGCATTGGTGGAAATGAGGCAAGGGTGGTTTCAGAGCGGTTCTATGTATCACAACACACCCATGTAAAGCGCCTTAAGATGATTCTTTTGTGAAAGGCGCTATATAAAAATTAATTGAATTGAATGTATTGCATCGATGAGTCTTGGCTGCCCAGCACCCTGTTGGCGGTTTGTGGTTTTTCACTCCTCAGTCCACTCTCAGCAGCTACTCACACGGCTGACCGCGAGCGTCTCACAAGCCTTGCAGTTTTGGAGATGCTCTGATCCAATCGTCTGGCCATAATGATTTGACCATTATCAATGTCACTCAGATCTTTATCCCTGTTCATTTCTTCTGCATTCAACATGTCGATGACATGTTAGACGTCGACACACACCATATTTATGAGATCATCAACATTTTTCACTCCATGCAGGGGTGGTCATAATGTTTTGGCTGATCAGTGTATGTGTCTCAAGGGAGAAATAGATGGGATGTTTGAAAAACATTCCAGTGTTAATACACTCGCACTTGTGCAAACGGTGAATAGACGGTGCATCACTAGTATCATAATCGCTGTCCCGTCCCGCAGCCTGAAAGAGTCCAGAGAGGACAGAAAGCAGGAGATCCTGGTCAATGGAAAAAAAGAGAAAAGACCAGCCAACCGTTCAGAAAGGTGCCAAGGGGAAACGGCCCTTGTACCCGGGACTTGTGGTTAGGGCAGCCACTCTTGCAGCCGATGATGTTTCAGGTCACGATGGGCATTGGTTTATCGAACCTCACCGTGACTGACTAATACGCCCAAGATCACGTGTGTGTGCTTCTAGAAGCTTCTCTGAGGCTCTTGGTGTCTGAGTGGCAGATGGACAGATCCTAGATGTGAGGCGCAGGAAGACAGCTGCCCCCCTCACCACAGGAAAACAACCTTTCATGTTTCTCTTAATCCCCGTGTGTTGCCAGCTTCTGATTTAGCTGCTGGTAACCAGATGTGCTTGGAGAGGAGCTAGTGGAATAGCGGTACGTGCGGCCCGCTTGTTTCAGGGTAGCGTGTCGTGTAGCTCGGCAGTCTGGGGGATTTTTGCCTTGCTGGGAAGGGGGCTTGTATCTTTCATCATGGTGTGTGCCTCTGCTCCTCATGTCTGCGAAGGCTGGACCGTGTTTCCCGGGAGCAAGAATTCCCAGTGGCTTCTGGTAATGAACTTGCACCCAGTTTGGAGTCTACCCCACCGTCCTGCAATGGAGTCAAGCTAATGAGATGTGGGCTTTTGGGAAAAGGACCGATGAATTGGGAGTTTTTGTTATAGTCGTCTCTGCTTGGTTTGTAAAGAAACGTTTTGTTGGTGTGGGGGGGGGGGGGGTGTAGGGGGGGTGCATGCAGTTTTCTTGGCATCCAATTCAACCCCCTGCTATTCCCATTTCTCCAAGCAAATAAGACGCAGACACAACATCTTGGCAAACTGCCTCACTAAGCACAGGAAGGGGAAACTTCTGGAACGTTCTTGCCTTTGCTAATGGAAATGTCCGCATGTGCGTAGAGACCCTTTGTTCGTCATGCTATATCTCTGCTGCTCTGTGTTCACACACCACAGGGGGACAAACAACATTCTAGCAGAGTGTTTAACGGCGCTGCCAACATATGTGCTGGGGAAACAACCATCCAACTCCCTCACTGCAGACAGGAGTTACATGTGAGAGTGTTTGTGTGTGTGTGTGTGTGTGTGGGCGGGGGGGGGGGGGGGGGGGGGGGTTGCTTAATTTCCTCCAGGAATTCCCCTTGTGGCACGTCCACCTTATGCTGCTATTATGCGATTTTCTGAGACTCAGAATGCTAATCTTTCACCACTAGGGGCAGAAGACACAACCCTGGAGGTTGTTGGATGGCATGGATCCTACCCCAGGCACTAGTGGTCCCAAGGCGCATGATGTCACATGACTAATGGGATGCCAGCCATTCACAGCAAATCAGTATTGAAGCTTCACAAAGCTTTGAAATCACACATATGATTGATCTGCTGTCATTGTTATGGGGAGCTAGAAGTCTATCGTGGTTCGTTATCCATCTCTGGGGCGCATAGAGTGTTATGGACGTGGGGCATGGTGCAGGTGGTGAAGGGAAGGTGAGGACTCACTTACGGTTCTGAGACAAACAAGGGTTTATAAAAAAAAACTGGGAGGTATTCCATGAAAGTAGCTAAAGAAAGCCAGACTTTCCCGAAAAAGTCAGGCTCAAACTAGCGCCATCTCTAAACTTAGCCTCATGTCATTCCACTAACGCAGTTCAGCTTTAATCAAGGCTCATTCAAGACAGACTTGCATAGTTTCACTTAGTGCACACACCCGAGATATTTGAGAAGTCCAAATGAATGGATGAACGACAGATCGATCAAACGAGTCGGAAAGCATGTAAAACTAGAGCGGTGTTTTATTTTCTGCTGCAGAACAAATGCTGCTGATGGAGCTGTATGAAGAATACGAGACTGTAATCGCTAAAAAGGGCAATAATGTGGCCATAAATAAAGCCAGGGAGTTGGCTTGGCAATGATTTACAAACTAAATGCACAAGTTATGTAAATATTACAAGGGCTTAGTACAGTGGCATGGTGGCACATACTGTTGCCTTACACCGTGAAAGTTGCTGGGTCGATCCCCATAGCCTACGGGGAACCTTCTGGGTTAAGTGCACGTGTCATTCTTACTGTATGTTATTCTGTATTTGATCTCCGTAAAATACTTCCAATTGCATCCGTGTGAAATGGTCTGCACAAATAACCGTATATCTTTGCTTTTTACTAAAACTTTCAAGGTAGACTGAATAAACAATAAAATCTCTTCATATTTTAACGGATTTTTTTTTCGTTTTCAGTCATTCCATTTCATGTGTTACATTTGTAATATGGGTATGCTTTTATTTTAAATATTTTGGAATTAATTGGAATGCTGAGACGCGATTTTTGTAGGTTTTGTTATATTTATCACATATCAAACTAACAAACATCCGAAGTACGACTGTTTCCCCAAACCGTCGTATCACAGTAGTTCGAACCACAAACATTAATTTTTAACTACCGTAGTTCGACACTATAATGGTTCCAGCGCTGATTGGTCTGACTCACGGCGAGTCGTGCGCAAAAATTAACATTTAAACTTCATAATATCAATGGTCTAACTTTCACAGCCGGTCGTGTACAAAAACTTGCGAACTTTGTAATATAAATATAATAATCATATGTATACCAATTGTGTCAATCACATATCAATATGAAAAACTCAGAAATAGCAATAGCGACAAAATGAGACGCTTCTTGGAGTGGTAAACTCCACTTTTAGCTATGACACTGCATTTTGTGAAAGACGTTCCATCTGCAATTACGCTGGATTGCAGTTCATTGTGTTTCAGTCACACAACGAACACTTATAAATTCCTGGTCCGACGTTGCCGCTTTCAGAATGTTAGTGGCTGACTGGAACAGACAGGTGTGTGTAATATCCAAACATCATAGACGTCATTTCCCGAGTACAAAGGCATGCATTCGTATCTGGCGTAACTTAACGACAGTGTTTGCGAACGTTCATTCGAACTATGGTTTCGGGAAACACCTGCGTCGTACTCACGTAGTTCAAACCACGCAAGTTGCAACTATGGTTTTGGGAAACGCACCCCTGGTCTGGAGCAGATCGACTTGTTCACTCAACTAAGTTACCATGGTAACTCAGCGGAGATTCATTTAAGACAAGTTCATGGAACGGAACTCACACTTCCCCTTAATCCTGCTTCGTGGAACACCCCCTGGACATAAAGTAAAAATACAAAACTAAAGGACCACGAGGGGTCAGAAAACAAACAGGGAATAATACTGAATCAACTAAAACAATAAAACAAAGCACAACTAAGGAATCAAAGAAAAATATAAGCAACAGAACAGAAGAACATTCACAATGGCAGCCTGAAGAAGAGCATAAAGGCAGGAACTTAAATACACAAATAATGAGGATTAACAAAAGGCAGGTGTGAATCAATAAGACAATTAACCAATAAGCACAGTACAGGGGAACAGGCCATAGGTGGAGAAACTTAACTAACAATTAACAAGCACAGAAATTATGAAACTTAATACCAAAAACTAGGAAACTAATAACTACATATGTATAATTAATACTAATAACTATATGTATAACTAATACTAATAACTACATATAAACACGAGGAATATTGACACACAACTGAGGGCTAACATTAGGAGAAATTCAGAACATAAATACAAGCAGAACTAAACTAAAACACTAGAAAAAACAAAATAAATGAAGGTGGTTTCGAACCCGAGACTGCAGGATTACAGCCTTGGCATCATATACTCAACCCACTGAGCTATGCAGCAGCCCAGGGACCAAGGGAAACATACTATGGACTAGTACAAAGACAGGGAACTGGATGGCCAGCAACAGGTGCTGGCCAAACGCGGACTGAGCACATAGGACAGGGATGGACAGGCTCCGCCCCTGACATACAGGGCTGCTTGCAGTGGAGTCTTAGGCTTCAACACACAGCTTCACTGTTGAAGTTCACTGTGCCTTAGATGGTGGTTCTCACGCCGGGGATGGGGTAGCCGCCAGCAGCAGCCTGTGTCTCTTAATGGGTCGACGAGTGCTGGACGCATATCAGGACATCTTCCAGTGGCCCAGAAGTTGGTTCTGCTCTACAGTAGCTCCTGCCGATCTGTCAGATCTCAGATTCCTGACTTTTTGTAATCTGCAGTAGGACGCCCACATCCTGCAACCCTACATGTTTGCCTCATCACAAACTGCTTCTCCTTCCGAACCTGGTTCGCTAAAACCTAACAGGGCCTTTGTCATGGGAGATAACCAGCCCCCCCCTCACCCCCATCGCCCATTCATTCTGCCGGGACAAATCTGACACTCCGCTGGGGCTATGTGTAAAATCGCTCTGGTCCTGCTGCCTTTATAATTTCCATTAAGTCTCCCCCCGTAACGGCTGTCACACTAGGCAAGGGGCTAAACGCCGCTTGTCAGGGATTTAAAAGCAGGAAGCAAACAAGGATTATTGTAAGACGGAATATAAAAGCAATTATAGATACCCTCTCCTACAAGGTCAATAAGATCCTCTTCCCTAATCGTGAGACGCTGCTCTTTAACATTTTCTTTATGATTTTGTCATTGGAAGACTGAAATATAGTAGTCGTTAATTTGGTATTGTGTCCTTTCAGTGTGATTTTTTTTTATTCTCATGTCGTGCATGGCCTGTCACTCTGGTTGCCTTTTTTTGTTGACTAATCGACTCCTCTTTCACCAAAAAGCTCTCCTTCCAGGTGCTGGAACAGGACTGGTTCACTGATTTCCCAGGTTCATATTTAACATTGAAATATTGCAGCTGTACCTTCAGTTGGGTGTAATATTTATAGCACTCCCCGTCTTGCTCATCGGAGAGTCTGCATGGACCTTGCCGTCACGGTGTCCAGCACTTTAGACTCTTCCTGTTTCATCTCACAGTGCCGCTGTCATGGCTTCTCCTTTTTTGATGTTGCCTCTCTTTTGATTTATGCTTAAAGTCTTAAAGCATTGAGATAAGCCAACAGGAGAGATATCTGTGAGCAACTTGAACTCAAAGTTGTAGACAGTTTTGCTTTATTGTAGGTGTCTAATGTTCCTCAGGCTAGCAGGTAAATCTTGGGCCTGTGTGTGTTCTCGTTTTCCACAGCAAGAACCTGGGCCTGTGTGTGTTCTTGGTTTCCACAGCTATAACCTGGGCCTGTGTGTGTTCTCGGTTTCCACAGCTATAACCTGGGCCTGTGTCTGTTCTCGGTTTCCACAGCTAGAACCTGGGCCTGTGTGTGTTCTCGGTTTCCACAGCTAAAACCTGGGCCTGTGTGTGTTCTCGGTTTCCACAGCTATAACCTGGGCCTGTGTATGTTCTCGGTTTCCACAGCTATAACCTGGGCCTGTGTGTGTTCTCGGTTTCCACAGCTAGAACCTGGGCCTGTGTGTGTTCTCGGTTTCCACAGCTAAAACCTGGGCCTGTGTGTGTTCTCGGTTTCCACAGCTATAACCTGGGCCTGTGTGTGTTCTCGGTTTCCACAGCTATAACCTGGGCCTGTGTGTGTTCTCGGTTTCCACAGCTATAACCTGGGCCTGTGTGTGTTCTCGGTTTCCACAGCTATAACCTGGGCCTGTGTGTGTTCTCGGTTTCCACAGCTATAACCTGGGCCTGTGTGTGTTCTCGGTTTCCACAGCTATAACCTGGGCCTGTGTGTGTTCTCGGTTTCCACAGCTAGAACCTGGGCCTGTGTGTGTTCTCGGTTTCCGCAGCTATAACCTGGGCCTGTCACAGTGGTTGATGAAGGCATGTGGGATACTTCTTCTCACCATTTGATCCCAGTAACCCAATCAAGTCTAATTAACTGCAAATCAGAGGTTCTTCTGCTACATCTTGACTTTTCTATAATTATCTCCATATTCCAGCATCTGACCCTTGTCTTCATATCTGTTTATCACCAGGTTTGTGACATTTAACACATCAGTTATTTCTTCATTTAATGTGGGCGGGACTGCCCCCCATGTTAGCCCCTAACTGCCCCCCATGTTGGCCCCTAACTGCCCCCCATGTTGGCCCCCATGTTGGCCCCTAACTGCCCCCCATGTTGGCGCCTAACTGCCCCCCATGTTGGCCCCTAACTGCCCCCCATGTTGGCCCCCATGTTGGCCCCTAACTGCCCCCCATGTTGGCCCCTAACTGCCCCCCATGTTGGCCCCCATGTTGGCCCCTAACTGCCCCCCATGTTGGCCCCTAACTGCCCCCCATGTTGGCCCCTAATCTCTTCTGAGATCCGAGTGGCGGTATCGCCTTTAATCTATCCTCATGGTATGTAATAAGTCCATCTCTTGTGTTGCCATGTGCTGTCTCCAGCTCAGTCTGCCACCAAGTTCATCCCCTTCAGCAGAATTTGCCTTCTCCTGCTTCAGAATGCTTAACACCAACATCTATTTTCCATCCCCTTCCTGGCATACAAATGTTTCATGTGAGTTCCTCCTGAAGCGCTGAATCCCCACTTTTCCAACACAGAGCTCTGCTCCCAGAGCCTGACAGCTAACTCCCCAAACATTTGCTCTTTTCTCTGCTCTTTGTTTTGCAGCTCCTTTCATGCACCACCAACTAAAGATCTCCAATCCTTGTTTTCCCCCTAGTCACCGCCAGTCACCGGTGGAAACCTTTCCATCCTTATCTCCTGGTGCCATCCATAAAGCTGTCAGGCGTTCACTAAGCACCGCGTCGATCTTCTAACACCCACATATCTGTGCATCTCAGCAAGCATTCCCATGGACCTCAGTGCCTTGTGGATTTTTTCCCCACAACAAATGTCCTCATTAGTACTAATTAGCCAGCTTCGGTAAATAACCTCCACTTTTCAAAAACCCAGTTGAAGTTCGTTTTGCAAACACAAAGGCATTGCTGTGACTTCCAGAAATTAACTGAGGAGGCTGCAATTTTATTTTGCATGTTTAGTATGAAACGATTGTCTCCATTAAAGAGTAATTAACTTTATGTGAGCTTGTCACTAAAGCGTGAAAATGCAGAGACCTGCAGGGACCTCATTTGAGCAGCGATCTTCATAATCTTCCTCCGCCACCAAAAGTGTAGTGATGTTTTTAGATTTTCTCACCACAAGGAGGCGCCCTCACTGCCCCTGAGTTCCACTGATCCTTTCATGGAGATGACTTTACCTAGTAGGTGGGCTCAGTGGGTTAGACCACTGTGTCTGTAATTGGAAGGTTGTCGGTATAACCCAGCAAACTCGGTGGGTTAGACCACTGTGCCTGTAATCGGTAGGTTGTCATTTTAACCCAGCAAACTCAGTGGGTTAGACCACTGTGCCTGTAATCTGAAGGTTGTCAGTTTTTATCCAGCAAACTCAGTGGGTTAGACCTCTGTGCCTGTAATCGGAAGGTTGTTGGTTTAACCCAGCAAACTCAGTGGGTTAGACCACTGTGCCTGTAATCTGAAGGTTGTCAGTTTTTATCCAGCAAACTCAGTGGGTTAGACCTCTGTGCCTGTAATCGGAAGGTTGTTGGTTTAACCCAGCAAACTCAGTGGGTTAGACCTCTGTGCCTGTAATCGGAAGGTTTTCAGTTTTTATCCAGCAAATTCAGTGGGTTAGACCACTATACCTGTAATCGGAAGGTTGTCAGTTTTTATACAGTGAACTCAGTGGGTTAGACCACTGTGCCTGTAATCGGAAGGTTGTTGGTTTAACCGAGCAAACTTAGTGGGTTAGACCATTGAGCCTGTAATTGGAAGGTTGTTGGTTTAACCCAGCAAACTCAGTGGGTTAGACCTCTGTGCCTGTATTCGGAAGGTTGTCGGTTTTTATTCAGCAATCAGTGGGTTAGACCCCTGTGCCTGTAATCGGAAGGTTGTCGGTTTTAATCCAGCAAACTCAATGGGTTAGACCACTGTGCCTGTAATTGGAAGGTTGTTGGTTTAACCCAGCAAACTCAGTGGGTTAGAACTCAGTGGGTTAGACCACTGTGCCTGTAATTGGAAGGTTGTTGGTTTAACCCAGCAAACTCAGTGGGTTAGAACTCAGTGGGTTAGACCACTGTGCCTGTAATTGGAAGGTTGTTGGTTTAACCCAGCAAACTCAGTGGGTTAGACCACTGTGCCTTTAATCGGAAGGTTGACGTTTTTAACCCAGCAAACTTGGTGGGTTAGACATCTGTAATCGGAAGGTCGCCAGTTTATATCCTGAGTAGCTGCATTTTCATTGGGACCTTAACCCCCACTCTCATGCTGTACATGTGTTTATGTCACAAAGGAGAGCAAGATGGGATGTGGGGGGCAGTCACTTTCCAAAATACCTTCACTCGTCATTCAGTTCAGTTCCAAGTAAAGACAAACTGATGCATCATATGACAAAACCTTCAATATAGCCAACAGTCAAATCAGATGAATGGGCCATTTCTTCCTGAAGACAAAACGAAAGCGTCAGCTCTGCTGAAAAGATGTGGGGTCATATCTCAGGGTACAGAAATGTCCTTTGTCTAAGAATAACTGACTTTTTATAAGCTTCTTAGAAATATTACAAGCTATTAATCCTTTCAATAATTGCACAAACATTAATAGTCTATACTCTCTGACTTATCCCATTTTTATAACTGATTTACAATGATTTTAATGATGTCTTTACATTCTGGGTATCTTTAAGCATTCAGCAACGCTTGGCTTCCTGCTCGCCCAGCACCACCAAAGGTCATCCACAAAGAGACCCATTTCCTCTCAGACCACCAAAGGTCATCCACAAAGAGACCCATTTCCTCTCGGACCACCAAAGGTCATCCTCAAAGAGACCCATTTCCTCTCGGACCACCAAAGGTCATCCTGAAAGAGACCCATTTCCTCTCAGACCACCAAAGGTCATCCTCAAAGAGACCCATTTCCTCTCAGACCACCAAAGGTCATCCTCAAAGAGACCCATTTCCTCTCAGACCACCAAAGGTCATCCTGAAAGAGACCCATTTCCTCTCAGACCACCAAAGGTCATCCTCAAAGAGACCCATTTCCTCTCAGACCACCAAAGGTCATCCTCAAAGAGACCCATTTCCTCTCAGACCACCAAAGGTCATCCTCAAAGAGACCCATTTCCTCTCGGACCACCAAAGGTCATCCTGAAAGAGACCCATTTCCTCTCAGACCACCAAAGGTCATCCTCAAAGAGACCCATTTCCTCTCAGACCACCAAAGGTCATCCTCAAAGAGACCCATTTCCTCTCAGACCACCAAAGGTCATCCTGAAAGAGACCCATTTCCTCTCAGACCACCAAAGGTCATCCTCAAAGAGACCCATTTCCTCTCAGACCACCAAAGGTCATCCTCAAAGAGACCCATTTCCTCTCAGACCACCAAAGGTCATCCTCAAAGAGACCCATTTCCTCTCAGACCACCAAAGGTCATCCTCAAAGAGATCCATTTCCTCTCAGACGGTTATGCTTCCTGCAAAGGCAGTAAAAGGCAGCATGTATAACTGCATGTGTGGATTCTTATTCATAAGGTGAAGCCCCCCCCCATCCATTCCCAGTCTCCCTGGCTTATTAAATGGTCACTTTCAAAGCCACATCATTCAAAATTAAAATAAGCTTAATTTTCCACGAGTGAATAGGAATCCTTCAGTTTTCACATGTGCCGTCTGACTCTCCACTGAGACATACACACTCTACACAGGTAAGGCCTCACTTTCCTCTCAGAAAAGTCTCAGCTTTTTGTAGCATGCATTACAGAAGATGTTAGAAACATTCATTTGAGATTCTGGTCCAGGCTGACACAGTTGCATCTCACAGTTTCTGCAGATTTGTCAGCTGTGCATTCAAGCTGCGAATCTCCTGCTCTGCCACAAACCAAAGGTTCTACTGGATTCAGATCCAGGGACTGGGAAGGCCAGTGAAGAACACTGTCATGTTCATCAATCCAGTTTGAGATGGCTTTTGCTTTGGGACATGGGCAGGAGAGAATCCACCAGTTAGATATAGGAGATGATCAGGAGGCCAAATCTGAAAGGGCCACAGTGGACAATTTTAGCCAGGAAATCGGTGTACCACCCCTACTCTTTCGAAAGATATCTGATGACCTCAAAGGGTTAGGACCTTGGTTTTATGTCTCATCCAAAGGACGGCACCAATCACAAACCTCCTTAGCTTCAGATGGATTACCTGGTCTGAACTGCAGGTGGTATGTCAGCTTACATCCATCCATCCATCCATCCAGAAATCTTAATTGTGTTCTGGCTCATGGTTAGCCTACAGGAGGAACACAAGGTACGAGGCAGTGGACATCCTGAGTGGGATGCAAGACCATCACAGCATGCAGGACAATTTGATGACAGTTTAGTGTCACCGGTTTGGCCTTTAAGCACATGTTTCTGGACCACTGGAGGAAGCTAGAGCTCTTGGTTAGTCTTGTTACATAACTGAACCACCCAACCTACAACTAATACATGAAGTACACGTGCTTATTCATTTTCCATGAGGTCTTTTCCTAACCCGGGTCACAGTGTACTTGACATATACAATTAGAGGTATTCGCTACGCTTGGTTACAGAACGGCAAAGAGCAATTATGCATATGTATAAATTTACCGCGTCTGCAGAATATCAATGAGTAACAAACACATGTATACAAATCCAAGAGTCTGCATGATCAGCCTGCTGTCTCAGATGCACATTGTCTGCCTGACCAACACGTGCCACTGGATATCAGAGGATCCGCGTAACTAGTGACACTCAGGCTGAGGGGGTCTGTATGGGAAGCCAGCAAAATGCCCCTTTATGTGGCAAAGGACAACTCAGAAGTACCTCTCCCACACCTCTTAACAACACTTCTATTGTGCATTATGAGCTTTGCGAGGCACCGTAGTTGCAGTTGTACAGTGCATTATGGGAAGTAGAGTCTGACAGTTGCATGAGTGCATGTATGAAGGCAGTAAGCGGTAAGCTGTTATGCATATCGTTGTAATGAAGAACGTTGACAAACCCCTGAGAGTTTATGTCTCTGTTACTACAAGAGATATAACAACTTCCAAACCAATGTCCCCCCCCCCCCTCCCCCATCCTGCCCCATCTGCGCAAATGGGCAACAGAGGATGGGTACAGATTAATACGGCTGGTGCCTACATTGAGGGTGGTGTGGGGGTAATAATGGAGACTCCCAGGTGTCAAACTCACCACTGGGATGTTGGTAGACTCCGACCACATCATCCTCACCAGCAAATAGTTCATTAACCCTGACTATTGTATCAAGGGCCTGAGTACCCAAGATATTACAATTCATCAGGCCAAAGTACATATTGATCACTGTAAGAATAAGTGGTACTTTAGAAACATCTATATAAAGTTAATTACATGATTAATTAATATAATATAAATGTAATATAAAATTGATACATGCCAAGGTAGTATTTCTTCCACATGCCAGTTTGAAAAGATTTCTGTTGTGGTTCTCTGTTCGGTCACACGTTTGGTTGTGAATGACACAGCGGCCACTCCCCAGTAAGAGAGAAGACCTCAGAATCTCAATGTGGGACCCGACCAGCCTGATTGTCCTCCCCCAGGAACAGGGAAGTCTTGGTTGTTGGGAGCACGGAAACGTCTGGAAGAAGTCTCAGAGGATGGGAGTAAACAGTGAGACAATTCAGAAATCTGATGTCACATTTGAGACATCCTGCTGATTATTTTTTAAAAATGTAATGTATTGTATATGTATAAAAAAAATGTTTGTCAGCCTTCCATAAGATACTTTGTGTATTCCATGCAGTAAAAAGGCTTGGTTTCTTTTGCACAGAAACTTTTTCTTGAAGGTATTTTGCTTTTACTCAAGATGGAAATGTTGGTTCTGCATAATTAAACAGAAAAAACCCACACAATGTTTTTCTTGAGTCAAGGTCATGCAACACATTCATTTTCCAGTTAACAAACATGTTCTTTTTCTCACGGTCACGGTGGAAGACTGTAGGATTAAATGAGGGATTTCAAGCTAAATGGGGTCCATGGAGCACTGACTCTCCAGCTTTCCCTTTTAGGCGGATATGAGCTGGAAACCTGCAGACTGTAGCCGCGCCTGGACAGCCAGGCCGCAGAGGGTGCATCGTAATGCATTAAATAGCACATTTTCTGCACTTCAGTAACTATATGCACATGACCCCAGTAGCTGTTGGTCTCATGATTCTTGCACAAGGGAAACCAGTTTATTTATTAATTAAAATGAATTTTTTATTGTTTTTTCTTTTTTTTCTTTACTGTTTATATAGTTCCTTTTTCCTATGACTATTTTGCACTTGATACTGATTTTATTTTACTGGACGCTTGGCCTTGCTGCACTTGTACCTTAGTTAATATAGTATCTGATCCTCCCTTGTACCTTAGTTGATATACTCACTGATCCTCACTTGTACCTTAGTTGTTGTACTCAATGATCCTCACTTGTATCTTAGTTTATGTACTATCTGATCCTCACTTGTACCTTAGTTGATGTACTCAATGATCCTCACTTGTACCTTAGTTGATGTACTATCTGATCCTCACTTGTACCTTAGTTGATGTACTATCTGATCCTCACTTGTACCTCACTTTGGACAACAGCATTTGCTATCTATATAAATGTAAATGTTTTAAATGTTCCTAGTTGAGTTAGGATGCCCATTGGGAATCCTATCTACAATCAACATGCACACCATATACTTGGACAGACTCCAAGCTCTGCTCCTCACGATGGTCACATGACAATTGTCTGCCCCTTACTGGTTCCTAAACCTCCCAGAATAGAATACAGATGTTTTGTTAATCCCATGTGGAAATTCTCTTTTTGCCTATCCCATCTGGCTATACATGAGACAGACAGACAGGTGAGGGCAGGTTTAGGGGTCAGAGCACAGGTCTAGTCAGTGTCTAGCACCCTTGGAATTACTGGGGTTAAGAGCCTTGTGACCGGCGACTTTCCGATGACAGATGCCTAAGCCACTGAGCCACACTATGCCATAAGAACCCACTACACACTGTAGATGTGGATTTTTCAGAGATTTCCACATTACCACTGCATCTGATGACAGATGGCTTTAAACCTTTACATCATCATAATTACTATCATTATTCTTTTGCTTAACTGAAAAATTTTACACATGACATTTAACTGAAGAACCTCGGGTGCAAAGCCCCATTGAAACGAAGCCCAGTAGGACCTCCGCAAACAACTTAACGCGTTAATGTCCCACTCTGCCGGACAGCAGATACTGTATGAGCACAGGAACGTTGTTCTGCTGTAATGAGCAACGAAAGGCCAGGAGCACATTATCTCCAACCCTCTGGCCGTCACCACTTCACCACGCTGAGACGACCTCATTGACGCAAGTTTCCTATTATAAAATGACAGTAACAAACAAACAAAGTACAAAAATGATAAGAAGCTAATTATTTACTTATGTGTTTATTATGTTCTTTAAATGCCATGTGATTAAACTGGGCATTTGAGCTTCCCATTAAGAATATTGGGGGTGGGGGCGGCACACAGAAGCCATACCCATACAGAGATGTCACCAGATCCATGCATGAGACCCATACAACAGGGATCAATAGCAGCCAACTGCAGCTAGAGGAGCACCAACAAAGACAAACAGAGAATCATCATGTTTCATAAGAAGTATCATCCTGCTTACAGTGAAACAATAAACATTACAGGACAGAGTACCGCGTTAAAATCCTCGTATTTGATCTGTAGAGTAATCCAGTGCATTAACATCAAATCGATAATATCTTCAGACTTCCTTTGAGAAATCTTATCCAGAGGCCTAGCTGGTGCACTGGACCATCCCCAAATCTGCTGTACTGTTGCCCCCACTGGAGGGTGTCACATCATGACCTCCAAACCCCCACCACCCCCAGTACCTCTGTGGGCCCTTTCTGGACCTGTGACACGCTTGACACAATATGACAGAGTAGAGTGCAGAGGCTGGAAGCCCTGGTTCCTCAACATGACCCCAGGACACAGGAGTAGCTGATGTTCTCACGCTGCTGGCCAATGACAGAACATGTTGTTGTGTATCTAGGCAGAAACAGGCCAAGAAGCAATGGGCACACATGGTTTAATTAAACGAACAACACTCATGGCATTACCCATCTTAACCACTCCCCAGTCCTGAGAATAACCCCCCATCCCACTCCAGGGTCAGTCCTATAGGTGGCATAGGCAGCTGCCTAGGGTGCCCCTCCTGCTGGGGTGCTGGGGGCATCATGGAATTTTAAAAGCCTTGTGTTATGTATATAGCCCCTTATGTATGTATATAAAGCCTTGTGTTATGTATATAACCCCTTATGTATGTATATAGCCCCTTATGTATGTATATAGTCCCTTATGTATCTATATAAAGCCTTGTGTTATGTATATAGCCCCTTATAAGAACATAAGAACTATACAAACGAGAGGAGGCCATTCGGCCCATCGAGCTCGCTTGGAGAGAAATTAACTAATAGCTCAGAGTTGTTAATATCTTATCTAGCTCTGATTTAAAGGAACCCAAGGATTCAGCTTGCACTACGTTATCAGGAAGACTATTCCATACTCTGACTACACGCTGTGTAAAGAAGTGCTTCCTTAAATCCAGTTTGAAATGTTCTCCCGCTAATTTCCACCTATGGCCACAAGTTCTTGTATTTGAACTAATGCTGAAGTAACTATTTGGTTGAACAGCATCCAAACCTGTTAGAATCTTATAGACCTGGATCATGTCCCCCCTCAGTCTCCTTTGCTTGAGGCTGAACAGATTTAGCTCAAATAACCTTTCCTCGTATGACATTCCTCTAAGACCAGGAATCATTCTTGTGGCCCTACGCTGCACCTTTTCTAAGGCCGCAATGTCCTTTTTAAGATATGGTGACCAAACCTGCACACAATATTCTAGGTGAGGTCTCACCAAGGAATTGTATAATCTTAGCATTACCTCCCTTGACTTAAACTCCACACACCTGGAGATATAACCCAACATTCTATTGGCCTTTTTTATTGCTTCCCCACACTGGCGAGAATGAGACATGGAAGCATCAACATACACACCAAGGTCTTTCTCATAATCAGCTACCTTTATTTCAGTAGGTCCCATAAAATACCTGTACTTTATATTTCTGCTCCCTATATAGAGTACCTTACATTTGTCTATGTTAAATTTCATCTGCCAGGTATCGGCCCAGTTACTAATTAAATCAAGATCCCGCTGTAGCTGCTGAGCCGCTAGTACCTAGTAGTATGTATGTATATAAAGCCTTCTGTTATGTATATAGCCCCTTATGTATGTATATAGTCCCTTATGTATGTATATAAAGCCTTGTGTTATGTATATAGCCCCTTATGTATGTATATAGTCCCTTATGTATGTATATAAAGCTGTGTGTTATGTATATAGCCCCTTATGTATGTATATAGCCCCTTAAGTATGTATATAAAGCCTTGTGTTATGTACATAGCCCCTTATGTATGTATATAAAGCCTTGTGTTATGTATATAGCCCCTTATGTATGTATATAAAGCCTTGTGTTATGTATATAGCCCCTTATATATGTATATAAAGCCTTGTGTTATGTATATAGGCCCTTATCTATGTATATAAAGCCTTGTGTTATGTATATAGCCCCTTATGTATGTATATAAAGCCTTGTGTTATGTATATAGGCCCTTATGTATGTATATAAAGCCTTGTGTTATGTATATAGCCCCTTATGTATGTATATAAAGCCTTGTGTTATGTATATAGCCCCTTATGTATGTACATAACCCCTTGTGTCCAGCCGCCCTCTCTCCCTCTGTCCTGTATTCTGCACTGTACGTCCTGTGTAAACCCTCCCCCTGTTGCTTGCTGTCTGTATGTCACACTGTGGTCCTGGGGGAAGGTTATTTTGTGCCACTGCGTACCTGTACATGGATAGTAAGCCGCTTGACCTGAGTAAAAGAGCCCCAGGCTGTGGCCCAGGCACCAGGCTATGCCCTCCCCCCCATTACACTGAGAACCTGGGAGTTGTAGTCCCCAGCAAGGATGCTCACTAGCCCTGAACTGACAGGTATCACCACCAGCTGGCTTGTGGCCGTTTGGGAGACTCTCGGCCTGTCCGGTCTGCCGCCGGCACTCACAGCTTTGGATGTTGCCCAAGAGCCAAATCATTCTGTAATTTCATTCCATAAAGTGCGTCTGTGTCACTATTGATATTGTTTCTGATAACCTGGGTACAAAGCATTTTGCTGCTGGCTAAACATTTACGGTGAGTATGACTGAAGGATACGACTGTCACCGTCTGAGTGTAACATGAAAGGCTGTGTCCTCCCGCATTTCGAGATGACTGACAGACACGCCTGCTTATAGCAGCACTGCACACACAGGAAGGATGTCTTCTGTTCCTCTTCAAAGACAGACACCCACAGAACAGCGGGGGGCTGTGTTTTCGGGTAATGATGCCCTGTACTTGTCTCCAAGTGTCCTCTCCCACACCTCAAACTGGCACCACACCCTGCTCTGGTTCCTATTGGCTCACGTTTGGAGGCGGGTGGAAAACACTTCCTCTGATTGGTGTTCTTACTCATCTAGCTCTCAATTGGCTCCTGTTTGGGGGCTGGTACAAAACACTCCTTCTGATTAGTGATCTAGCTCACCTGGGGTCAGGTACCTCCACATGAAAGGGCTGCTGGTGATTGATGTCCGTGTGCCTCTCTCTCATTGTGCTATTGCACACGTCACGGAGAGTCACTACACTAGAGGCGGTGGGGTGGAGGAGAGCTAAGTGACGTTTTGGGGCCACCCACTGGCTGGAAGACCTGTGCAACTTTATGATTCATCATGTGAAGAATCGCATTACCGCAGAATAGAGCGTTTGGCCGTTTGTTTAATGTAATTATTGTCACATTCACTGAGATTCTTATTCAAAGCTGGCTTTTATCTTTCTCTGGATGTCAGTGTGAATAAAATGTGAAGAACAGTGTTCATATTTATGCCTTTTTGTCACGTATCACACTGTTAGGCGACAATTAATAAATCGACACATTTATACGGTTCAATGGAAGCGCAGATAAAACTGGCGGCTATGTATCAGAGGGGATAGTGTTCCTCAGGGCCATTAACTAGGCCGGGGATTCTGATAGGGCTTCAAACAGGCGCGTGTGCGCACACATACACACGCACACACACACACACACACACACACACACACAAAAGCCCACGGCAATGGAAGGAGTTCTTTTGAAATAGTAAAGCTGAGTAAATTAGGATTAAAACGAGGCTCCCAAGATCATCCTCAGTTGTTACATCTCTGCACTTGTACCCCTATGTTTCTGTGTGCCTGTGACGGGCCAATTAACCACGGTTCATTATGGTGGGGAGGAATAACAAGCATCGCTCTGTCCTTTATGCAGTGACAATAGCCGCCCCCCCCCCCCCAAAAAAAAGGGCAGCTGCGATGGTGTTTAATTGAAAATAGCTGAGATTCCTTCAGTTGGCATTGTTCTGGGTTTCAGAGAAGAGGGTTCATGGAACGTAATTGGGGACGCCTACGTTCTTTGGAAGACCGATGGCACTCTGGGCTGCGTTCCTGCCTTTCACCCAAACGTGCTCCTGAGTGACTCCAGAAGCCGACAGCCAGGAACAACCCCAGGAGCAATGAGGTCATTTATTTCAAAAGCATTCTAAGCGGAGCTGATACCTGGCTCTCTCTTCAGTATTCTTTTATCGTGATGCCCTTTCCCTCTCTCTCTCTTCCCATGCTTCTTAATAGTTCTCCCTTTTCCTCTTTGGTTCCCTTCATTCTGGAGCATGCTGACCCAGAGGCTCTCCCAACGCATCATCTACCTTGTCAAACAAAGAAAGCCATTCTGCCTTTCCAGTCTCGATCCCACGATCCTTCTGCGCAATGATCCTATGACCCCATGACCCTATGACCCACTGCACCATCCGCTCCCTGAGTCAGTCCACTCCTCTCGCCTTTCCACCATTTCAGCATCAATAGACCCAATTAGAAGACATTAAGGCTAATTACGTCCTCCCCCCATGGCTGAGGATAAAAGAGGCAGGACCAAACATGACATGTGAGAGAAGACTGACTCAGCAGCTTCTGAAACTGCCGTCACCTTAGCAACAGAACTCCTGTGGGATGTACATGTGCACGTGTGTGTAATTCTCTGTTTGTGGTGGTGTGTCTGGGAGGGGTGGGTCACCAGAAGACTGTCTAGGTTGGTGTTTTAAGAAGCCCCCTCCGCCAGTATAAACCAGGAGTTAGATGCTATGCTGCCTGTTATGTATGGTTCTCCTTGCTGGACTCAGAAAAGCAGCAGAACCTGATTATTAAAGCTGTGGGATTGGTAAGAGGACTGGTCACCTGCTAGCTCAGTCTCAGTCACCCAGACTGCGTAGTTACAGTCTAATAACCTCTGAGATACAGACAGCAAATTGCATGACACTTTTGCTGCTGTGATACTCTGTAAAACTCCACTATTTAAACCCCGTCTTGTGATGTATAATCTGCCTCAAAAGCATCTGCTTAATAAATAAATGTAAATGTAATGTAAATGCTATTCAGAGTCACCTTGCTATTCTCACCTTTGACTCTCTGGCGCTTCCTATCTGCAGAGTCAGTGCATTGTGAAACTGTTAAAGTTGAACTTACTCACTAATTCGCTAATCTGAATCAGTTACGACAATATACTCCCCAGGCATGTTTTTTTCATTCACGAATTTTACGTGCGACATAAACTAGATTGGCACAAGCTTGCACTCTGGACCAGATCTGGGGTGAGAGGGATTTAAATCTCGCACCCACATCTCTGATGAATAACAGTTTACGCTGTGAAAACGGGTGAAGATTTAGCACAGCTGTCGCTCAGGGAGCGATGGGGGGAGCTGAAATATGGCCGTTGGGAGGGCCCCTGTGCGACCAGCCCCCCTAACTTTTTAATTTGGACGGGTGACAGAGCAGCAGGCCATCGTACATCATGCCTCGTTTCTGAGGGCTTGCGCTGAGTGCCTTTCAATCAGAGCTGTCAGCGGCTTTTATTGAGGGACGCAGAGTGCTGGGGGGGCTTAAGACTGGGGTGGGGGGAAAGCTTCAGGCTCTCAGGGGAAAAATTTAAAGTTGCAGAAGGCATACGACCCAGATGGACACTCATGCCCATGCACACGCACACATGCCCACTCATGCACACACACGCATGCACACTCATGCACACACACGCATGCACACTCATGCACACACACGCATGCACACTCATGCACACACACGCATGCACACTCATGCACACACACGCATGCACACATGCCCACTCAGCTGAAGCCGGTTCACTCTGTGGTGCCAGTTCCAGTAAAAACATTCGGCTCTGTAGGTGGCTCAATCATCTTGGCATTAGACAACATGATCAATAGCTTCTTCTCTCTTTCCCTACTTCCTTTCTTCTCTTTTCTCTTCTTTCCTTTCTTCCTTCCTTCCTTTCCACCCTACTTCATTCATAGCATCACCCCTTGTTGAGACTAGTTCACGGTCATGAGCTTCATTCCCTGTCTTCCTGTACTTCCTCCCTTTGCTTCCTTCTCTGCTCCTTTGCTTCCTTCCCTGTTCCCCCAGTTCTCTCCCTGTTCCCCCCCTTCTCTCCCTGTTCCCCCCATGCTCTCCCTGTTCCCCCGTTCTCTCCCTGTTCCCCCAGTTCTATCCCTGTTCCCCCCTTCTCTCCCTTTTCCCCCAGTTCTCTCCCTGTTCCCCCAGTTCTCTCCCTGTTCCCCTACTTCCTCCCCTGTTTCCTCCCATGTTCCCCTATATCCTCCCCTGGTTCCTTACTCCCTTCTCTCTTCTTCTTCTTCTTCCCTCCCTGCTCCCGTGCTTCCTCCCCTCTTCCCCTTCTTGCTCCCCTATTTCCTTCCCTGTTCCCCTACTTCCTCCATTTCCTCCATACTTCCTCTCCTACTTCCTCCACCTTTTTACTCCTTTCTTGTCTGGTCCCCTTCTTTATTCTCTATTGCTCTCTTTTACTCCTTGCTCCTCCACTTCCTCCCCTGTTTCCCTACTTCCTTATCAATTCCACCTCTTCCCTCTCTGTTATCCTTCTTCCCTCTCTGTTATCCTTCTTCCTTCTCTGTTATCCTTCTTCCTTCTGTTCCCTACTTCCTCCCCTACTTCCTCTCCCATTTCCCTACTTCCTTCTCTGTTACCCTTCTTCCTTCTCTGTTATCCTTCTTCCTTCTGTTCCCCTACTTCCTCCCCTACTTCCTCTCCCATTTCCCTACTTCCTTCTCTGTTACCCTTCTTCCTTCATTGTTCCCCTTCTTTCCCTGCTCCCCTACTTCCTCCCCTGCTTCCTCTCCCATTTCCCTACTTCCTTCTCTGTTCCTCTTCTTCCCTCCCTGCTTTCTGATTTTATCTAGAGGTTTTAAATAAAGATTACGTGAAGTTCACTTTCTGTCCCACAGTGAAAGAAAGGTGAGAAAGACAATTTAGTCATGGGGGGAGTGGTTGGGTGCTGTGCCTCTCTAATGAGGACTCTGGGGCTGGAGGTAAAACTGAGAAAAGCACTGGATGGAGATGACATTTGGACAGAGTGTACGCTTCATTCTGAGAGGAGGGTCTGGTCACAGGTGCTCCTGCCTGGCTGTTGTGACATCAGTCAAAGGAATATCGACCACACCCCCATCAAAAACCAGAGCCGCTTCCTCTTGCGGTACGATAAACCCATTTTTAAGTGCTACCTTCATTTCTGAAGGAAAGGAGAGAACTTTCTTGGAAATATCCATGGTGTTAAACACACGTCTTCTTTTTTTCGATCAAAAAATTCTGATTCTACACCAAGGAACTTTATATTTTGCCTGAGGGTTTTGTGTCCAGGAATTTGAGAAGTTAGGTGCTTCCATGCAGTAAAGCTCAGAGGTCCCAGTCAATGTGGCAGAAAGGTACTGGGTATTTTTGTTATATTTGATAGGTATCTGTGCCCTCCGTTTGTACTGTGTTCTTTGTTGTTACCAGTTAATGCAGATTCCATCCTAATTAATAGCTTCTTGATTTCATAGCCCCCACCTTTTTGACCTTTCCGGTGTTCCATAGTCCTTAGCAGGCAGTGGAACACAGATTCTCCCCGCATTTCTATTTTTAAGTGCTGCCTGATATGAAAGCAGAGTCTAGCTCAGAGAGGTAGCTCTAATATATCTGTCAGCTCCACCACTAGGGGGCACTGTCAGCAGGTTGCAGTACTAAGGCCCATTGGAGTCATCTTGGCCTCGGGGCAGAACATACACACCATGGCGGTCATCGTTTGGTTGGGTGTGTGTGTGGCTTGAGGCCCGTCCCTGTCTTGCTATGCTAGCGCTATGCTAATGGTATGCTAGCCGCATGCTATGTTTTAGCCTGTTGCTGTCGATATGAAACCTGTCGGTCTTTCCTGAGAGCAGTGGGAGACAAATGGCCAAATGGGTTTTTTTGGGGAGGGAGGGGCACGAATGCTTTATGAATTGGGTGTCTGGTGAGTGTTTCGGCTCTCATATTCCAGCAGGGAAATGTCAGACGCCGGAAGTGGCTTCCCGTGGCGCTGGTGTCACGCAGCCGCAAGCTGCCGGCCCCCGTCTCTCATTAACCTGCCGGGCTGGCCCCGCTGACATTTCATGCCACTCGTTAATTTTGTTTGGTACACAGACGGCGGTGGCGGCACGTAATTAAAAGCAAACGTGGGCTCCCCTCTCGGCGGGGTGGGGTTATGTCTTTAATAAGCCCCCCCTGAAATGGCAGAGCTATGTTTGGAGGGAGCGCATCTCAGAGAAGAACATTCCATAAAGATGACAGGGCCAGAGAGAGGACGCTTTCAAAGGGCGCTCCTCAAAGAGGCAGAATGAGACCATCTGGATGTGCATTCCCCCCCACGTCTCCTCTCAGACACATCAGAAAGGCTTTATTATCATAATTATTTACCCCAGGCTGGTTTTAGCTGAAGTTGATTGCGGTTCTTATGGTATAACCCCATAAACCCCCCCCCAGTTCACCCGGCACAGGCTGTAAAGTCCTCCCTGTGGGCAACTTAACCCTTTAGTGTGCGGATTGAAGGCTGGGGTGGGGGCTGATTCATGGGTCTACTGGGGGTGGGGTGGGACAGGTTACGTGTGGTGTGATCCTTTGGCTTCCGTGGAGAGTACATGAATTGTCGCGCAGTGAGAATGGTCGTGTTTCGTGGGGACTCCTCTCAGGACGTGAAGCTGGGATTGTCAGCTGGACATATCTGGAGAAACTCCATCCATTACTTCTGTCTTCCCGTCTTGTTTGTAACTCTCTTTTAGACAGTATGGACAAAGGTCTCCTTTACTTACACATCTCAGATCTGTGTGAGTGACCCCCCCCCCATGTGCACTGCCCCCTCCCTGATTTCCCTGCATGCATTTTGCCTCTGGAAGGACCTTGTTACTTTCATAAATAGCCAACCCCACCTTGCCTCCGCATCATCCGTATTGATTACTTGGCAGTATTTAGGTTTTCCAGAAATATGATTCTGAAGTTGGCAGTGGACAGGATGAGAGAAGCGGGGTGGGGATGGAGGGGAGGGGAGGGGTGGGGTGGCAGTGGCGGGCATAATTTATTGGCGAGACCTGTGAGATTTATAAACCTCTCGCTGGTGACAGAAGCAACTGGTGTCACTGCATGTCGGGCTTTATTTACGGAGCGAAGGGGGTTCTCTTAAAAATTAATAGGCAAATAATTGCCAACAAAGTAAGATTTCCGGCCCCCAGCGGGGAGACACTCTGGAGCGTAACAGCATCAGGACTGGTGTGGAGACAAAGAGCCTTTTCAGTGTGGGAAAGCTCTGGAATGGCCGGGAATGGCTGGCTCACGGCTCTGTGACCGATTACTGGTTTTTGGCAACATTTTAAACTCGTTGTCGTGGTTACTAAGACTAAAATCCGTATTTGTATATATAAGCCTTTATAGATCATGGCCTGGGTGAGTAAGTAAGTAACATGGTAGTCTTGCACCTCCCGGACCTCAGGTTTGATTGCAGCCTGTGTGATAGATTCCCATAGTCCAAGCACAGGTAGCTCTAGTGGACCAGTATCCCTTTGCCGGCCTATGATCATCGCTATTGCAACGTTTGACGGACAAAATGCAATCTTTACCATGGGCATAGTATTTAAAACCATAGCTTATATAGTTATTTTTTTCTCAGAGAAAACATTTTGCCACAAGCATGTTTGTTTGTGTAGGGTCAGGTTGACTGCCCTTGCTTGTGGTGGACAGGAGTCCTGTCCTGGGAATCCCCTACCAGTGGTGGACAGGAGTCCTGTCCTGGGAATCCCCTGCCAGTGGTGGACAGGAGTCCTGTCCTGGGAATCCCCTACCAGTGGTGGACAGGAGTCCTGTCCTGGGAATCCCCTACCAGTGGTGGACAGGAGTCCTGTCCTGGGATCCCCTACCAGTGGTGGACAGGAGTCCTGTCCTGGGAATCCCCTACCAGTGGTGGACAGGAGTCCTGTCCTGGGATCCCCTACCAGTGGTGGACAGGAGTCCTGTCCTGGGAATCCCCTACCAGTGGTGGACAGGAGTCCTGTCCTGGGATCCCCTACCAGTGGTGGACAGGAGTCCTGTCCTGGGCGTCCCCTGCCAGTGTTGGACAGGAGTCCTGTCCTGGGAGTCCCCTACCAGTGGTGGACAGGAGTCCTGTCCTGGGATCCCCTACCAGTGGTGGACAGGAGTCCTGTCCTGGGCGTCCCCTGCCAGTGTTGGACAGGAGTCCTGTCCTGGGAGTCCCCTACCAGTGGTGGACAGGAGTCCTGTCCTGACAATCCCCTACGAGTGGTGGACAGGAGTCCTGTCCTGGGAGTCCCCTACCAGTGGTGGACAGGTGTCCTGTCCTGGTAATCCCCTACCAGTGGTGGACAGGAGTCCTGTCCTGGGAATCCCCTACCAGTGGTGGACAGGAGTCCTGTCCTGGGAATCCCCTGCCAGTGGTGGACAGGAGTCCTGTCCTGGGAGTCCCCTGACAGTGGTGGATGAGAGTCCTGTCCTGAGCGTCCCCTGCCAGTGGTGGACAGGAGTCCTGTCCTTGGAATCCCCTGCCAGTGGTGGATGGGTGTGCTGTTCTGGGAATCCCCTGAAAGTGGTGGATGAGAGTCCTGTCCTGGGTGCCCCCTGCCAGTGGTGGACAGGAGTCCTGTCCTGGGAATCCCCTGCCAGTGGTGGACGGGTGTGCTGTTCTGGGAATCCCCTGCCAGTGGTGGATGAGAGTTCTGTCCTGGGAGTCCCCTGCCAGTGGTGGACGGGTGTGCTGTCCTGGGAATTCCCTGCCAGTGGTGGATGAGAGTTCTGTCCTGGGAGTCCCCTGCCAGTGGTGGACGGGTGTGCTGTTCTGGGTATACCCTACCTTGAGCCCCACGGTTCCTGGTCAAGCTCCAGGCTCAGCAACACGGCTGGATGAAAGTTTCCACCATAATTTGTAGGACAGTTCTCCACTAATGCGTTTCATGTTACACATTATCACCCAAAGTTACCTAAAGGCACACACTTACTGATGCACACCCACAACCTCACAAGCACGATCCCCCCAGACACACACACAAACATACACTCCCACACACTTTACTGAATACACATGTG
This sequence comes from Paramormyrops kingsleyae, assembly GCF_048594095.1. Lineage (NCBI taxonomy): Eukaryota > Metazoa > Chordata > Actinopteri > Osteoglossiformes > Mormyridae > Paramormyrops > Paramormyrops kingsleyae. The sequence goes on along the minus strand of NC_132801.1, from coordinate 3,788,819 downwards.
ACAGGAAGGGCACACGGGACGATGAAAGCACAGATCAAACAGCCCAGTGGAGGCTGAGCACCTCTCCTCCTGCACTCTTCTCAGATGCCGTCTTCAAACTGCCAGTAACCTTTAAGATGATCGGCATCATCACGGAAACCCGAGCCCCGACCCATCACATTTATGAGCCTCCTCTCCCAGTGCATTGCCACAGAAGCCCAAGCCCCGAATCGTCACGTTTACTGGCCTCCTCTCCCAGTGCATCACTGTGGAATCTCGAGCCCCAACCCGTCACGTTTACTGGCCTCGTCTCCCAGTGCATCACTGTGGAAACCCCAACCCCAACCCATCACATTTACTGACCTCCTCTCCCAGTGCATCACTGTGGAAACCCGAGCCCCAACCCGTCACGTTTACTGGCCTCCTCTCCCAGTGAATCACTGTGGAAACCCGAACCCCAACCCGTCACGTTTACTGGCCTCCTCTCCCAGTGCATCACTGTGGAAACCCGAACCCCAACCCTTCACGTTTACTGGCCTCCTCTCCCAGTGCATCACTGTGGAAACCTGAACCCCAACCCGTCACGTTTACTGGTCTCCTCTCCCAGTGCATCACTGTGGAAACCCGAACCCCAACCCGTCACGTTTACTGGCCTCCTCTCCCAGTGCATCACTGTGGAAGCACGTCACACAACAAATCTTTGCATTTTTCTTTAATTTCATAGGCAAAAGCCGATAAAGGCATTATCAGCTGACAGGTGCTATGTCTGCTCTAATCTCAGGTACGAAACCTCATCCTAATCTTCTGTGATCTGCGGGATGCTCGAGAAGAGAGTGAAACACGCCTTTTTTTCTGACAGAAGTAAAAAATACTTCAAGTTCTAAGCATGAGGGGAAAAAAAAACAAACGGCTGCCTCTGGAAACAAAATCGAGGCAAGACTAAGGGGATCGAGGCTCTGAAGCCTGAGGTAATCTGCACCCCGCACTATAGAAGTTTTAGATACAGCCCCCTTGAACTTTGATCCATCCAATTCCAGTGAGGAGCATGCTGGGAGTCCTCGTCTTGGCCATGGATCGGCAATGATGTGTCCACATGATGGCCATGTTTTCTATCATTTTCTAGCTAGAAGTGCTAGATGTTCCGTTACTTTGATTCCCCAGTTTTCTGACTGGCTGCACCCCCCAAACAGGACTCCCGCATTTTATTACATGGTGACACCTGACAGCCCCTCCCATCTTGATCCACAGCTCTGATCAGATCTTTGGCTTGGCAGTATTCTACTATGGATTTGGGGGGAGGAGGTCTGAACTTCAGCCAACTAGAGCATTAATTTGATAACACCGCCCCCCTCCCCCCCAACCCGGGGGCTGGAAGCTGATCTTACATTGAGGGGGAGGGGGAAGAGGAGCCTGTGATCTAAGGCTCTGCTTGCCCTCCAGTAGGAGGGCGCTGTTGGGCAGCGGGTCCACAGTGGTTCATGTTCTAATTAATGCGGGAGGGTGGACATGACATGGGGGGGGGGGGATACGCTGGTGGGGGAGTACTGGCAACTGGGAGGGGGTTATAGCCATATAAAATAGTCGTTAATTTATTTTTCACATCTAGGTTATCTCTACAGCATTTCCGTTAGGGAGAGAGAAAGGGTCTGAATGCATCTCTGTTCAGTGGCTGGTGTAATTGCTGGATGATACCAATGGGGGAGCTGTACTTCTTTATGGCCTTTACTGGTTTGTTTACCTCAGTTTTATCTTCACAAATGAGCCATGGCGTCGCAGTGAAGCGATATCTGTCTCCGCAGAGGCATCTTTCATACAGAACGCGCCGGAATGATTTTCCCTCCCCTGGCTCCTACGAGCAAGGGGGCGCCGTTCCAAGAGCGGAGATTAAAACCTCTTTGTATTCTGTTCGTTAGGCTCTCGAGCTCCCATTTGAAAAGGGTGACAGAAGGGGGAACTTGCAGAGGCGGGCTGTTTACGCAGGGCCAAAATGTCACGGGGGCCAAAGTGGTTTGGGACCCCCACCCTGGGAGACAGCCAAAGGGAGACAGTGTTGGCGATGGGACCCCTCCTGATTTGCATACTATTTTGTTTATTGGGTTGCACACTATACCTTCAGAGGCCACTGGGGGCAACAGGAACAGCTGGAGGCAGCAGCCACTGTGACTTGGAGCATTTTTGGCTTTTCGCTGAGATGGTTTGGGTGAGTTGGGTGCCTCTTGGGTCATATAGGGAGGGGGGCTGGGCTGGTTTTGGTCCGTTACAGCAGCGAGGCGGCCACCTGTGCCCCATAATGCTGAGCCTACTTGTGCAGCCCCCGCCCCCCCGCCTCAGTGCTGGCTGTCAGGCTTTGCCGGAGTAATTATGCCCTTTGATAGGAGCCACTCCATTTCGCTTAAATAAACAGGCTAATATTCGGCGACTGGCTCCGCCATTAACGGGCCGGCGCCGCTTTGTAATTAACAGCTGATTATATGCTAAATAGGGAGCCTTTGAAGCAGAAATCGAAAGCGCCGTCTGCTTTAATGAAGCGGCGACTCAGCTCTCAACTCGGAGGTGCCGCTCAGGCTGGGGCAAACACCACCCCCCCACCCCCGTCACCATGAGCAGACTGGTTAAGACCCCCCACCCCCAGCGAAAGGTCTGCCACGCTGGGAGGATTTCAGGTTGAAAACACCCCGCCCCACCCACGAAAAAAGGCGATTCAAATCCCCAGCAGGGTATGAGTCCCCACTGAGAACTACATTTGGAACCAGTGGACCTTATCAATTGGTTTGAAATGGGATTTTGGACAATACTGGTTTGAATCAGAAACAGTTGCTGTAGATCAAAACATTCATATGGATTTTTGCACTGGAGATGTTAACGTTCTCGAGAGCTCGCTCATTTTGGGGGGTGTTGCCTGTTTTACGGGGTAAGACATAAAATATCTGCAAAATAATAAAGTGACCGGGAGCTCATGGGACTGATGTGACAGAGTGTGAAAGACTGAGCTTTTCAGATCATTTCAGAAATGTTACTTTCAGATAGTAAGAGATCTCTTGGCAAGCTAAGAAATATTTGTTTTTTAAATCAACCCCATCTCTGGTAAGACTTCAAATTGCACATCAATATGTCCAGATATAACAATAGTCAATACCTGCCCATCACTTGTATCAGTGAGGGTGTTGTGGGTAACTCTGTCACCTCATGCGGGTTCGTGTGTGTGTGTGTGTGTGTGTCTGTGTGTGTGTGTGTGTGTGGTCCAGGTAAACACTACATTGTGTTGACCAAGGTTAGGTCTGGTTTAGGGTTAAAGTTGTCATCGTTGGGGTTAGGGTTTCGACCGTAAAACTGAATGGAGAGTCCCCACAACGATACAGATCCTTAATCTGTGTGTTTGTGTGTATGGTTGTATCTAGGTGTGTGTGTGTGTAGTTTGAATGTTCTGCTTGTGTTGGGCTGGTTTCTTCCATGTACTCCCACAATCCAAAGAGCTGTAGTTAGGTGAAGGGGGGCCACTAAATCCCTGACATGATGACCTGTGATGGACTGGCCCCCCACCCGGGACGAGCCTCTCTTCCGTCTGGGCCAGGCTGCCCCCCCTGTAATGGCATCCATAGATGGGTCATACATTCATATTTTATTCAGTCTAAAGAATGATGCCATCAACAAAACTGAATAATAGATTTTGTTGTTAGGGGGGAGCCTCAGAACACTGCTAATGATGGCAGACTTACTGCTGGGGGCGGGGGGGGGGGGGGGCTGGTGTGCGAGGGGGTGGAGCCATTAGCAAAGGCAGGGGAGGACACTGTTAAATCTGCAAGCCTCTGGGTGTCGGTATGTTTGTTACGTGGAGTTAGGTGCACTTGTCACATTTTGAAGTCCGGGTCACTTCGCCCACCCGCTGTGCATCCCACCATGCCCCCCTCCCCACCCCCCCATTATCCCTCCCCACCCCCCCGTTATCCCTCCCCAAGGGCCACCCTGTGATTTTGGTGTGGAGTGGAGTGCTTGTTCGTATTTAATGAAGGTCTGCGTTATCCTGGGCCCGGGCTCGTTCCAGATTTCCCACATTGTCCCAGGATGCGCTTGAGCCTGATTCCGCCCCATTCCCCTGAACTCGCCAGAATGTTCCAGAAAGGCCGTGCTGCTATTTTTACACAGAATTCTATTTCGGCCGTTTCATAAAGGCCGCGCTACGTGTTTTATTTCTTACCCATTCCACACTTGAAGAAAAATACAAAATGCCCATAGCCCCCCCCCCCTCCACACACCGTACTCCCCGGCCACCACACACACGGCCCCCATACTGCGGTTTAACTGAGCTAAATGCCCACATAGGACCCATCGGAGTTTCCTGAGAGAAAACTGTGTTTCCATTAAGGCTGAGAGGGCTCAGTGCTCACTGTGGCACCGCCGTATTCGTGCTCTGAATAGATATCAGACACCTCCTTCCCCCCACAAATCGTCATTTTCAGCCGCTACCCCCTTTGCCTTGAAAAGAGACTTTGCAAGCTCATTTTGAGACAGTAGTAATATAGAAAACAGACTCTCCCCCCGAGTCGTCTTTTTCTGCGCATTGTCGCTTGATAGGCCTGCAGTCCTTCACCTCCCCCGCATCTTACAAAAACCTGAACCTTAATAACGACGCACTGAATAGCAGCTACAAAATAGTCACTCTACATCCTTCACCAGCTCTGATGACAAACACACTCATTAATCAGATCCACTTTGAAGAGTGGTTGCAAATTCTTGCCGAGCTTCAAGTACCCCAGGTATTCCTGAATAGCACACTGTCTTGTGTGAATAGTGCGCTTTAGGTTTTCATTCCACTTAACAACACTTAAGTTGGGTTTATATAATTCAATTCAGCCATTCCAGGACACTAAATCTGAGGAATGCATGAAGATTCTTCTCAGTCTCTTCTTGGGTGGATTTTCAGGGATTTTGGTAGCGGTCGTCATGCCACCGAGTTGGATTTCAGTGGTCCGAGTCTCCTTGCTGACTGAGACTGAGATCCTGACTTTCCTACCATGGTGGTTGATGGTTGAGTTGATGTTACTTGGCTCGGAGGCAGTTGTTAGCCAAATGTTTTTACTTGTGCATAAACTTTAGACTTGTCCATCCATAAAACATTATTCAAAAGTCTGACAGTTCTGTTGGAAAGCTTTTGAAAACTTACTGCCAGCAGTGATGTTCGGTTTTCGAGGGTGAAGGTTTCCTCCCAGTCACCATCCCATGAATACCATTAATATTTGCGATATGCTGCATTGAGCGGCAGTGAGCGAGGCCCAAGGATTATCGCATGCGGTCTTTGGGTTTGTTTGGATGTCCTGAGTGATTTTCAAAATTGCTTTTTTGGCTCTATTTGAAGGAAGTCCACATCTAGGCAGCGTAACTGTGGGTTTGAATGGTGTTCCTTCTCAGATTGTCTTACTGTGGAGTGACGACGCAGTTAAAATGTCCATCTCCAGGTTAGTGAGCACTTCATCTGGAGGATTAAGGGCAGCATTCAATGAAACAAGCTTTTCATAATGAAGACGGCGTAATGCCTCCAGAGCTGAACCTTCAGCAGTTCAGCTTGTAGCATTTAATTCAGCGGCCTGTGGTTCTGGTCATTAAATACTGCAGCACCCACTGTTCTTATGGCTTTGTAAGCAGCGGCTCGGAGTCCTCCTTACATGTGTGCTTCTGACGGTCAGGACTGCGCAAAATACTCAGAGGGAAAAGAAGAGTTATGAAATGCCTGCTTTGGCAGTTGTCAGGGTGTACTTGGAAAATTTCACTGTCTATTATTCTCATCACAGGCCTGACAGGAGTGTGTGTGTTTGTGTGAGTTTGCGGGTTTGTATTTACGTTACTTTTTAGCTTGTGGGGACATTTTTCAATTCACATGCAGGCTTGTGTGTGTGTGGGGGTAGCCCCCCCTGCTCCGCCAGATCCCCGCCCCCCCCCGCTCCGCCAGATCCCCGCCCCCCAGCCGGCCCGTGATTGATCCCCGCCTCAGGAACACCCCCATAATGTCCTGATGCATCGCCCTGTCACATGCTGCCTTGGCAGGCTGCCCTTTCGCCAGAGCGATTGGCCGTGTGATTGGACGAGGCCGGGGGTAAACAAATGGGGGTGGGGGGCAGCGGCGGCCAGGCAGGATGCGACTCAGAGCCATGTGTTGTTTTTAAGCAGTGCGTTGATGTCCTGCAGCGTGTTGGGGCTGAGGGGCTTGGGGGGGGGGGGTGATCATTTTGAGAGTCCAGTCGGCAGCAGACCCCGGTGTGGCAGAGAATTGCATCACCACATGGTCACTGTCACATATCCATCCATCCATCTTCTAATATCTTGGTCCGGGTCGTCGAAGGCCTGGATTTTGTCCACGGAGGGCTGGATATACCCTGGATGGGGTTAGGGTTAGGGTTAGGGTTAGGCTGGCTGACCATGCTGCTCGGACGTAGCTGTCATTCAAGCCCTATTAAGGAAATTCCCTACATGTCCCTGGGTAGATGGGCAACGACTTCGCTTGAAGACGCGGCGATTTTCCCACAGCGGCCTCGCTGTTGGTGTGAGAACGACAGCAGCCTTTTGTTCTGGAAAGATGATTCAGCATAAAGGTTTAGGACGTCTCCAACACGCCAGGGATGCTCACACGCACGTGAGCCGGCAGTGTGCACATGCAGGATTGGAGGGAAAACAGAAAGAAAGCCTCAAACATGGCACTGCTCAGTCCCATAACAGCGCCAGCACCCAGACTGCAAAGCGGGTCCTACACATAACAGCGCCAGCACCCAGACTGCAAAGCGGGTCCTACACATAACAGCGCCTGCACCCAGACTGCAAAGCGGGTCCTACACATAACAGCGCCAGCACCCAGACTGCAAAGCGGGTCCTACACATGACAGCGCCAGCACCCAGACTGCAAAGCGGGTCCTACACATAACAGCACCAGCACCCAGACTGCAAAGCGGGTCCTACACATAACAGCGCCCGCACCCAGACTGCAAAGCGGGTCCTACACATAACAGCGCCAGCACCCAGACTGCAAAGCGGGTCCTACACATAACAGCGCCCGCACCCAGACTGCAAAGCGGGTCCTACACATAACAGCGCCAGCACCCAGACTGCAAAGCGGGTCCTACACATGACAGCGCCAGCACCCAGACTGCAAAGCAGGTCCTACTGTACACTCTGGCTTGTCTTTGCCTTCCTCTCTGCTCAAGAGAGCAGCATGTATAAATGAGATCATGACATATGCAATCAGTTTCATAAAGGAGGTTAAAACAAGTTTTAATACGTTCATATTCATTTTCTTCACTGACGGTTTAATCCTAAGAAGCTTAGTGTAGCTCAGGTTAAATATTGTGGTCAAGGGTACAGCATCAGCACCCCTTGCTGGGACTTGAACTGAAAGCCTTCTGGATGCACATGTGTGACGGGAACCTCTCCAGTGCTTACGGACAAATCGACAGGACAGGACGGGTGTGGTGACCAAGGTGTCAGTCTCGGACAGATACAGACAGCCTTCGTGTGCCGCATGCCACGTCCTCGTGTCCGAGCCGCCCGGATCCATGACAGACAGCCTTCGTGTGCCGCATGCCACGTCCTCGTGTCCGAGCCGCCCGGATCCATGACAGACAGCCTTCGTGTGCCGGATACAGCTGTTAGAGAGGCACTAAGCAGACTGTGCTCTCCCCGGCTGGCTGGCCTCTGCAGCATGAATGACCATCAAAAAAGCTGCTCCGCATTATAAATTCCTTTTCCCCTGCTTTTAAAAATGAAGCCGCACTATTTTTTTGTATTTCAGTGGTACCCATCTGTACAGTGACAAAAAATGAATGTGGTCGCTGACTGGAAAGACAAAATAGGGCTTTTGTCATGATGAGGAAAATATTCAAATTGCATTACCTGCAGAATTATTTATGGGACTCTTGCTTACTAGGGTGTGTCATACCGCACACACACACACACACACACACACACACACACACACGTAGGGTAAACATATCCTTATGGGGACCGCTCATTCATTTCAATGGGAAAAATGCTAACACTAACTATGACAACCTTAACCCCCACCCTGCCCTAACCATAACCATAAGTAACCTAACAAAATACAGGAGTTTTTAGTTTTTTCATAGCAGTCACCGATTTTTATAAAATAGAGTTTTTCCTTATGGAGACCAGGAAACCGGTCCCCATAAGGGAAAAAAAAACAGATATTTATCACATTATGGGGACATTATGTCCCCATAAGGATAGGTAAACTCGCTCGCACACACACACACACACACACACACACAGAGACAAGCTTTATGACTGACGTCACGTTAACATCTCTATCCAAAGACATCTCTCCTTTTTCTAATCTCTGGCTCGTTCTTTCATCCATGCCTGGCAAACGCGCCAGAGAACATGTCCGCCTCATCCAAAAGCACCTGAAACAAATAGGAACGTTATCACAAATCATCAACCCTCAGTGGGGGCCCTGGTCAAGCAGACAGCCAACCTCTTTCACCACTGATGTCGAAATTGCTGCAGCTTTCAGTTCGAAGGTCAAAAAAACTTTCAGAAAACACAGCCTGCAACATTTCCAGTCCTTCCAGAAGCTTCCAGGATCAGATCCAAAGATAGAGAGTGTAGGTATACATCTAGGCAAGTTGCCCTGGCGGACCTGATCCGGTGAAACATCCTGACATGCTTAAGAATATGGCTGTGGAAATCGTGAGATGAAATCGACTTCTGGGTCTTTGGTCCACCTCTGCCTGCTCATGGGGTGATCAATCCTTTAAGCGGGGGTCCAGTGATGTGATCGTTCGGCATGCGAGGGGCCAGTGGGGGATTGTGATGCGTACAGTGAAATACAAAAGTGCATGAAATGTGGTGTGCAAGTCAGTCATTTAAGGCCCTTTCAGGAGGCTGTTGGTTCAAATCCCATGGTTGAGTGATGTCATGAGCAAAGCCCATAGTGCCCTCAATTGCTCCAGGGACTGCCTGACCCTGCTTTCTGAATAGGAGTATCTGCAAAATTAATGCAAATCAAATGCTTTGGACACAGATTTCACTACTATATGCTTTACAAACTATTGCCATGGATTAGCTGAGTGAAAGGAAAACTGGCTAAATGCACTTTTTTGTGCATTTCTTTTTGGAAACTCTATGGACATGTTTTTGGGGTGGGGGGAGTGCTGTGAAGCAGGGGGCAGGGGGGCCAGTGATGTCTTTGGTGTATGACATCACTGAGATGGGGGACAGGCCTGCTCTGCTCCATCCTCTACTTCCCGCTTTAGCGTCACGGGGGTGATGGTCTGAGCCAGGGTGGCCTGATTGCGGTCCCCAGCAGATGGGCAGAGACCTCACTCATCTCCCCGCGCGTGCCCACCTACCCATGCACGTCCCCTTCCTCACGGCTCCCCGTCTGGTCGCCGTGGCAGCCGAGGCGAGATTGAGCCGGCGGAGCAGCTGCTGGGCCAGTCGGGAGATTCGCCAGATGGCTGCTGGTTCAAATCCCATCAGAGGGGAGAGGGAGACACCTCCCCAAATGAGATTCCTCCCCCAGTCTGCTCCAGAGAAGGCGCAGCTGAGACAGACTGAGCCAGCACTGTCACATTACAATGGTGTGAAGTACGCCTCCCCCCCCCCCCCGCTGGTCTCCTGTGTAAATCAAAGGAGTCGTGGTGACGGGAGCCAAAGCCAGCACCGGCATTCCGGTTCCCCAGGCAGGAGTCAGCCTCCCTCTGGGAAATCACGTTATATGATGCATTTCTGGGGAAGGAAACCTTCCATCTCATAACAGAAAATCTGCATTTCTATTTTTAATTCTTTAATGTCTTCACAGTAGTACTGCTGTCTAATCATGATATTTTACTTGATGAATTCACTTTCATTTTAAACCGACGGACAAACAGACAGACAGATAGACAGACAGACAGACAAGTAGGTAAATAGCTAGATAGCTAGATAGATAGATAGACCCTAAGTGACCCTAAACACACATGTTCGGTGCTTTATGTTATTGCAGAGGTGTTACTAATTAAAAAGCCCCCAATGAGACCGCTTGTCAATGAACATTTTAACTCAGAGCAGTTCTTTTAGAACTATAATTTGGGTTTCAGTTTATGACTAATTGAAATGAATGTTTACTTAAAACTACTGATTGTTTTTAATGTGATACATTTCTTTGTAAACAAGAAGAATAATGTAATGATTTTGTTATAAAACCAATAAATTTGCAATATTCTTGCTGAATGCAGCATCCCAAGGCTTTCTGTGTGCACTGTAGATGCTTTGTAAGGATAACAAGGCTGCTAATGCAGCCACACTGCAGCAAAACATGGAGAACGGGGCGGGCGGAGGGCCCCCCCCCCACCTCCTTCTGCCTGAACACCAGATGTGCGATTGATTTACGAGCCGCTCTGACCACAAATCACCACGCGGGGCAGAGCTGTCCGGCCCGGAAGACACATCTCTGTATTTGCAGGATTTAGCTCCTTCAGCCATAATGTAGGAGCCGATAGTGCAGCTTCATCTTCTCAGCCAAAAGGTCCTTCCTGAAGCCTGGGGCCCCCAACACCCAATGGGTGTTAGGGGGATCTGGGGAGGCCAAGCCACCAACACCCAATGGGTGTTAAGGTGATCTCTCCCCCAGAGAGAGCTGTGGCTTAGTGTTAGGGTTAGGGTTAGGCTTAGGGTTAGGGTCCATGGGTAGGATGGGAGGGGGCCCCAGGTATGCCAAATAGGCTGTCAAACCAGCACGGGACAGGGGTGTGGGCAATCTGTGAGCAGCAAAGTTCTGTTTCTAAACTAACAACTTCATCAGGCAAGATAGCTAATTGCCCCCGATGTTCATTAGCTGACAGAGAGGTGCCCAGGCCCGAACTCCATTAATGTAATCATTTGCCACGCTTGTAATTGCATCCTCATCCTCCGCTCAGATCGAGACGCCACATTAACCCGGAAGATTGTTCCCGAATGCATGGGGAAAAAATAGCTTCCCAGATAAGTTTGTCCAGCTCGACCACCTCCTTGGACCGAGCCGATGTCTCTGCTCGTGTTCTCATGCCTGCTAGGCGGGTGCTGGTCTGGCAGCGTTTATCTAGGACCCGGCAAGCTGCCCGGCATCCGGAGGGAGCTCCCATGATGGGCAGCGCCGAATGTGGGTCACGGCTGCCATTGCGGACAGAGGCGGACGGCGACTCCTGCTTTGGAAGATGACAGGTTGCCCGGTTAATGGGGTGGGGTGACTGGCATGCTGGATTTGATCATGCAGGACCCGGCATGCGATTGCAGGTGATGTCACCAATCTGACAGGCATGACGTGTTTTGGGGACGTAAATGGCCGCAATGTCCTTGAGGGTGGGGGGACTATCACAAGCCAGGATAACAGTGGGAAGAGGCGTTATGCTCTGGTGTTGGGATTAAAGGGATTATGAAGTGTGTGTGTGTGTGTGAATATAGCTATATTTCAGTGTCTGGGTGAGTGTCGGAACCTAAGCAGAGCTAAGGGAGGGAACACGTGAGCTTTACACCTGTGTGTGTGGAAGGGCTCAGTATGGAAGGGCTCCGTGGGGAAGGGCTCCGTGGGGAAGGGCTCCGTGTAGAAGGGCTCCGTGAGGAAGGGCTCCGTGAGGAAGGGCTCCGTGTAGAAGGGCTCCGTGAGGAAGGGCTCTGTGTGGAAGGGATCCCTGAGGAAGGGCTCCGTGTGGAAGGGCTCCGTGTGGAAGGGCTCAGTGTGGAAGGGCTCCGTGAGGAAGGGCGCCGTATGGAAGGGCTCCGTGAGGAAGGGCTCCGTGTGGAAGGGCTCAGTGTGGAAGGGCTCAGTGTGGAAGGGCGCCGTATGGAAGGGCTCAGTGTGGAAGGACTCAGTGTGGAAGGGCTCAGTGTGGAAGGACTCAGTGTGGAAGGGCTCAGTGTGGAAGGACTCAGTGTGGAAGGGCTCAGTGTGGAAGGGCTCAGTGTGGAAGGGCTCCGTGAGGAAGGGCTCAGTGTGGAAGGGCTCAGTGTGGAAGGACTCTGTGAGGAATCAGTGGGCTCAGGCACACTTGCAGGAATGGAGTTTTGGTGACTGGGAGATGCAGGAGGCGGCAGCGATGGCGGCCTGGTCAGCCCCTCGAAGGCCATCGAGGCTCTCAGTCACAGGCCCGGCGACAGCACGGGCTGAGCGATTCACTGCTGCTGCATCAGCTACTTGCTGTATTTCTCCCACATTCAGGTTTTTTTTCCTAGCAGATATAAATCTCTCCCTGACTCACCAGGTTATCTAGCACCCAGTGTGTGGACAGTGCAATGAGGAGGGGCATTGTTAACCCGGGAAGGTCTCACCTTTAAAGCTATTCTCCGTAGGGTTGGAACGAGCAATATGCAAGGCGACATGTAAAAACGACATGCGACATGTAAAAATAGCGCCCCCATCTCTATTAACGCCCCCAGTGCAGCAGGCGACCCGGACAGTGCCCAGTGCTGAAAGTAGGCCAGGTTTCCCAGGGAGCCGAAAAGACTCACCCCTCCCCAAAGACTCACCCCTCCCCGAAAAAACCCGAAGACGATCGATGGTCCAGTCATGTTCCTGCCTTCTGCTGCAAAGCTCAGAAACATCAGATTTCATCTGCACTTGAGGGAAACGGCATCCGTGCCTCAAAACAGGAAACAGGAAATAGCAGAACGTCCAACCAAAGATCACTGTTAATATATTTTATTATTAAAATGATTATTAGAGGAAAATAGTCAATAGCAGAGATTTGCGCCTCGGTGAAACTCACCCAAATCGAACTGCACTGAGACGGAGAAGTGGTCAGGTGACCTATGACTTGACAGGTGGTGTAGTGAGAGGAGCCAATGGCAGGAAGGCTCAAGCTGTGCCTTAATCCACATGTGGACATGCTACATGCATCATGTTGCTTCTGAGAGGATAGCACTTGCGTGAAGGGTCTGCCCTGTTCCTGGTTATGTAGAACGCATCATGTCCGACGACATGTTTAAGGTGCCGGAGTGGTGTTTGGTCGCGCCTCTCCTGGATCTTAGGTCAGGGACGCTGTTTGAGTACAGAGCAGCACCAGCGGTTCCCTGCAATGCCCTTCCACGGCTCCCAAAGGCCGCAGAGCCCACGTTGCTGTCTCCCACACCTTGGGACAGGGCCACTTGCGTCCCCAGATGATGCAGATCCTTTAAGCTCAGCCCATGTGAGACAGACTGTCCAAGTTGGCAGAACTGTGTAGTTCCCTTAACCACAGCATGAAAAAAAACATTTTTGAAAGTAGTACAGCTTCAAAGGTCACTAGGTCTCCACATTTTTAGATTTTTATATAGTTACTCTGCTGCCACTTTAATACAAAGAACCTGGCATTTTATACAGAATGTCTTTCTCCTGAACCTAGAGCACTGAGAATGGGCCAGTGGCAGGAGACCTCCTGAAGGTCTGTGGGTCACATGGTCTGAACGCCCTTTAGGTCACGTGGTCTGAACGCCATTTAGGTCACGTGGTCTGAACGCCCTTTAGGTCACGTGATCTGCCTGCTTGCTGTTTTACAGTTTGGTTTATAATGGGGATGTTTATTATTGGTTCTTCAGAGTATCTGCAGACAGTTCTATTCATACTTTAAGGTAAGGATACGGCCACCGCAGGGAGGAACAAACTCAGGTGACCAGCCTGTTCAGTCTCACTCAGCCATGAATAATCACCAAGATTATAAAAAGCCATGTATTGGTTCTCCTCAGACAGCACACTTAAATGCCAGTCATTTTGACTTAATTGTTAGATGCTTATATCCACAGCAGCGTAGACTATTTACAGGAAAGCAGGGTCTGAAAATCCATGGCTAGATTGGGGGTTAAGGGCCTTGCTCGTTTTGCCACCCCTGAGATTCTCAGCAGAGTCCCCCCCCCCCCCCCACCCCCCAATGATATAGGGTTTGTTGTCATTGTCTTGATCACAAACTTTAGCTAAAAAAACATCAGATGAGAGAAACCGAACAGCTGTATACATGCCATTGAGTGTTTTTGGACTGTAAGGTCTTTGTGGGTTCTTGGAAGAATGAAGACTATTGACTCAGTTGTCTACGAAAAGGTGACCGTGATGGAGGTCTGCAGTTTAAAGCCCCATTTGAGTCCTGGTTTATTGTCACGTTGTATGGTTTTCACGTTGCGTTTGTGTCACGGCTCAGCGGCCAGAGCGAGCCCTTTAGCGCAGAGATGCTAAATGAAGTTTGTTCACAGAGGGTAAGTGAGCCACTTAACAGCCTAATAAACACACGCTTTCCCAAGGTCAGAAAGCAGCACGGCAGTGGAGGCCAAGGGGAAGATCGACTGCATTGACGTTCCCGTCGCAACCCATTCATGTTATCTGGGCCTAGCAGGCTACATGGTGTCAGGCAAACAGAGACTCCCCTGGGGATACGGTTTGTTTGGAAGACAGAACAGTAAATGCGGCGAATCGCCCCGGATAAGATTTTAATCGCTGCCTTTGCTGACAGCTGGACTTTTATCCCTTTATCTCAGACAGAGGCATTTTTTTCTGATTTTTGGACCCCCAATGAATCGTGAATGCAGAGTTTGCTGGCTCGCTGACATTTATGCAAATCGACTGGCACTTTTGACCAATCGGGTGGGCCTGTGTTCTGGTGACGTCACAAGTCATTGGCGTTTTTTTGTAACTATAACCGTTCAGCTGTGCACTTATGCAAATAGAGTGACTGGTGATGTCACAATGCAAAGGAGTTTTTTTGTGGCTAAAACTACCAAGGCAGGCATGACTTATCTGATCATCTAGCAGCTGATACACGGATCATGGGATGGATATGCAGGGGGCTTGGATGGAAGAGGAGGGAAAAATGACAGCGATCAGTCAGATCAATCTTTCGCTGTTGCCATGGCAGTTTGAAAAGCTGCTCCATACGACCTCCAGACCTGGGACCTCTGTGTGGCACAGCTGAGGACGGGGAAACATGATGGTCACTGTCATTGGAGGGTGACATCAACGTGGTGGAAACCTGTGTCGATATCTCAGAGCAAGAGCATAAAAGGCAGGAGAGCTTATGATCTGATTGGACAAGAGGCGGGGGGAGGAGTCTGTTGACAAGCTTGCAGGTACAAACTGGTGTGCAGGTGGTTCCAGGTGATGAGAGGCCTGGGGGGGGGGGGTCAAAAATGGGTTTCTGATTCGGTAAGAAGTGTCTTTCTCCTGCCTGGTTCCAGAGCGACTCTCCACATGAATGAGTATGAAACAAATAATGAGGAGCAGAATCTTGATGCACAGAGGTGGCCGTCCGCTTTTCCTATAAAAGGCTCCTCGTAAAAGTGGACCCCAAAGAGCTTCATTATATATCCTAAGGCCAAATCGCATGGGCTTCATTCTGGCAGCCAATCGGCTTTCAGGATTCAGCCGCTCGCCAAGAGATGGTGCGCTGACTCAGAAACAGCTCTTGTTGAAATAATAACAAAAAAACTCAGCACTGCAGCAGTGCCACACAGCTGAGTTACGACCGCGATACATTTTCCTCACGCGTCGATCAGGCGCGCTTTACCATAATCATGCTAAATCTTTGCGAAAACTCCATTAAGTTGCCCAATTAAACTTCCAGGTGGTAACGCATATGGTACCTATACATCAACGGATGAGGAATATGAAGGATCATTGAATGTGACGCTGACTGATAGCACACAGAGTCAGGATGTCAGGAATGTGCTGTCCTGCTTTTGCCGCCGGGGTCACGGGGCAGAGACCCCAACCAGGATCAGGATAAACTGGCCATCGAAGGTGACAGTATGCATATCATCCCCATTCAGAAACATCTCCATCACCTGGTCTACAGAAAAAAATACTCTGGATCATCTAAACCAGGTTGACATTTGCTGGGGAGACATTATAAAAATTATTTGCAGAACTTTTAGGAAAAATTAGCAGCAGCAACATTCCCCAGGGAAGAGAGTGCTAGATTACAAAGAAGCAAAAGATGTCTTTGTTAAAATGAATAAACAGAGCATAATAGTGCTGTTGCTTGCAATGTGATTTGGTTTTAAAAACACCTCAGTTTTCGTTTTCAGTTGGCCGGTAATTGCCTGCCCTGATCTTCTAGCCCAACCTGTGAGAGTCCCCTGAATTCTCCAAGAAGGTACCATCTTATCAGGAGTTCCTGCTCCTCATGGTATGAGCTCCCAACCGCTTGTTCACACGGCGATCCCCCACCCGACCTCCGCATCTCTCACGCCCCCTCCCGCTTTTATGCACCCCCGGCTTGGTGTCAGAAAAACTCTGCTGCTGCTCTCCATCCGCTGTCTCTGTCAGACCTGTCACCTGTCACCTTTCAAGTTCTTCTCAATTTGTAAAAGGGCCCAATTATGCTCATTGACATTGTCCTTAATTTTATTTTTGGGGTCTTCCAGAATAGATTTGAATGCTTCAGTGTTTTTCTTATGCAGTACATCTTCAGTCTGTCTACAGCTCTGTTGAAACGCTCTGTTAGAGCTTTAAGCCCCACCCCTGGAGAGCCGTGTGCTCTGATTGGTCAACTTGGGCAGCTTACCCTACATGTTCCGCCCCTGTCTTGCATTATGCAGACAGATCATGGCATTTAGGCAGCCAATAAGGATTGTGTTACAAGGTGACCTCACCATGTCACAGAAGTAAGGGCTGGAATTCCAATGAGGTGTTTCAGGCAGATTAGAGAAAAGTGGTTTCTGTGGTGAGAGTTACTCCCTTTGGCGTGTACTTTGGGCCTTAAGACTTTGCAGACTGTTTACATGCATATAAAACTATATAACAGATTAAAGGAAAGGGGAAAACTGGGAAAACATTATAGGGCCTCTTTAACACTGCATTTCAGCAAAACATGTAGCCATCACCTTATCGAATCACAGTGATGTCCGCCAGATAAGATAAGATAAGATCAACAACATCAAGTAGTCAATTTAAAGAATGAATGGAATAATTTGACAATGTAATGAATTACAGGAACAGGACCCTGCTCTTACAAACACACAGATATATGAAGATGGTGTTCTTGTTTTTCTCTGGCTTGCTTCAGGCACTGGACAGAGCCTGGCTGCTCTGTGAGATGGAATGCTGGAAAGATCTGTGTCACTTGGGGACAGAGAGCCTGAATGGGCCGGAGGTGAGAATTTCACATCCAGAAAGTAAAAATCCAGACCAAGATTTTGTTTCAACCAGCCTGTTGAGTACTCTGTGAATGTGACTCTTGAGTTGGTTGAAACAAAATTTTGGTCTGGATTTGTACTGTCGGGACCAGAACCTTCCACCTCTGGAAAGAGCTTTTTGGGGCTTTAGAATGGGAGCACATGGGACAGAATATCATCCTGACAAAGTGTGTGTAGGGGGGGGTGGTGGCAAGCAAGGAAGGACTGGACAAACTCCGGGTCTAAGGGGGTGTGAAGATAAATGTACCAGGCAGAAAGAGGATTCCGGAATATCATGAATATCATAAATGCTAGAATGATCACCTGACCTCTCCCCAATATGTCTACACCCCCACCCTTATTAAGCAGACACATTTCTCTGAGCCAACAGGCATTTTCAGTGAAATCAGGGTCAGACGGTCCCTAGAGCAACTGAAATTAAGGGCCTCACTGAAGGATCTAAGCTCTGCTGGCATTCAGACTTGAACCAGTATCCTTCTGATAATCTTATCCCACTGAGCCACACTCCGTACCCGGTCAAACTCCACATTCTCACTCTGAGTCAGCATGAAGTTTCTGTAGCCCAGGGCTGCCCAACCCTGCTCCTGGAGACCTACCACCCTGCAGAGATTAGGTACAGCCCTAATTTAACACACCTGATACAGATAATCAGGCCCTTCAGTTATATCTCAGTATGAGAACCAGCTTAACTTCAGCATAGCTGACTCTAATACTGAGGTGGTAGGTCTCCAGGAGCAGGATGGGGCAGCCCTGCTGTAGAACGTACAAATGGCATGAAATTGCAGAACCGCCATGGAATCTTCTGGATGAGGGCACCTGAAAGCCTCTTTGTTGTAAACACTCAGCTTAATTATACTCAGCCCTGACCTATGAGTCACCCTCAATAACGGCGTTCCTTCAGTTAATTGATATAAATTGCAGTGCAGCTTAAAGAAATCTGTCTTTGTATGCAGCGTGGCTGAAGGAAACTCCGCTGTGGGAAATGTGCAGCGTAGCCCACAGGGACAGGAACTTAATGTTGGATCTTTGTGGGTGCGAGTCCTAGAAGGCATACTGCTCTTGGACCTTAGACACAGGTACTCTAAGAAGGAACGGCAAGTCTTATGGTGTCAGGGTGTGGAGTATAGCCTTGTAGCACTCACCACGCACACCTGAATCCCCCCCGCCCCCCATATCCCGCATATCCCCCATCATGCAGATATCCTGATGGGATCGGTGATGGATCGAACCAGAGGGGTGTGTTTCTTGGACTAGGACTGTGGGGGCACCAACCAGAACCACGGACACCCTCGCCCGGCGCCTTCCTGCTTGCCCCTGGACCCCCTCCCCCCTTCACACCCTCCCCCATCCTTATCACCTATACCATTAGTGAAGCAGTACCAGTCATTAGTGAAGCAGTACCAGTCATTAGTGAAGCAGTGCTATTCTGCTAATTAATCCTGCTAATTCTGAGCTAGCTGCTGTTGCCCCACAGCTTCCACTTCCGATGTCCTGAAACAGTTCTGCTCTGCTATTTCCATAATTTCAAGGTTTTTTTTTTTTTTTTAAACAAAGATTCTTGTTTTAGTGCAGTCACATGGTTTTCTTAGGATAATGACTTGTTGGGAATGTCTTGTCTAACTAAGCCAGTATTGAAACCCAGAGGCTGTAGAGAGAGACCTGAGGGTCTCTGCCCCGCATTCCTCCCATCATACTGATAGAGCCACACCCATAACGGATTAGACGTCGCTGGGGGCAAGGAGAGAGAGAGGACCAGGAAGAGGGAGTTTGTAGTGATTTTCTATTCCTGTGCGAGTCGGCCTGGTTCTCCTTCCGCCATGGATTTTATTACACAAAATCCTTCTAAGTAACGCAGACTAATCCCTCAATCCAAGCCTGGTAAAATATGTGATAGATTTGTAAATGCTGCCCTTTACAAATCTGCCTGAACCTGTGGTGCCTCTCTCTCTCTCTCTCTCTGTCTCTTTCTCGCTCTATCTTTTTCTGTCTGCCCCCAACCCACCTCCTTCCATCATCACCATATATCTGTGAGTTTCACATCCGGAAAGGTGGGAGTTGTCTCATGCTCTCCTGAGCAGCGTTCCTGCGATTTCTTGGCGTTCCAGCTGAGCCCAGGATCATCATCATTTCCCAGGATATGTCTGTCACTGCTCTCTCCCCCCCCCCAAGTTATCACTTTTCTGACTCTCACCCTTCAGGAGGACAAAGCGGGTTCTCTTTGGGAAGGGAGGAGCGGATTAGCCTCCCATCTCTGAGAGGGATTTAAGAACCTTGGGGCTGTAATCTGTACCCGCTGCACGTGGCCCGGATTGCACGCTGCCAAAGGTCGGCCACAGAACTCTGCGACTTTACCACTAAGAGGCTTTTCTCTCCAAAACCCACCCCCCCAAAACAAGCACCCCCCCTGAGGTGTAATATGTTTTCTCACCAGGTAGAGCCCTTCTTAAAATCAGCCTCCAGCGATTAGAGCTTCTCCGCAGTCCCATGTGGAGGCAGGGGGGTCCATCATAATCCCCCCCCTCGTTGTAATGCCATCATGTTTCACACATGTTAACACACCTCCCCAGGTAGAAACAGACACTGTCGTTGTTAAGCCTCTCCCTCTCTCTCTCGGCTCAGACGTTGGGTTGCACAATTTTTCCTCCGGGTGCTAAGAATAATTTTTCTGGCTTTATCCCTTGTTTATTTTTTCTTTTTTTACCCTAACCTCTTTTTTTTTAGCATAGACATGATGTAAATTAGTCCCGGGAGGTGCTGTGTGGTTAGTGATCGGAAGGTTGGTGGTTCAAATCCCGTGGTCAGCAGAGTGATTTCACCTTCGCCCCCTCGAGCCCCTTTGCCTGAACCTGCTTTCTTGAAATGTACATCGCTTTGGATAAAATGTTTGCTAAATAAATGTAAATTCAGAATATGATGCAGAAAGACTCAAACACACTCCAAGACCCAGATATGGCATCCAACGCACCAGGCATGACTGAATACGACTTGTGGCCGCTGCCTCATAAGCATAACAGAACCATCATGGCCGCCCGGCTTGCCTTCGCCTCAGCTTCTCGAGTCCTCCACGGGCACGTTTACAAAGTGGGCACTCTGCCGTACTGCTCGCTCCTGCCGGATTTCGCTTCCTAATTAGCAAACAGACAACAGCAGAAACTCTTTCTTCAGAGTGCAAGGCTATTTTCAGCTCATTGTGACTTTTATTTTTGGATTTTTATTGACCTTTTCCCCAAAGGCATCAAGTCCTAATGAGAAACTCCGTAGCCAGCACACGCTAACGCACACGGGCACGCAGACATGCGCACACGCAGGCACGCGCTATTCTCATGGGGACTTCCCATCGACTCTCTTATTAATGCAATAAATGAATCCCAACTTTGCCCCAGTAGGCCTCGAAAAACAAATTAAAGTTTGCTGGAAAGGAAATCTGACACATGCAGCTTTTTAAGTTTCATTCGAAAGAGACCTTTGGAGTAGTGTGGGGGGGGGGGGGGGGCAGCAGCTATGTCATAAGAGAACCTCCAGAGGTCCCCAGAAAGTCCTTTTCTATTTTTGTTCTTGTTGGATCGTTATACCTCTGCCAGTTGTTAATGAGAGTCTAGTATACCTGAGCATGATTGGGTTAATGAGCCCACACTGATTGGATTAACGGAACGCCTGCCTCATGGGTTTACCGCCGTTTACGGGCTTCCAGAACAGCTCCGCCCTCTTCTGACATGGTGCAGGATGGTCTCTGTCCAGTTCAATGTAGTCTGATGGCTGGATTATCTCTTCTGGGGATAAAATGCCTTGATATATTTTGGAGGTGTTGTGTGGCTAAGCCAGTTAGACCTGTAACCAGAAGGTTGCTGGTTTGAATGCCATGGTTGGCAGGGCATTCCATTAGGCCCTTGACCAAGACCCTTAACCCCCCCAAAATGCCCTAGAGGTGTCAGATAATGGCTGACCCTGTGCTTAGACCCCCAGCTTCACTGTCACCCTAGTATGCGAGAAAAATATGGAATATGTGCACAACTCGGAATTCCTGCTTGTACTTGACAGCGATGGGTGATGAGGTCTTTCCGAAGTTGGAAGTGACCCAAGATAAAGTCCCTGGAAGGTGCCAGACGGGACCTTGTGAGCCCGGAGCTGCCGGGTTTGGGTCGTGTGTGACCCGCCCACCGGCCCATTTACACAACAGCTACACATGCCGCCCACCGGCCCATTTACACAACAGCTACACATGCAGCTGCCACGTGGCCACATGGTTGTTTTACCTGCTCTGTTCGGAGTCAGTGCATTGATCCCCCCGGAGACCGTAACCGAAACCACAAGAATGATTCCTGGTCTTAGAGGAATGTCATACGAGGAAAGGTTAGTTGAGCTAAATCTGTTCAGCCTCAAGCAAAGGAGACTGAGGTGGGACATGATCCAGGTCTATAAGATTCTAACAGGTTTGGATGCTGTTCAACCGAATAGTTACTTCAGCATTAGTTCAAATACAATAACTCGTGGCCATAGGTGGAAATTAGCGGGAGAACATTTCAAACTGGATTTAAGGAAGCATTTCTTTACACAGCGTGTAGTCGGAGTATGGAATAGTCTTCCTGATAACGTAGAGCAAGCTGAATCCTTGGGTTCCTTTAAATCAGAGCTAGATAAGATTTTAACAACTCTGAGCTATTAGTTAAGTTCTCCCCAAGCGAGCTCGATGGGCCGAATGGCCTCCTCTCGTTTGTATAGTTCTTATGTTCTTAACTCGCAGACTCAGTCCCCCCCCCAGCCCATGCCTCTCATGCTGGTGAGCTCTCAGACACACCACAGCATCTCTGTAACCAGGAGATACACCAGCTGCCCCCCCACCACTTTGTCTATAACCAGAAAGAGCAGAAGAGATAATTTAAATGAACTAAGAAATTAGCTCCCATCTCTGGGGATCAGGGTTCGAGTGTCTGACTGGCTCCACATGTGTGGAGTTTGCTTGTTCTCCCTGTGTCATCGTGGGGTTTTCTTGGGGTACTCTGGTTTCCCCTCACAGTCCAAAAACACAGTTCCCGCCTCCCCCCAAAGGAATGAAGGGGCCTGGGGTGTGGGGGTGTCATTTTAATAACTTGACAAAGCCATTCTCAGGTACAGCCCGTAAAAAAAACGGATGAATACCATTATATGACTGCCAGAAGGGCACTTTTTTAATTTGTATGTTTTAAAACATGTTTGCTATGCATTTGAACTGCTTCACCAGTTGGTGGCGCTGTAGAGGGGGCTGCTGTGTTTCAGGTTCACTCCCTTGGGTTCAGTGATCTTCCGGAACATTCTCCATGGATTGTGCGTGTTTGTTTGCGTGTGTGCATGTACGTGTGCGTGTCTCAGCCTGAGCTGGGAGCCTTTGTCGACCTGCCTTTCAGGGCTGAACTTCTGACCACTTGAGAGAACGTGGGTAGAAACATTTAGAAAAAATCTGTCCCTTGAACCTCGACTTCTGTGCCTTGAATGGACGCTCTGGAAGCTACCAGGAAGGCTTTTGATCATCATGGTGTGGGAGGGTTGGAGGAAACCAGAGATCTGCCCCCACAGACCAGCACAAATATATACTCAGCCCAGTCATCTTGGACAAGGATCTCCATGGACGAATCATCTTTAGCAGGTGCGGGGGCTGTGGGTCACGTGACCAGATCTAGGGCTGCTGATTGGTCTTATCCAGGGAGCGTCCTGGGCTTTCAGCCGGTCACCCCGCCCTCGTTCCCCGGGGGGTGATAGGCTGGGCGGCACGTGATCGGCAGCTCATGCTAATCCCTCTCGCTGTGGCTTTCCGAGCCTCCATTGCTATTGTCACTAACTGTCAGCAAATTCCTTGATAGTGTGAAAAAGCCGAAGATTTGGCATGCTCCGTAAACTTATAGGGGGATATGTGGGATTTATCTGTGTTTAACGTCAGCCACGCGGCACCAGAGGACAGGAGTGTCAGTAAGATCTGTGATTTAGTGTTTTGGAGTCCAGGTGCTCAGTCACCTGAGTTTCATTGGTGTTTTGTGCCTTGGGGGCTGTGGGGGGGGGGGGGTATCAGATGATCAGGTATGCATGAGCCGCTTGTCCTCAGTTCATCCTCCACAGACTCCCGCGGTAAGGTGGTCAGACTCACAGGTTTGAAAGTTGTTCCTGAATGGTGTGGGGGGTGGAGAGACTGGAGGAGACAGGCATGTCCAAGCACCTGGGGGGAGGGGGGGCAAGGGGCTCTGTATCACACCCGAGGCTTTGGAGGATGTCATGGATAAATGGCAGATAAAAGCGTCAGTGAGGTGAGCAACGGGGTGGGGGGGCAACTCTCCCAAAAGCACTTTAAATGCAGGGGAGACAAATATAGCGGGGTGGGGGCAGGGGGAGGGAGAGAGGGAAGGAGGGAGGGAAGGAGGGAGGGAAGGAGGAGGGAGGGGTCTCAGTTTGATAATGGAAGAAAATGTGCAAACACATCAAAGCCTTTTTCGCAGATATTCCAGAGACAGAAAGAGAAAAGGGGGCCCCAGTGCCAGGACTTTGATGTGGGGAGACGGGGGGGGGGGGGGGCAGTGATGGGGGGTGGGCAGGTGGAAAGGTAGAGAGAGAAGAAGGGCATAGAGAGGGGGAGAGAGAGGGAGAGAGAGAAGGAAAAATGGAGGGAGAGATGGAAGGAGAGAGGGAGAAAGACGAAGAGGGAGAGAGAGAATAAGAGGGAAAGAGAGCGAGAGAAGGAAGGAGGGGGGACAGAGGGGAAGAGGCAGAGGGAGAGTGGGAGAGAGAGAGGAAGAGAGGCAAAAGAGAGGGAGTAGGATAGAAAAGGAGAAAGGGAAAGGGTGTGAGAGGGAGGGAGGGAGAGATGGATGGAGAGGGTGAAAGAGAGGGTAGGAGAGAAGGAGGGAGAGAAAGGGAGTGAGGGGGACAGGGAGGGAGAGGGGGAGAGACAAGAGGAAGAGAGGAGAGGGATAGAAAGAGGGAGCGTAAGACAGAGAGGTAAAGCGAGATAAGGTGAAAAAAGAAGAGAGAGTGATATGTAGAGGGAGGGAGGGAAAAAGGGAGGGGGGGAAAAGGGAGGGGGGGAAAAAAGGGAGGGGGGGAAAAAAGGGAGGGGGGGAAAAAAGGGAGGGGGGGCCCGTACGCTTTGTGTCTGCAGAGTGGGGGTGATAAGCACTCTGGAGGGCCTTGTCATCGCCCAGGAGAGCGCAGGCCGGTGGTTCTGGATGTCCCTGGGCTTGGCCTCTGTTTTACACAGCAGAGACAGTGTCCTCGACCTTGTGGGCCCCCGTTCTGGGCTGTGAACATGCAAGCCCTACCCCCTGAAGGCCTGCAACATCGGCTGGACAAGCTGCACGCCGTAAGACACACACTCGCTCGCCTCGGCCGCACCGCGGCGCCTGATACTCCGTGCCGCTGACACACTCGCTCGCCTCGGCCGCACCGCGGCGCCTGATACTCCGTGCCGCTGACACACTCGCTCGCCTCGCCCGCACCGCGCCGCCTGATACGCCGTGCCGCTGACACACTCGCTCGCCTCGCCCGCACCGCGCCGCCTGATACTCCGTGCCGCTGACACACTCGCTCGCCTCGGCCGCACCGCGGCGCCTGATATGCCGTGCCCACTAATCGGCTGCCGGGCTTCTGGTGTGAGGTGATTTAATTAGCTGTTGTCACTGGGATTAAACCAGGACTCCTTAGGGCCGGCACTCAAGATGGAGAACATTTGCCGGCAAGTTCATAAATCCAGGCGCCGATATGCAGACAGACCCCCTCCCATTAGCACTCGTCTCCTAGACGATGTGGTCTAGGAGGGATGACCTGTTTTTGGTCTGTCCCACATGCCTTTCTTCAGCTGAGGGTGCATATCATGTCAAGTCCTATTGGGGGCGCTATATGGCTCAGTGGGCTAGGAACAGAAGGTTGCTGTTTCACATCCCAGGCTCAGCAGAGTGATTTCACCATTGGGCCCTTGAGCAAGACCCTAAACTGCAATTGCTCTGCTTTCTCTAAGGAGTAGAACAGAATAGAGATACTTTATTAATCCTTGTGGGGAAACTCTCTCTTTATCTTGCTTACATCTTGCAGACAAACATAGAGTGAGGGTGACAGCACAGGATCAGCAAGCGTGCAGCACCCCTGGGGTTGGGGGTTAAGGGCCTCGCTCAGGGGCCCAATGATGGCATCATTTTGCCGGCCTTGGGATTTAAACCAGTGACCTTCTGTCTGATCACAGGCACAGAGCCACACACAACACCTGCTCAGCAAATAAAATAAAATGGTCCTTCCCAGCAACCCCCCCCCCTCCCCCAACAAACTCAGCAGACTCATCAACGTTTCATGACTGAGATGTGACTCTCAGGCTCCTGTCACTTTGTCAAGCATATTGTCCAACAGGATAAAGGGAGAGTGAGCTGACACTGTTGAGGGTAACGTTGCGCATGTGTCCGTGGGTCTGGGGGCAGCCAGCAGGGGGCTTCACTAAAGATCTGGGCTTGCAACTTGTTTGCTAGGGACAAAAAACCCACAAAACTTGTTGGCTAGGGACACAAAAAATGGCTGAAACCCAACCAGAAGTGGCTGGCTGGTAAACACAGAAAAGGGATGGTTTTTGGTTCACATCTCAGAAAGGGTAAAAAATTGTCTCATACTGTTCCCATTATGAAAACCTCTGTTTGCAGTCATTCACATCTGCAGTGCCTGTATTGGTGTTTACGCTGCTACACAAATAGCATGACTGCTGTATTAATGCTTTATTATTTGTAACAGTGTTTTGGCAAGGACTGCGTAGGACTCCCCCCCCCCCCCCCCACGCCCCCCGCCCCGTGAAATGATGCCAACTAAAATTGATGGTCAGGGTGGAGGGAGTGGCATTCAAATAGCAATAGATGGGGGGGTTGAGATAGGGGTGGAGAGAGCAGGGATTCAGGCAGAGCTAGTGGGTCATGAAGACTGGGGGAAGGGACAGAGGGAGTTAGGATTATGGTGGGAAATGAGACGGAATCAGTCAAGAGGAGAAACAGCGGAGGATGAAAAGGAAGGTCGGTAGTGGGGAGAATATGCAGAAGAGACGGGAATTAAGCCAGAGGAGAAGCAGAGAGAGAGAGAGGGAGAAAGAGGGAGAGAGTTTGTCTGTGAGTGAGAGAGAGAGGGAGAGTGTGTGTGTGTGTGTGTGTGAGTGAGAGAGAGAGGGAAAGTGTGTGTGTGTGTGAGTGAGAGAGGGAGAGTGTGTGTGTGTGTGTGAGTGAGAGAGAGAGGGAGAGTGTGTGTGAGTGAGAGAGGGAGAGTGTGGGAGAGAGAGGGAGAAAGAGGGAGAGAGAGAGAGAGAGAGAGAGAGAGGGAGAGAGAGAGGCCGACAGTGTCCTCTCAGTGCCTCAGGACGATGTGCGCGGCTACGTCCATGTAAATAATCCACTAATTACCGCATGGCTATCAAGATTATGGAAATGGAAGAGGAGCTTCTTGTTGCGACCTTTGAGAAATGCTACGCAATCAGACTTTCTATTTCAAGTGCGCATCCTCACCCCCACCTCCCAGACGCCTCTCCATGTTCCCTTCGCCACACCCCCCGTCCACCCTCACTCCGAATTCATCCCCCATGTAGGTTGCTGTCCCCCATCTCCGCTGCTGTGTGCCGTGCCAGTTAGAGACTCCGACCGCGGGATGTTATTGGTCCAAATCCCGGGAGGTCCTCTGTAGCTGTGACCTTCCGGAAGGCGCCGGATCCGAACGGCTCTGAGGAAATTAAGCCATTTCTGAATGGAAGTCAGAGTGGGAGACAGGAGAGACAAACAAGCGCATCATGTCTCCCGCGTGACTCCACCTGCCGCCACGGCCCAGGGCGGCTTTGTTGTTTCTGGGGCCCCACTGAAAAAGGCACTTTGTGGCCCCATAGAGCATGTTTATTTAATATTTAATGCAGTGACAGTTTGTGGCCAGAAGGGGGCCTCAGGGGCCCCATGCAAATAGCTAACTTTCGACTCCTTGTGTTGTTTTTTGGTTTTGAAACATCAGCCCAGCTTGGATGGACGGCTGCAGGAGGATGTGCCCCCTCACCCCCCCCCAGCAGAGTTCCTGCGATGCTCACCGCATGATGGGGTCTCCATGTCTCATAACCCCCCTCTTTGGCTGGCTCAGGGGTGCAGGTGGGTGAAGTCGCTTGCAGCCAGGCTGTTGTCGATTTTGAAACCCCCCCACCCCCCCGAAACAGTACCATGAGTCTCTGAGGAGGCTGGTGGTGACGTCCCACAGCCCCCTGCACCATGTCAAGACACTGTCGTCAGGCTGCCGTCCCGGTGTTTTTGGACTGACTGGGGGGTGCTCCGGGAGGGGGGGCAGACAGAGGACACAGATCTGCACCCTAATTAAAATTCAGCTGGGGGGGGGCAGGATTAGTCTTTTGCGGAATCTTGTACTTGCTGGAGAACTGCAGCCACAGAATCTGAAGGGTTTTTTAAGTAAACACCTCACCCCCCAGCACCGCCCCCCTCCCTCCACCCATTTTCCAGCCCCCTGGTCTCAGTGTTTCTCTGCGATTTGCGATCCCCTGTCATATGATTGTTCCTCTTGCCTATACAAGGGCCAGGCCTCTGATAACTAACAGCTATCCATCAGTATGGCGAAGGGCGTTGGGGGCGCCACCTAGTGGCAGGGAGGGCAGCGAGCTTTTGGATGCTGAGGCTTACCTGAGCATCCAGCACAGAAGGACCCTGTCTTTCTGGACAGTGGGGGGGCATGAGGGCAGATGAGGGGTAGAGTGAACACAGAAAGCACTTGCTGTGCAGGTTAATACTCTTTTACACAATTTATTCCTGGGAAAAAACACCTGTACAGGAGGAACAATTCTCTGATTTTTTTTGTCATGTTATTGAATGGGAGTCTTGTTTGAGTTCCGCTCCCCTCTCACCATGGATGGAACACGTGATCCACTCTAGAAATGCCCGCCTCCAATCCCAACCATGTTTTTGTGGTCAGTGTAGGCATTAAGAGTCTTCCATGTACCCCCCCCACCCCACCACGCTTTTAAAGGACACACCGGGGCTCAGAGGCATTCCGTTAACTCAGCTCTGCCATGAAGATCAAGGAAATCTGTGGAACTGGAGATTTCAGGCTTTTAACAAGCACTGAAAAACATTCGCCGATTTAGCATTTAATTGAACATGATCCTCAGATTCCTTTGCCTCCAGGCTTTCATCACCACCAGCATTTTGTGGCATAATAAACCGTGACGACAGAGGAGTTTAATTTTTACAGAAAGTCTTACTGCGTAAGCCCTAGGCCCTCGTCGGGATCCGCCCAGTGGGACAATTATGGAGCATATTCTGCATTAAATACTGAGCTGAGTTTGCTGAAGGGAAGGGAGGTCATTTATAGCGCTGAACTCCTCCAGGATTCACTTCTTTTACCAACAAGGACTTTCTTTGTAAGAGTCGTACATTCCTATGTCTGCAGTACCACAGGATCTCAACAGGGGGTGTAGTACACAGTCCAAAAACATGCTGAGGCTAAT
Source organism: Paramormyrops kingsleyae (assembly GCF_048594095.1). Classification (NCBI taxonomy): domain Eukaryota; kingdom Metazoa; phylum Chordata; class Actinopteri; order Osteoglossiformes; family Mormyridae; genus Paramormyrops; species Paramormyrops kingsleyae. Next base: position 3,760,255 of record NC_132801.1, on the reverse strand, counting down.
TGGAGTTACCAAATTGCCCATAGGTGTGCCTGTGTGAGCGAATGGTGTGTGAGTGACTGGTGTGTGAGCGAATGGTGTGTGAGTGACTGGTGTGTGAGCGAATGGTGTGTGGGTGACTGGTGTGTGAGCGAATGGTATGTGAGCCCAGCGATGAGTTGGTGCCCTGTCCTGGGTTCTTCCTTGCCTTGCGCCTGTAGCATCCAGACCCCCTGCGATCCCGCATAAGTGGTTACAGAATGTACTGCAAACAGTCGGCCAATGCATGAAAGTGAAACGCCCCCTACAGGCACTTCCCAGCACAGCAAACTGGGCCTGCTTTTCTCTCATGAAATGAAAGCTATGTTTATGAATGCTATTTCAGCAAGGACAAGAGCAGGTACATTGCACATTTCTCATCATGCTCTCCTTTTAAAGGCTCACACACATATAGAGGTGAGAGTGGTGTCTGAGCACTTTATTTGGTTCCCTAGAAGCATGTTGAGGGGGTTTAGGGCCTCACTCAGGGGCCCAAAAGAGATGTGGACATGATGAAATTTGAACCTTCCAATCACAGACATACAGGATAAGCCACATTTATGTAGATTTCCCTCAAAAAACAAAACATAAAAACAAGCTTCTGAGCAAAGGCAGATCCTCCCGGGGACGTCATTTATTTTGATTACTCGGGATATGAGGCCTCAGGCAGAACCGCTGTTTATTTCCCCATTTTCCTCTCCGCTGGCTGACTGAGGCTGATGGATGCTGAGCTGCTCTTGCCGCTCGGAAACCCCGTCAGGCTGCTGCTGTTATTTAGCGCCAGCTAACTACGGCTTGATAAAACGCCCGAGTTTGCCGGCGATATTGAATGGGGCTGGAAAACGCAGCGGCAGCTGGGAAGACAAGCGGCAGCGTGAAAAACGCAAGAACGCGTCTAGCGGTCACCCTTCCCTCACCCTCCGACGCAAATCATCCTGTGGAAGGAAATTGCAGCATGTGCCTCATGATCGATATCTCCGGCTCCGTGTGGAAAATTAGCGGTGCATGCTGGGACATTTATAAGAGGTGCCGGACAACTCCGAGAAGCACTATCTTCCCGCCACCGTGGAAAAACGGAACTGCCTTTGCAGCTGTGTAGGGCCCCCTCCCAGCACAGAACATCCCAGTGATAAGGTGGGGAGAGAGCTCTGAAGTGAACGGTGGATCGTGTTCCTAAATATGGAGGTGGTATGAGGCTCAGCAGGCTATGCCTCAGTGCCTGTGATTGGAAGGTCGCTGGCTTGAGCCCAGCCTCAGCAGAGCAGTCACATGTTCATGGGTCCCTGTCCAAGACCCTTAACCCCGAGCCCCATGAGAGCCACTGCAGATGGCTGCCCTTGGCTGCCAAGCTTGCTCTTACCTTCATGTGTGTCATTGAGAGCAAGACAGAGTATGCAAGGACAATTATTTTTGCCCCCATATAGATAAATAAAAGTGCCATTATTATGTGTGTCTCAGTGGGTTGGGCCTTTGTGATCTGAAGCTTGTCAGTTTGAGTCTGGTGCGCAGCAAAGTACCATATCGATCTTGGACCCTTGATGATCACACCCTTATCTCAGCCTCACTATATAGCAGGGGGTCTTTACCGTACCCTAAAAACCTTCATTAGAGGCGGCACCCTGTGCTACCTTTACTGTCCCCCATAATGCCCTGAAACCCTTCATTATAGACGGTGTCCTGTGCTGCCTTTACTGTCCCCCATAAAGCCCTAAAACCCTTCATTAGAGGCGGTGTCCTGTGCTGCCTTTACCATGCTGTATAATTCCATAAAAGCCTTCATTAGAGGTGGTATCCTGTGCTGCCTTTACCATATCCCACGTTACCGTAAAAACCTAAAAGAATTCAAAACATCTATATACAATAGGCCTATATAAAGAAATGGGCCAGCAAACCCTATATATACAGGATATAAGGGCCAGCTGTGCATCTATATACATTCTATAAGGAAACGGGCCAGCTGGACGTCTATATACCCTTCATTAGAGGCGGTGTCCTGTGCTGGTACTGTCCCCCATAATGCCCTAAAAGCCTTCATTAGAGGTGGTATCCTGTGCTGCCTTTACCATGCCCTAAAATGCCCTAAAAGCCTTCATTAGAGGCGGTGTCCTGTGCTGCCTTTACTGTCCCCCATAAAGCCCTAAAACTCTTCATTAGAGGCGGTGTCCTGTGCTGCCTTTACCATGCCCTAAAATGCCATAAAAGCCTTCATTAGAGGCAGTGTCCTGTGCTGCCTTTACCATGCCCTATAATGCCATAAAAGCCTTCATTAGAGGCGGTGTCCTGTGCTGCTTTTACCATGCACTATAATACCATAAAAGCCTTCATTAGAGGCAGTGTCCTGTGCTGCCTTTACCATGCCCTATAATGCCATAAAAGCCTTCATTAGAGGTGGTGTCCTGTGCTGCCTTTACTGTCCCCCATAATGCCATAAAAGTCTTCATTAGAGGCGGTGTCCTGTGCTGCCTTTACCATGCCCTAAAATGCCATAAAAGCCTTCATTAGAGGCAGTGTCCTGTGCTGCCTTTACCATGCCCTATAATGCCATAAAAGCCTTCATTAGAGGCGGTGTCCTGTGCTGCTTTTACCATGCGCTATAATACCATAAAAGCCTTCATTAGAGGCGGTGTCCTGTGCTGCCTTTACCATGCCCTATAATGCCATAAAAACCTTCATTAGAGGCGGTGTCCTGTGCTGCTTTTACCATGCGCTATAATACCATAAAAGCCTTCATTAGAGGCAGTGTCCTGTGCTGCCTTTACCATGCCCTATAATGCCATAAAAGCCTTCATTAGAGGCGGTGTCCTGTGCTGCTTTTACCATGCGCTATAATGCCATAAAAGCCTTCATTAGAGGCGGTGTCCTGTGCTGGCTTTACCATATCCCACGTTACCGTAAAAACCTAAAAGCATTCAAAACATCTATATACAATAGGCCTATATAAAAAAATGGGCCAGCAAACCCTATATACACAGGATATAAGGGCCAGCTGTGCATCTATATACATTCTATAAGAAAATGGGCCAGCTGGACATGTATATACAATGTATAAGAAAACAGGCCAGTTGGTTGTCTATATATAGTATATAACGAAATGGGACAGCTGTGCGTCTATATACATTCTATAAGGAAATGGGCCAGCTGGACGTCTATATACAATACATAAGGAAATGGGCCAGCTGGACGTCTATATACAATGTATAAGAAAACAGGCCAGTTGGGTGTCTATATATAGTATATAACGAAATAGGACAGCAGTGCGTCTATATATAGTATATAAGGAAATGGGCCAGCTGTGCGTCTATATACAGTACATAAGGAAAGGGGCCAGCTGACCCTTTATATACAGTATATAAGTAAATGGGCCAGCTGTGCGTCTATATAGAGTAATGGGCCAGCAGGACGTCTATATACAGTACATAAGGAAAGGGGCCAGCTGACCCTTTATATACAGTATATAAGGAAATGGGCCAGCTGTGCGTCTACAGTATATAGAGTAATGGGCCAGCAGGACGTCTATATACAGTACATAAGGAAAGGGCCAGCTGACCCTTTATATACAGTATATAAGGAAATGGGCCAGCTGTGCGTCTATATAGAGTAATGGGCCAGCAGGACGTCTATATACAGTACATAAGGAAAGGGGCCAGCTGACCCTTTATATACAGTATATAAGTAAATGGGCCAGCTGTGCGTCTATATAGAGTAATGGGCCAGCGGGACGTCTATATACAGTACATAAGGAAAGGGGCCAGCTGACCCTTTATATACAGTATATAAGGAAATGGGCCAGCTGTGTGTCTATATAGAGTAATGGGCCAGCAGGACATCTATATACAGTACATAAGGAAAGGGGCCAGCTGACCCTTTATATACAGTATATAAGGAAATGGGCCAGCTGACCCTTTATATACAGCATATAAGGAAATGGGTCAGCTGGACATACACTCACCTAAAGGATTATTAGGAACACCTGTTCAATTTCTCATTAATGCAATTATCTAATCAACCAATCACATGGCAGTTGCTTCAATGCATTTAGGGGTGTGGTCCTGGTCAAGACAATCTCCTGAGCTCCAAACTGAATGTCAGAATGGGAAAGAAAGGTGATTTAAGCAATTTTGAGCGTGGCATGGTTGTTGGTGCCAGACGGGCCGGTCTGAGTATTTCACAATCTGCTCAGTTACTGGGATTTTCATGCACAACCATTTCTAGGGTTTACAAAGAATAGTGTGCAAAGGGAAAAACATCCAGTATGCGGCAGTCCTGTGGGCGAAAATGCCTTGTTGATGCTAGAGGTCAGAGGAGAATGGGCCGACTGATTCAAGCTGATAGAAGAGCAACTTTGACTGAAATAACCACTCGTTACAACCGAGGTATGCAGCAAAGCATTTGTGAAGCCACAACACGCACAACCTTGAGGCGGATGGGCTACAACAGCAGAAGACCCCACCGGGTACCACTCATCTCCACTACAAATAGGAAAAAGAGGCTACAATTTGCACGAGCTCACCAAAATTGGACAGTTGAAGACTGGAAAAATGTTGCCTGGTCTGATGAGTCTCGATTTCTGTTGAGACATTCAAATGGTAGAGTCAGAATTTGGCGTAAACAGAATGAGAACATGGATCCATCATGCCTTGTTACCACTGTGCAGGCTGGTGGTGTGTAATGGTGTGGGGGATGTTTTCTTTGCACACTTTAGGCCCCTTAGTGCCAATTGGGCATCGTTTAAATGCCACGGCCTACCTGAGCATTGTTTCTGACCATGTCCATCCCTTTATGACCACCATGTACCCATCCTCTGATGGCTACTTCCAGCAGGATAATGGACCATGTCACAAAGCTCGAATCATTTCAAATTGGTTTCTTGAACATGACAATGAGTTCACTGTACTAAAATGGCCCCCACAGTCACCAGATCTCAACCCAATAGAGCATCTTTGGGATGTGGTGGAACGGGAGCTTCGTGCCCTGGATGTGCATCCCACAAATCTCCATCAACTGCAAGGTGCTATCCTATCAATATGGGCCAACATTTCTAAAGAATGCTTTCAGCACCCTGTTGAATCAATGCCACGTAGAATTAAGGCAGTTCTGTAGGCGAAAGGGGGTCAAACACCGTATTAGTATGGTGTTCCTAATAATCCTTTAGGTGAGTGTATATATACAGTATATAAGGGAACAGTGAGTTACTGTGTAGAAAGGAGACAGGCACGAACCCTGAAAACGACCTCTGGATGAGAACGATCAAGGGGCTGGGAGTTGTAGGGAAGTAAGATTTCTGTGAATGCAGAATGCCAGCATGGAAACAGAGGACTGGATGCCTGTGGGGTTTTTATCTTTGAACACCCCACTCCCCCCACCACGCCTGCCACCCGCGGCCCTTTATAGCAACCCATAATTCCTGCTCAGATTTGCGGTTTAGGGTGGAGAAGCAGAGGGGAATGGCTCCAAAGCACCACACAGTTCTCATTGTCTGAAGTTAATAAAAGCAATTTTCTCTGCCTTTATTGTTTTTGGATACTAGCTTGAAGCTAAAATTTCGATTTTTTCGTAACCTCTGCTGTACTTTATTGTTTGTTTGTTTATACTGTATGATTTATCCTAAGTAAAGTAGAAACATAAATGAATAATGTGCAGCCTCTCTGTTGACTGGAACTCTCTTCTGACAGCTATTTTGCTTCAAACTGGCATGGGAGAGGTGTTCTAGAGAACTTCAAACGTAGTGAATAACACGCTGCTGCAGTTCTGAGTATGAAGATGAAGAAAGCAAAGAAAGCAGGTGAATGCACAGGTAGTTTTCCAGGTAGTGCAGCAGGTATTAGGGAATGACACAATCTCAGGTGGTATAGCAGGTATTAGGGAATGACACAATCCCAGGTGGTATAGCAGTATTAGGAAATCGTACAATTCCAGGTAGTGTAGCAGGTTTTAAGGAGTGTCACAATCTCAGGAGGTGTAATGGATATTAGATAATGTCACAGTTCTTGGTGTTGTAGCGGGTATTAAGGAATGCCACAATCCTAGGTGTTGTAGCGGGTATTAAGAAATGCCACAATCCCAGGTGGTGTAGCGGGTATTAAGGAATGCCACAATCCCAGGTGGTGTAGCGGGTGTTAAGGAATGCCACAATGCTAGGTGGTGTAGCGGGTATTAAGGAATGCCACAATCCTAGGTGGTGTAGCGGGTGTTAAGGAATGCCACAATCCTAGGTGGTGTAGCGGGTGTTAAGGAATGCCACAATCCCAGGTGGTGTAGCGGGTGTTAAGGAATGCCACAATCCCAGGTGGTGTAGCGGGTGTTAAGAAATGCCACAATCCCAGGTGGTGTAGCGGGTATTAAGGAATGCCACAATCCCAGGTGGTGTAGCGGGTGTTAAGGAATGCCACAATGCTAGGTGGTGTAGTGGGTATTAAGGAATGTCACAATCCCAGGTGGTGTAGCGGGTGTTAAGGAATGCCACAATGCTAGGTGGTGTAGTGGGTATTAAGGAATGCCACAATCCTACGTGGTGTAGCGGGTGTTAAGGAATGCCACAATCCTAGGTGGTGTAGCGGGTATTAAGAAATGCCACAATCCCAGGTGGTGTAGCGGGTATTAAGGAATGCCACAATCCCAGGTGGTGTAGCGGGTGTTAATGAATGCCACAATCCCAGGTGGTGTAGCGGGTATTAAGGAATGCCACAATCCTAGGTGGTGTAGCGGGTGTTAAGGAATGCCACAATCCCAGGTGGTGTAGCGGGTATTAAGAAATGCCACAATCCCAGGTGGTGTAGCAGGTATTATGGAATGTCACCATCCCCATTTCTGTGGCAGGAATTAAGAAACATCACAATCCCAAGCAATGTAACAAGTATTTTGTAATTAAGGATTGTCAGACTTCTTAGCACTGGATCTCCTTGTGCAGATTTCATCCTGATGTCTGGGAACTGTATTGATAAAATACTGTGTATTGGAGCTATTTGCTAAACACTGTAAGCTGCTTTGAGTGCAAGCATCCAGGGCCCAGAGCATGGTAAAAAGAACAACAGTGACTTTCCCTCTGCTGATTCTATGGGTTGCCTCAGATACCTTGACAAGTAGCCAGTGCAAGCTTTGAAGGACAGTAGGGGGCATCTTATTGGACAATGGCGAGCCTGTTGCCATGGTTTTAAGGTTTCCATCCAATGAAGGCTTGTCATAATGAGTTGCAGTGTTAGTGAGGAGGCCCGATGCCTGATTGTTTCCTGGCCTGTACATGTTCTCCACAGGTGATGACAGCAGCTGGTACCTGTCCCTGCAATTGTAGTCACAGGGAGACTCATTTCTTGTCTCCATATCTCCCCCGCTGGCTGCCTCACCATAGCCGGGATCCACCGAGCCCATGTGTGCTTAGCGGAGAGCTGATGGAGCGAAACTGGAGCTGACCCGTTTACCGGCTGGCGCCTCCGCTCACGTTTCATGCTTGTGAACTTTGTTCCTGTTTTTTTCTCTTTATGGGGGTGGGGGGCAGGTTTGCAGGAGTCTTAAAGACACACCCCTATGGTGTCATTTATTCCTCCTGTTTTTCAGTAGTAAGGGTGACAGCAGTGTCTGAAATGGACTGGCTGTTTAACACGCTTGCTCCTTGCACTATACACCAAGTGATATTATACTGCTTAAGGAATTAGTAACAAGGGGACTGAAACTATACTACCCATTACTATACCATAGTACATTATGGAGGTACACTATACTGTTGCCATACTGCAGAGCACTGCCAGGTGCTGGGGATGGAATCTTTTGTGAGAGAGAGGAAAGAAGGGGGCTAAGGGATGGGGGAACACAAGGAGGAGAGGAAGAGCAGAGTAAGGTGAGGCAGGCCTAGAGGAGGGTCAGAGCGGAGGGTATCATGTACGAGTCATCAAACTGTGGCACAAAACAAGCCTGTAGCCTAGGGCATTGAAAATTACACTTCACAGAAAGATTCTGCGGGAGACCCCCACCCCCAAATCCCAGACAAGAAGTCTTGGGTGGTGCAAATAAGCTCCTGCACTGGGTCAGGAAGGTGGTGATGGGGGGGGGGGGGCGGCTGTTGTTATTTATTTGGTCCCCATTTGGGGTGGTGTGCCAGTCAGAGATTTGGGCCAATCGTCAGCTGGCAGATTCGGAGCAAAAGTGATGACTGCTGCTGTGACTCTGAGAGGCAGTCACATGGCAAGATGGTATAGTGAGCAGTGTGAGTCACTATGGCTGCTCGGCTAATAAACCACTCGATAATGTGGCGGGCAATGAGACAAGCATTATATTTTATTGGCTTCTGCCGGCGATCGGCTTGACCAAGATTAAGGCGGCGAGGTTGTATCTTAAAGCTACTGGAAGATATGTACTCCTCGGGTCTTTGCACTACAATTAATGCCATTTGTCTCCGTATTTGTGCTCGTACAAACATGTAAGTCGGTTTCACATCCGCACAGTGGTGTCCTGGCTCACATTCTTCAAGTGAGCGCTGAGGGGAAACAGTAGATCCATCAACCCGTGGCCTTGCCCAAATGCCTCAGCTTTGATTTAATATTATTATTGTAACGTTGAGGCTAACCAATCACCTTCATAGCGCCCAAGCCAGGTGCGATGCAGAGCACATCAATTGGATGGCACGCTTTTTTAGAATCCTCCAGAGGAACATTTTTACATGAAGACAGGAGAGCCTTCCATCAAAGTTGACCACAGTTTTAAAGGTGTGATGCAGGTGGCATATGGCAGCCTCTTGGGGGGGGGGGCTTTCTTAGGTGGGTCACTGTTTCCTGCTCCAGAACATTCTCTCCTCGAATGTGCTCGCTTAGGCCAGTTGGTGTGAACACCATACAGCTAATGGATCTAACAGGCTGAGCATATGTTCCCAGAAGCGACCCCCCGAGGAACAGAGAAATGAAACGTCCCTCGTGACCTGGCGTCTTGCTTTCTTTTGTCTCTCTGGACCAATGAGAATGCTCCATTTTTCAGCACCCAGCTAGCTCCCCTCTGCAGTGCCACACTGCAAATTTACTAACCATCAGGGAACAAACACTGAAGATGGAGAAACGTGACCCAAAAGGCTATCATCTTCATCTATTTCCTGAAAGCGGCCCCTACTGGTCAGTGCTGAGTTGGGAGAAGATCCAGGGTTAGATAATGCCAGGAGCAATTAGGGGTCAAGAGCCGTCATCAGGGGCGCAACGCTGGAATGACTCTGCCGACCCCAGGATCCAAACTGGCAGCCTTTTGATCACCGACACAGCATCTGAACCTGCTGAGCCGCATATTGCCCCCAACTGACACTGCATTACACTATATACTTGTGCTCTACTGTGTGCACAAGGCTGTGCTATACCTGACAACACTGTTACCCTATACTACACAACACTGTTACATTACACTACACAACACTGTTACACTATACTACACAACACTGTTACATTACACTACACAACACTGTTACACTATACTACACAACACTGTTACATTACACTACACAACACTGTTACACTATACTACACAACACTGTTACATTACACTACGCAACACTGTTACACTATACTACACAACACTGTTACATTACACTACACAACACTGTTACACTATACTACACAACACTGTTACATTACACTACACAACACTGTTACATTACACTACACAACACTGTTACACTATACTACACAACACTGTTACACTATACTACACAACACTGTTACATTACACTACACAACACTGTTACACTATACTACACAACACTGTTACACTACACTACACTGTTACACTATACTACACAACACTGTTACATTACACTACACAACACTGTTACATTACACTACACAACACTGTTACACTATACTACACAACACTGTTACATTACACTACACAACACTGTTACATTACACTACACAACACTGTTACACTATACTACACAACACTGTTACACTATACTACACAACACTGTTACATTACACTACACGACACTGTTACACTACACTACACGACACTGTTACACTATACTACACAACACTGTCACATTACACTACACAACACTGTTACACTATACTACACAACACTGTTACACTACACAACACTGTTACACTATACTACACAACACTGTTACATTACACTACACAACACTGTTACACTACACTACACAACACTGTTACACTACACAACACTGTTACACTATACTACACAACACTGTTACACTACACTACACAACACTGTTACACTACACAACACTGTTACACTATACTACACAACACTGTTACATTACACTACACAACACTGTTACACTACACAACACTGTTACACTATACTACACAACACTGTTGCACTACACTACACAACACTGTTACACTATACTACACAACACTGTTACACTATACTACACAACACTGTTACACTACACTACACAACACTGTTACACTACACAACACTGTTACACTATACTACACAACACTGTTACACTATACTACACAACACTGTTACATTACACTACACAGCACTGTTACATTACACTACACAACACTGTTACACTATACTACACAACACTGTTACATTACACTACACAACACTGTTACACTATACTACACAACACTGTTACATTACACTACACAGCACTGTTACATTACACTACACAACACTGTTACACTATACTACACAACACTGTTACATTACACTACACAACACTGTTACATTACACTACACAACACTGTTACACTATACTACACAACACTGTTACACTATACTACACAACACTGTTACATTACACTACACAACACTGTTACACTATACTACACAACACTGTTACATTACACTACACAACACTGTTACATTACACTACATTACACACAGATACTAATCTAGCAGCAGAGAGGCTTCAACGGGATCTGGATTTAATTAGCGAATGGGCTGATACTTGGCAGATGAAATTTAACACAGATAAATGTAAGGTAATCCATGCAGGGAGCAGAAATATACAGTACAGATATTTTATGGGTTCCACTGAAATAAAGGTAGCTGATTACGAGAAAGATCTCGGTATGTATGTTGATGCTTCCATGTCCCACTCTCACCAGTGTGGGGAAGCAATAAAAAAGGCCAATAGAATGTTGGGTTATATCTCTAGGTGTGTGGAGTTTAAGTCAAGGGAGGTGATGTTACACTTATATAATTCCTTGGTAAGACCCCACCTAGAATACTGTGTGCAGGTTTGGTCACCATACCTCAAGAAGGACATTGCTGCCTTAGAAAAGGTGCAACGAAGAGCTACGAGAATGATTCCTGGTCTTAGAGGAATGTCTTACGAGGAGAGGTTAGCGGAACTGAATCTGTTTAGCCTTGAGCAAAGGAGACTAAGGGGGGATATGATTCAGGTCTATAAGATTCTAAAGGGTCTGGATGCTGTTCAGCCAAATGACTATTTCAATATTAGTCTAAATACTAGAACTCGTGGCCATAAGTGGAAATTAGCGGGAGAACATTTTAAAACAAATTTGAGGAAGCACTTCTTTACACAGCGTGTAGTCAGAGTATGGAATAGTCTTCCTGCTAGTGTAGCGGAAGCTAAAACCATGGGTTCCTTTAAATCAGAGCTAGATAAGATTTTAACAACTCTGAGCTATTAGCTAAGTTCTCCCCAAATGAACTTGATGGGCCGAATGGCCTCCTCTCGTTTGTAAATTACTTATGTTCTTATGTTCTTACACTACACAACACTGTTACACTATACTACACAACACTGTTACACTATACTACACAACACTGTTACACTACACTACACAACACTGTTACACTACACTACACAACACTGTTACACTATACTACACAACACTGTTACACTACACAACACTGTTACACTACACTACACAACTCTCTGCTTTTCTATAGATATGTTCTATTCCATACCTGATGTCTGGGATGAAAATATAAATATCCAGTGGGAGGGGGCACAGACACATATGCAGGTGCAAAATCCACAGCTTTTTATCTCCCAGCCCCCCTCCCCACCCGTTTGCCCCCCTTTGATGCCTCGCCGTCACCCGCCAGCTGACTCATCTTGCCGGCGTCAATATTTATTTATCTGACTGTTGATAGTGTGCCTGTTCATATATCAAAGTCTAATCAAAGGGAAGAGGGTTTAATATCGCCCTCATGGAATTACAGGTGCTCTCATTCTTCTACAGTCAAGTCTGTCCTGTCCTTGCATCTTTTTTCCCAAAGCAGACAATGCAGTAGTGCTGATAAAGAGAGCTGCAGATCCAATTAAGCTGTCATTGATAAAGGCCCCTACCTATTTGTTTATAATTATTTATGTGTATAATTGAGTTAATAAATACAATGCAATTCTCACAAGTTTGACTGTCATCTAGGATGCATTCTGCTCATTTGATAAAAACACACATGATTTTGCAAATTGAACCATCCAGAGACACACGGCTCAGAAATGAGTCATTACGTCAGAAAGGGACGGTTTAATAGTGCAGTGTCGGAACTGGGTGGGTCATTGTGTCAGGAAGGGGAGGGTCATGGGTACAGTGTCAGAAATGGGCAGGTCACTGGTACAGTGTGTACAGTGTCAGGAACGGGCCAGTCATTGGTACAGTGTTCAGGAATGGGCCGGTCATTGGTATAGTGTGAAAAATGGGCAGGTCATTGGTACAGCGTTCAGGAATGGGCAGGTCATTGGTACAGCGTTCAGGAATGGACAGGTCATTGGTACAGTGTCAGGAATGGGCCGGTCATTGGTACAGTGTCAGGAATGGGCAGGTCATTGGTACAGTATCAGGAATGGGCAGGTCATTGGTACAGTGTGTACAGTGTCAGAAATGGGCAGGTCATTGGTACAGTGTCAGGAATGGGCAGGTCATTGGTACAGCGTTCAGGAATGGACAGGTAATTGGTACAGTGTCAGGAATGGACCGGTCATTGGTACAGTGTCAGGAATGGGCAGGTCATTGGTACAGTGTCAGGAATGGGCCGGTCATTGGTACAGTGTGTACAGTGTCAGGAATGGGCAGGTCATTGGTACAGTGTCAGGAATGGGCAGGTCATTGGTACAGTGTGTACAGTGTCAGGAATGGGCCGGTCATTGGTACAGTGTTCAGGAATGGGCCGGTCATTGGTATAGTGTGAAAAATGGGCAGGTCATTGGTACAGCGTTCAGGAATGGACAGGTCATTGGTACAGTGTCAGGAATGGGCCGGTCATTGGTACAGTGTCAGGAATGGGCCGGTCATTGGTACAGTGTCAGGAATGGGCCGGTCATTGGTACAGTGTGTACAGTGTCAGGAATGGGCCGGTCATTGGTACAGTGTTCAGGAATGGGCCGGTCATTGGTATAGTGTGAAAAATGGGCAGGTAATTGGTACAGCGTTCAGGAATGGACAGGTCATTGGTACAGTGTCAGGAATGGGCCGGTCATTGGTACAGTGTTCAGGAATGGGCCGGTCATTGGTACAGTGTGTACAGTGTCAGGAATGGGCCGGTCATTGGTACAGTGTCAGGAATGGGCCGGTCATTGGTACAGTGTCAGGAATGGGCCGGTCATTGGTACAGTGTCAGGAATGAGCCGGTCGTTGGTACAGTGTCAGGAATGGGCAGGTCATTGGTACAGTGTCAGGAATGGGCCGGTCATTGGTACAGTGTCAGGAATGGGCCGGTCATTGGTACAGTGTCAAGAATGGGCAGGTCATTGGTACAGTGTCAAGAATGGGCAGGTCATTGGTAAAGTGTCAGGAATGAGCCGGTCGTTGGTACAGTGTCAGGAATGGGCCGGTCGTTGGTACTGCTTCATTGTTTTTTATTCTGTGGAAAACAAACAATCGATCTGCTGGCCAGATTTAATAAGAATCATGAACATGTCACAGGTCATATAACTAAAATATAAATAAAAGGCTGTGTCCTGCTTTGATCGCGATTGATCCCCCAATAACAACTAACAAAACACCTTTTCTTCCTCCGTTCTTTTGGCATGGCAGTGTAGTTTCGTATGAAATTGTGTGTGAAGTTTAACCTACAAGCTTTTTGCATCTCCCGTGTTTATGTAGCATAATGGTCCCGGTTCCTGTTGTGCGGAGTGAATGCGACACATGAAAGTGGGCAGGAGCGACGAGAGTCCGCGGTGGAGAAAGATCAGGGCCCAGGTTCCAAAACTTTGGTCTGAAAGTGACTCTTGGTACAGTGTCGGAAAGAGACGGCTCATTGGCACACTGTCAGGTAATGTACTACATATTTGCAAATTGCGAATCCATTTTCAGTGTGCTTCATGTGGGGGGGGGGGGGGGGGTTGTTGGAGGGGTCTTGTGGTGTTTTTGTAAAGCAGCATTAGACATGGAGGTGTTGCCTAGGGGATGATGTGATTCTGCAGCTACAGTGTTACTATCATTAGGAGCAGTTGTACTGCGAGCCCCAACGACAGGTAACGCCCCACTCATCACCGGATGAGCAGGGGCAGAGGAGCTGCATCTTGCACCAGCGCCATCGCATTCTCAAGAAATTGATAAATCACCCTCTAAACGAGCGGGCCTCAGCGGGGATGCGCAGTCGTTCACATCATAAGGCCCTTCAGATCCAGAGAGACCTTTCAGCTGAGATACACAGCATGACCAGTAGCTTGGGCTACTGAACGGCCATGAAGGACCATCCCTCACCATCACAGGGGCCCAGCAGCCCTGAGGAAACTAGAGATTTAGTTTTGTTTTGGTCCATCTCATAAATAAACAGTCATGATTAATTAATTGAGTCAGATTATATTATGTTGCCACCACCTGACTGACCATCGCTGTTCACCTGCACTGAGACGAGCAGATAAATGTTTTTTGTTTTCTTCTCTTAGTGTGAATAACTTTTTATCTATGATTGCTCATTATTTTTGGCTCTCCAGCAATTAAGTGTCTGAAGGGCTGATGAAATGCGGAGGAGCCCCAGCGATGCGTTCAGTCAGAAACTCTGTGGATCGTAACGGATTAGGGGATTGGCTAGAATGCATGTGCCGTGGAATAGGCTTATCGTGGTAAACAATCCTTCCTCTTCTCGGTGACACATGGGGTCATGGAGAGACAATGCGAGAGAAGCTTTAATCACCAGGCACCACAAAACATTCTGGGAAATCTCACGCAGTGGGTAATGTGGCTGTGTCCCAAGTCACGGGGCATGTCTGATAGCGCGGATGTATTTTGGACTGTGGCATGAACTAACTTACCTGTGGGGTCAAAAACTGTTCTGGGAGCTGTATGTTGCACAGTTCAGCGACCAGCCTGAGTGAAACAAACGTACTGCATGCACATCATAGAGAGCATAGGGAAGTGGGTGGAGAAAAGCATAGGGGAGGATGGGGAGGTCTCTCTGAATCCCACTGATGGGGGGGTCTCTCTGAATCCCTCTGATGGGCATGTCTCTCTGAGTCCATCTGATGGGCAGGTCTCTCTAAATTCCCTCTGATGGGCAGGTCTCTCTGAATCCCTCTGATGGGGACGTCTCTCTGAATCCCTCTGATGGGGACGTCTCTCTGAATCCCTTTGATGGGGACGTCTCTCTGAGTCCCTCTGATGGGGACGTCTCTCTGAATCCCTCTGATGGGGGGGTCTCTCTGAATCCCTCTGATGGGGACGTCTCTCTGAGTCCCTCTGATGGGGGGGTCTCTCTGAGTCCCTCTGATGGGGGGGTCTCTCTGAATCCCTCTGATGGGGACGTCTCTCTGAATCCCTCTGATGGGCGGGTCTCTCTGAATCTCTCTGATGGGGACGTCTCTCTGAATCACTCTGGCTTTGATACCTCCTTGGCGGATTCACTGGACCCAAGGACTCACACAGCAGGGCAGGGATTTAGAGAGACTCCCACCCCTGTCCCCACTACTCTGACACATCTACATTCTCCCGGGGACTGTCTGAGAATAGCACCTCTCCGGGGGTGGGGTCTCTCGGCCAGCACGCATCTGAGTCACTAAATAGGGGGGTGTTGACCCGCAGTGTGGTGTAAGGGGGGAGGGCGCTGTACTTTAAGCTGAAACAAGTTGCTTCATTTAAACTGCAGTGTCTCTCAGACTTTCCCATCAGAACAAGTGAGGTGTGGGCAGCCACACACACACACAGACAGAGAGACACAGACACACACACAGACACAGAGAGACACACACACACACACACAGACAGAGAGACACAGACACACAGACACAGAGACACACACACACAGACAGAGAGACACAGATACAGACACAGAGACACACAGACAGACAGACACACACACTCACATACAGAGAGACACAGACACACAGACACAGAGACACACACACACAGACAGAGAGACACAGACACACAGACACAGAGACACACACACACAGACACGGAGACACAGACAGACAGACACAGACACACACAGACATGCTGCTCTATACTTACTCAGGCTTTGTAGGAATTAGTGCAGACTCCCCTGGCACATATTAAAGGCAGGGAGAGGTGCTGCCATTCATGTATAATTCATGTGTTTCACCACATTTATTCAAAGAGGCACTTAGAGGGACCGACCAGCTGAGTGTGAGCCTTCATTTAGGGTATGACGAGGGTGAGTGGAAGGGGCAAGCAGAAAGGGATAGAGAGAGAGGAAAGGAGGGTGAAGGGGGAGCAGGGGAGGGAAAGACAAAGGGATCGAGAGAGAGGAAAGGAGGGTGAAGGGGGAGCAGGGGAGGGAAAGAGATAGAGAGAGAGGAAAGAAGGATGAAGGGGGAGCAGGGTAAGGGAAAGAGAAAGGGATAGAGAGAGAGAGAGAGAGAGAAAGGGACAGAGAGAGGGGAAAGGAGGGTGCAGGGGGAGAGAGAGGGAAAAGAAAGGAATAGGGAGAAAGGATATGACGATGGGAGAGAGGGAGGAGAGGACATGAGAGAGGGAAATGCCAGCAGCGACAAAGAGTGAGATACCTGCTAAGCCTTTGGAAACAGGGGGAGCTGCACCCGTATCAGCCAGAGGCCGTAACTCTGCGGGTCCAGCTGACGGAGGCTGTCTCTCACTCACAGACTGGGCCTCCACAGCCACTCAGGGCAGGTCGGACATGCGGCTCCACGGCAGTGTTTTTGGGGGAATTGGAGATGCAATTTTATACCCTCTTCACACCCCATCCCAACGTTTTTATGAATTGTGGGTAAATAAACCCTGTGGTCAAGCAAACCATGAGGGGGATTTCACTGTGATTTATTGAAGTTGCAAGAAGCCCGGTGAAAGTGTTGGCTTAGCTCAGGTCCAGAGGAGGAACTGAATGAGATATGGAGAGCAGACCTGCTGAGAATGACCACCTGGAATCCCGCTGGACCTCTGTAAGTCTGCGCTGTGCAGTCGCTCGAGCCTGGGAGCCGTCCGCGACGCTGCTCTCACAGACTGGCGTCCGCGCGCTGCAGTCCCTCGGGCCTGGGAGCCGTCCGCGACGCTGCTCTCACAGACTGGCGTCCGCACGCTACATTCGCCTGGGCCTGGGAGCCGTCCGCGACGCTGCTCTCACAGACTGGCGTCCGTGCGCTGCAGTCCCTCGGGCCTGGGAGCCGTCCGCGATGCTGCTCTCACAGACTGGTGTCCGCCTGCCCTCTACAGCTTTGGTTGCTGAGTGGAGAGGAACCGTAGCTGCGGCTCCTTTATTATTATCTAGGCTGGTTATGGCCTCGTTAATAATGAGCAGCAAACTCCCTGCACAGTACAATGACCCTGAGCCTCCGCACAGTGGGTCTCTCTGCTTACACTGATCATATCTGTATTATCAGCCTGACTCCCAGCTGAGGGGAGCCAGTCAGCATAACCTGAGCCCGGAGCAAACCTACCCTGAGAAGCAGATATACACTTACAGCCTCTCAGCTTACGGCCCCCTGCAGGAAACGCTGCCCTGTCTGGCCAGCTGCCACTCAGCTCAGCCTGCTCCTATTGGTCGAAGCCAGCTCATGATTGACGGCACCTGGAAGTCCCGCCCACCTCATTCACCCAAGAGATCAGCTGTAGCCTGGAGGATTAAGGGAAGGAAAGGCGTTTTTTATGTCTTCCTGCGAGGGATTTTCATTTTGTTATTAAAGCATGGTTAATAGAAACTGTCGCTGAGGTTCCCAACGGCCACCGGGGGCAGCAGGGAGGATGCTGGGTAAAGAAGCTGGGAGTCCGAAGAAGGGGTCCTGCTGTTTTACCCATGTACAAAGTACTTACCCCAAATCGCTGTGTTAAAATATCAGTCAGGGATAAAGATTGCATGTTGTTATTAGCTAAGCAACAAAATAATCAAAATGAATAAACTGTGAGTCAGGTGTGAATTTTCACTTAAAATGACCTTCTGAAGGGTTACAGGGAGACAAAGCAGCCTGGGACTCAATTAAATAACCTCACAGTTCCCATAATGCTCGGCTAACGAAACATGACAAGCGGACTCTGAGCTGAAGTAGCGCAGTAATGCTCTGATTGCATTCTTACCGCTTTCACAGAAGCCCAATGGCCAATTGAAATCGTAATCAAGCGTCTTAGTGAACCATTCTCCCTCTTAATGAATTATTCTCCCCGCCCCTCCCCCATCACAACCCCGGCGTGTTCATCAGACACGAACAAGGCCCTGCAGGTTCGGAAGTTGGAGACTGGGGCAGCAGTGGGACCAAAGCCTCCAGATAGTATCGGGCACCCATCAGAAATTCCCACGATGCCATCTTCTTCATGTTTCCTTTGGGGTGGGGCTAATGAAGGCTGCCCCCCCCTCCCCGCCGCCTTACCGATAAGCAGGGCACAGAGTGAGTAGTGCTGGCCTGCACGTAAATTGCATCCTGTTTAGAGGCAGTTAAAAGAGTATTAAAGAGCCATTACGGGAAGTAGGGTCATTATCATTATCCCCGTTCCCTAAATTCCCTTGGCGGCCTGCGGAAGACGCAGCGGCAGCGTTGCGGAAATGAAGTCCCGGCAATCGGCGCTTCACTGACAGCGGCGCCGATGGAAACGCCGCGTGCGTTGGTGAGCGCTCGTGAACCGCCACGCGACGCTGCCCTGCATATAATGGTCTGCTCGACAAATGGCTTTGAAAGTATATCTTTCTCCCCGCACCTAGTTTACAGGGGGGATTGATGTGCACTCTCCCCCCTCTGCTGCAGTAAGAGAGCTTTTAATGAATCCCAGATTCGTTAAATAATTATCTTCATTAGCCGTTCTTACATTATCCTCTCAGAGTGCATATCATTAGCTCGCAGAATAATTTTCCCAGAGCGAAACAATACATGAACACAGGAATACATAAATAACCAAATGTGGCTCAAAGCGTCATGGCCCAACACCTCGAGTGGCAACATCAGAAGAGCGCCCCCTACAGGTGATCCAGTGTCATGGTATCTATTGTGTCATTGTTCGATGCTGTCACAGACAGAGAGACACAGGCAACTGAATCACACATGACTCCCCTGCAGAGTTCAAGTGTTTGGGGGAGGGGTGGTACATAGGCAAGAAAATTCTGGAAAAAAACTCAAGCATTATGATCTTCACGACACATGTTCATTACTAGCAGAACAGCTCAGAAATGCATCGAACCACAGTTTATTTACTCTTCACTGGTGAGGGAGTCAGCCTGCTCACAGCAACATATGGGAGTCATTTTTTTCACAGTGATATTTATTTATTTTCCCACATTTCGTGCCTGAGAAATAAATTCAGCCATTTCAAACAAGGAACACTTTCTGTTATTCATTTCTTCAAGAGAGGCGGGTGACAGAGTTTAAGGGAGAGCGCTTTTCACTTAATCAATTTATTCCTAGCCAAGTATTTCAAATGACCTTCAAAACTGAGCGCGGTTTTAGGCACCTGCAGGAACATGAGCGCGGTTGTTTTCCCTGCACCGTGGCCGGTGAAAGTCGGGGCTTGACCTAATTGACACACGTGAGGTCTGCAAACACGGCCTGGGCGTGGACCGGACACATGTGCGTGTTTGTGGGCATCACCCCCGCAGCATCCATGTAATTGTTTGAGTGCCACGTGATCCAGTGCTAAAAAAACAATTTGGAAGGAAGGAAAGCAAAAGCAACAGAAAGCATTCAAGCGCGATTCAAATGATTTGATTTTCTTACCCTGACAAGAGGGATGGCTTTATGACTTAAATCTAAATTAAAATGGAATTGGAAAAAACGGACGCGGGAGGAAATTCTTTCGCTTTCGCTGCAGGCCGTTTGCGACTCTGGTCACAAGGCGCGTCTGAGCGAGCAGTTTTTAATTAAGCTGCAGCATCGCGGGGAACTGGCCGTCCACGCTGTCTGTGGGGGGGACTCCCTGCGGGTGCTGCGGTACAGCAGCCGCCATGTGGAGACACCACAGAGTCTCTGCGTGCCGGAGTGGGGGGCAGGAGTAACTGAACACCTGCTGCGACTCACCCTGACATTAGGTAGGCCTGTGAGGCTCAACCGGCCCCCCAACACACACTCACCTGGACAAAAGTGTCTTCTCCATAATTAAGCCACGTGATCCTGATTGACTGGCAGCAATAACTGACATCATATGTGTCATGAATACAGGGAGAACGTGCTAATTCCACAGATACCCACACGGCGCTGGAGATGTGAGGTCAATGCACTGCTAATGCACTGCCCTGCCCCCCACCCACCCCAACCGAGAAGAAGGTAAGGGAAATTGTATATGTAATGATAATAAATAAGTAAATAATACTAATAATAATAATAATGAACAGAAGAGAGAGAGGGTACCAGCAGTAGTGTATGGTGGCCATCAGGTGTTCCTCTCAGCGCCCCCCCTAAGCTCGAGCTGTCTGCCAGGAAACATGGCCGAGTGGGGGATTCTGAGGCAGCGGGCGCTGTCCGCGGTTCTGATCCTACTGGGGGCCGCGGGGGTGCTGAACGGACAGCGGGCCCCGTATCTCATTCTGCATCCGTACTATACAGACACACGCGTGCGCTCGTGAGGTAAAGGCACGCAGATGTCACAAGTCTGCCGTGCTATTTTAACGCACGCTGTGCAGCCCCTTAGAATGTGCGCAGACGGAGATGCTAATGAGACGCCTGGCGATGCAGGTAACGATGGGATTCCCGCACGGGTGCATGTGTGCCGGCGGCAGGCGGGGGTGACGCGGTGCGCAGGCCCACGTGCAGCTGCAGATGTGCTTCCCGGAGGTGTGTCCCTCAGACGGCGGTCCCCGGGGATCCCCAGATGAGGGTGTCCTTCAGACGGCGGTCCCCAGGGATCCCCAGGGATCCCCAGATGAGGGTGTCCTTCAGACGGCGGTCCCCGGGGATCCCCAGATGAGGGTGTCCTTCAGACGGCGGTCCCCGGGGATCCCCAGATGAGGGTGTCCTTCAGACGGCGGTCCCCGGGGATCCCCAGATGAGGGTGTCCTTCAGACGGCGGTCCCCGGGGATCCCCAGATGAGGGTGTCCTTCAGACGTCGGTCCCCGGGGATCCCCAGATGAGGGTGTCCTTCAGACGGCGGTCCCCGGGGATCCCCAGATGAGGGTGTCCTTCAGACGGCGGTCCCCGGGGATCCCCAGATGAGGGTGTCCTTCAGACGGCGGTCCCCGGGGATCCCCAGATGAGGGTGTCCTTCAGACGTCGGTCCCCGGGGATCCCCAGATGAGGGCGCCAGCTGTCTCTAGGAAAGACAGCGGCGGGGGTCCCTGGAACACAGACGCCCGCCTGTCTACCGCGGCCAAGGTGCCGGAGCCACCCGCTGTTCTACTTACTTTTATTTGGTGTCTGAAAATGATATGAAGCTTTACCTGCCAGATGAATTTTGAATGTGTTTATCCACATTTCCCATCATGCCGTCCTTTTAACAGCTTACACACATATAGAAGTGAGAGTGAAGACGGGGTCGGAGCACAGGGACAGCTATCTGTCCAGTGCCCCTTGCTCAAGGGCCAACAGCAATGCAGCAACCCTACCAACCATAGGATTCGAACCAGCAACCTTCCAAACACAGACACAGAGGCCCAACCCGCATAACCTGGACTGTATGTGGTTGGGCGTTTCCCTGTGTGTGCAGGGTGTCACAGACCTCGGTCAATGTTAGGCAAAGGCAGCATGAAATGTAGGAAGTATCCTGTTTCGGAGGTGCTGGATTCCCTGAGGAATCCGGTCCTCATGAACATGCTCACACCTTTCAGACACACACTATAAGCTTCACTGCGTTTGCTAGGCAAACAAGAAGTGTAATATAAAAAGCACATTCAGAGGGAAAATTGAACTAGATCTGAACACAAGCGCTGCGGTTAAGTTTCACTTAAATGAAAACTCTCTCTGAAATGGCTTAAGGAAAAGGCATGAATTACCAGAACAAACAGCATTCAAGTGCTGCCATGAGGGGGGGGGGGGCGAGGGGGTCACATGATCACTGCAGCCAGCCTGGTCCCAAAAGGAACAGACTTATTTGTGGGATAAAAACCAGGCCCTTCTCCTTCAAAGCAACACTGGGGGGCCAGCGGACGAGGCAGCTCACCTGAGCAGGGAGGAGGGCGGCAGGTGTTAGGAGGGGGGTCTTTCATTTTAGCTGTATGTGCAATTGGTGAATAAAGTGAGACACGGGGGTGAGAAGTGCCAATCTTCATGTCTCAGTTTCCTTAATTTCCCTACCCTGCCAGATTAAACGTGCCCCTGCAAAATATATTACAGAGCTGGCACAGCTAATGTGGCTAGTATGGCTATTTTAGCTAGTAGTGCTTGATGAGGCCAAGCAGTGGTAGCTAGCGTGGCTAATGTATCTAACACAGCTAATATGCTAATGTGACTAGTATGGCTAATTTAGCTAGTAGTGCTTGATGAGGCCAAGCAGTGGTAGCTAGCGTGGCCAATGTATCTAACACAGCTAATATGCTAATGTGGCTAGTATGGCTAATTTAGCTAGTAGTGCTTGATGAGGCCAAGCAGTGGTAGCTAGCGTGGCCAATGTATCTAACACAGCTAATATGCTAATGTGGCTAGTATGGCTAATTTAGCTAGTAGTGGTTGATGAGGCCAAGCAGTGGTAGTTAGCGTGGCTAATGTATCTAACACAGCTAATATGCTAATGTGGCTAGTATGGCTAATTTAGCTAGTAGTGCTTGATGAGGCCAAGCAGTGGTAGTTAGCATGGCTAATGTATGTAACACAGCTAATATGCTAATGTGGCTAAGGTGGTTACAGCGGCTAATGGGCCTGGCAATGGCTGATGGTTTACATGGCTAACCTGCTCCACTCCGATGTCAGATCTCATTCAGTGATAATCATTTATATTCACTGCTGTATTCCTCCCACACAGCAGACAGCTTACTCTTAAACACTAAGCATTTCCAATACGCACACCATCCTGCCCAATAAATAAAAGATACACCGTGATGAGCCTTTGGGCCTCGCAGAGTGGTCAAAACATGGCTTCTTTTGCACTGTTTATTGAGAGGTTTTCACTGAAAATCGTATTCAATGCTAAAAATGTGTAAAAAATGGAGGGGGGAAAAGCATATTCCGTACCAGCGGAATGCTCGTTCATCAGTAAGAAGCCATGCCAGGTTGCTTGGGACTCAGGGAATGTGATGCTACTTGTTTTGACAAGAAGCACATGTAGACAAACGGAATCGCAGCCCAAACGAGGATGCACCTCCCAGCTGGCGGGTTTTTCATCCAAAAATTCACTGGGAAAGACACTGCAGGAAACTGAGGGGAGTGGAAGTCAGTGGCTGGTGGGACGGATCCAGCACGAGATGCATGTGTGGAGTGGGGGAATGTGGGAAACAGCAACCCAGTAAGCAGGAGCCCAGCAGGAGACAGGACTCTGACAAAGCAGGAACTAGGGAACAAGACTCCAGCAGACTGGGAATTAGCAGACGGCACTCCAGGAGGCCGACAACTGGAAGCAGAACTCTGATGAAGGCAGATCTGTATAACATACACAGCGTAGTGGCTGCCGTTGTGCCGGGGAAGCCCAAAGAAGAGCCGACCTCAGAAGAAGATCTTCACGATCATTAGAGACCCCTGAACGCAGTGCTTCAGGTCTGTAGCAAGGTCACGTCAGCACACCTCATCACCCGCAGCCCGGTCAGCCGTACAGCTCCTGTGCAGAACTCAGACACAAACCAAGCAGTCCGCTAGAGGCAGCGAGGAAATCTCCGGTCGTGAGGAATACGGCCAGCGCGGACGGCCTGTCGGAGGGAGGCCGGCCGCTCAGACGCAGGAAGAAAGCGGCCTGCTCGCTAAACCTTATAGGGGCAGCAGCACTAATTAAATCCTATAATGAGGAGAACTTTAATAGTCAATTCACCGATAATAATACATAAAATATAATTGGATTTTTAAATTAAATCAAAGTCAATTACTAAAATCTTTTTCTCGCCAGCCTTTCTTCTTCATTCTTTTATTTGCGCTTTGCCCTTTTCCGTACGCCTCGCTGCTCTGCCAGAGCCAGCAGCCAATCTGCACACCGCCAATCCCACACCCACCCCGCCAAACCGGACCGCCCTGTGCCAGTCAGTGAAAGACGCCTCATTTGTACCGTCCCGAAGTCTGCCATGAAATGAAATTGTTCTATTAACCGCTCACTGATTACTTCCACACTCACTGCGAAGGAGCCTAGTGCTGGCTTGCTAATCCGAAGGTTTTTTATATGAAATGCCTACCTTTCCAATCAATGAAAGCGATGTTCAGGGGATACCCTCATACTAATTTCCAAATACTGCTCTATAATTAAAGGCTTTTTATGTAGACGGGTTTAAAATTTTGCGAGTTGCTTCGCTGGGGAATCTTGATAGCAAACAGCTTTGGGCTGCTTTAAGCGTCTGTTTACCATGGCGAACAGGTCCCAGGCGGGGGGCGGCTGGGGGGGGCTCTCTGATGTCAGAGAGGGAGAGAGTGTGAGCATGTAGCAGTGGGGGGGTGGCAGGGTCTGGCTGGACCACAAATGAGCTGGACCGTCCCGAGTGTAATTAAGGCAAGTGGGCCTGCACCTGGCTGTGGGGGGGGGGGGGGGGGGGGGCACACTCCCAACCAGGCGCGGCCCTTAATTAGGCCCTCTGAGGAGAGCAAAGGATTTACTTGTGGGGAGGGGGGTCAAAGCCTCCGCTGTGTTCTATCTGTAATTAGGCAGTGCTGGTCTCCCTACCCCCTGCCCCCTACCCAACCCCCTCCTTTTTGCCTGCCAGCAGAGTTTTTCAATCCCTCTCTATGCCCTCCCACCTCCACATGGGGGCTTATGTCAGCAGAAATGGGGAGACATATCCCAGGCCTGAAAAGATGCCATTTGTTTGCGGGGGGGTGGGGGGTGGGGAGGCGGGGGCGACAGCCTTGAGATCCAGAAAAAATATATCCAGCTCTTAAGTTGTAAACATGATGTTTGGCTGTATGAGACCCGTGGTTTAACTGTGCAGCGAGTGACAAATCACAGACGGTTTCACGGTTTACTGCCTCGTCCTCAAGGCTCAAAACACGCACTTCAGACCCTCACTTTCCTGCCTTTCATGATTTATCTCAATAAATCAAATGTTTTCTATTTCCTGGATGAAGTATAAGACAGACAATCACAATTTGCAAAGGGCTTCCTTGCGAGTAATATCGTGGCAAATATTATTTATATAATCCTGAGGTCAAAGGAGTATTTGTTTCCGAGGAGACACCCAAACACCCAAAGTGCACTACATATTGCCAAGATGAGACCACACCAATTAACCCATCACCATCATCACAGCAGGAAGCTACATCATGTAAGTGACATCACAGGAAGTGACATCACAATATTGAGAGATCCCCACGATCATGATGGCCATCTTACAGGGAAGACCACATGCTGACCCAGGAAGCAACATTGTACTTGCATCTTCATCTGAATTAGCCTCTACAAACTTTTTCTGTGCTATGCATAAACAAAAGCACGAATATTGAAAAGGAATATCCTTCCCTGCATTCCGTGTGATAGGACGCACCTCAGAGAGAGCTGTCACTGCAAAAGCGGTTAGGGAAAGATGATGTATGGCTATTCCGTCCATCCAGTCTATCACAAAGCACACACACAAACACACACACACACTAGGGGCAATTTAGAGACACAAATCTGCCATGTGAGATAAATCCACCATATGAGAGGAAACCTGGAGTGCCTGCAGGAAGCCCACGTGAACATGGGGAGAGCACACCAGCCACACGCACACCGGCCACATGCACACCGGCCACACGCACACCGGCCACACGCACACCGGCCACCGCACACCGGCCACACGCACACCGGCCACACGCACACCGGCCACACGCACACCGGCCACCGCACACCGGCCACACGCACACCGGCCACACGCACACCGGCCACCGCACACCGGCCACACGCACACCGGCCACACGCACACCGGCCACACGCACACCGGCCACACGCACACCGGCCACCGCACACCGGCCACACGCACACCGGCCACCGCACACCAGCCACACGCACACCAGCCACCGCACACCGGCCACACACACACCGGCCACACGCACACCGGCCACACGCACACCGGCCACCGCACACCAGCCACACGCACACCAGCCACCGCACACCAGCCACACGCACACCGGCAACACGCACACCAGCCACCGCACACCAGCCACCGCACACCAGCCACACGGACACCAGCAACACGCACACCAGCAACACGCACACCAGCCACCGCACACCAGCCACACGCACACCAGCCACACGCACACCAGCCACCGCACACCAGCCACACGCACACCAGCCACCGCACACCAGCCACACGCACACCAGCCACCGCACACCAGCCACACGCACACCAGCCACACGCACACCAGCCACCGCACACCAGCCACACGCACACCAGCCACCGCACACCAGCCACACGCACACCAGCCACCGCACACCAGCCACACGCACACCAGCAACACGCACACCAGCCACCGCACACCAGCCACACGCACACCAGCCACACGCACACCAGCAACACGCACACCAGCCACCGCACACCAGCAACACGGACACCAGCCACACGCACACCAGCCACCGCACACCAGCCACACGCACACCAGCCACACGCACACCAGCCACCGCACACCAGCCACCGCACACCAGCCACACGGACACCAGCCACACGCACACCAGCAACACGCACACCAGCCACCGCACACCAGCCACCGCACACCAGCCACACGGACACCAGCCACACGCACACCAGCAACACGCACACCAGCAACACGCACACCAGCCACCGCACAACAGCCACACGCACAA
The DNA here is from genome assembly GCF_048594095.1 of Paramormyrops kingsleyae. Classification (NCBI taxonomy): domain Eukaryota; kingdom Metazoa; phylum Chordata; class Actinopteri; order Osteoglossiformes; family Mormyridae; genus Paramormyrops; species Paramormyrops kingsleyae. The sequence goes on along the minus strand of NC_132801.1, from coordinate 3,733,087 downwards.
CAGCCACACGCACAACAGCCACACGCACACCAGCCACCGCACAACAGCCACACGCACAACAGCCACACGCACAACAGCCACACGCACACCGGCCACCGCACACCAGCCACACGCACAACAGCCACCGCACAACAGCCACACGCACACCGGCCACCGCACAACAGCCACACGCACAACAGCCACACGCACAACAGCCACACGCACACCGGCCACCGCACACCAGCCACACGCACAACAGCCACCGCACAACAGCCACACGCACACCGGCCACCGCACAACAGCCACACGCACAACAGCCACACGCACAACAGCCACACGCACACCGGCCACCGCACACCAGCCACACGCACACCAGCCACCGCACAACAGCCACACGCACAACAGCCACACGCACAACAGCCACACGCACACCAGCCACCGCACAACAGCCACACGCACAACAGCCACACGCGTAACAGCCACACGCACACCGGCCACCGCACACCAGCCACACGGACACCAGCGACTCGACCAGCAACCCTGGAGATGCAGCCAATCCGCAAAACAATCACTTATGGAAGAGCGTGCCGCGTGGAATGTGCCCGGCTCTGGGCGACAGGTTTCCGTAATACGCCGTCAGCGTCATGCGTTGTGTATATCTGTGAAAATTCAGAGACAGAAATAAGCAGACAGAGCACTGATCCCAAAATCGCTGTGCCTCAGTAATTATTGCCACAAGCCTGCTCTATCACACTCCATCGCCCCACATCACACGCTATCACACTCCATCACCCCATATCACACTCTATCACACCCGTGCTGTTTGTTTGCTATTATTAGCAGAATCTGCTAACAAGGGGACTCACATCCCCACTCATTTACACATTGTAGGAATTACAGCCAAAGTGTGACACATCACTGGACCTCCTCCCTTACGGAGGCCCAGCACCAAGGGACTCCAAAAAAGAACAGAAATTTGAAAGTCATTCTTCTGGAAATTAATTAGGGATGGAGCTCATTTGGAAATGGGGATGAATCTGGCTTGATTGAGGAGTGACTTACAGCACCCTGGCATGAGAACAATGGATGGTGGGGGGTGCAAGGGAAGGGGGTGTTTTCAGGCAGGGTTGAAGTCTCCAACGTGCCCCTTCGAAAGTTACATCAACATTTTGAATGCATCAGGCTAACGATTTTAACGATAAGTCCTGCTGTTGTGGGCTGATTACTCAGTGAGCGTAAAAAAATTAATTCAAACCTAAATGCTGTTTCAGTGGGTCATCTAAGGATCTAAGGAGTTTATTTATTTGCTTTTATGTCACTAAACAGACAAAGGTTTTGCCTTTTAATGCACACCTGGGTCTAAACAAATTTCAGGGTTTGCTGCCTGCTCATAGATCCAGGGGGGTTCATGGCAAAGGCTCAATCACCATCATCCAGACATGCAGGTGACAGTCATTCACAATCAGCAGCTGAGATTCCGGACTCCTCTTGAAGATACCCTTCCTGAGTGTCCTCTCTAATGGCTTCGGACGTCTCGCGGACGGTGCAAAGTGATGTAGCGGGATTTTGAAACACGCAAGCGTGGGTGAGATGTCTAGCAAGACAGTATGCACCCCCCCCAGAGATGGTGTGAGATCCACTACATGTCTGCTCCACTCTTCTAACATGCGGGGGGGGGGCATCTCTCTTTGTGAAATGTGACATAGGTCAGGTCCTAAGTGCATTTGAAAAGGTAATATATTCTTATTAATGCCACCTCGCGTGTTCGCCAGGACCACACACGGTTATCGCCGGCAACCGAGAGTGTTCCTACCACTTTTCAGTTTCCACGACCGCGGGATCTTTTTTAAAGCAACGTTATTGTTCACAAAAAAATGCCCCTCAGTGAAATTACCATAAAAGCTGTCCAGACAGAGAATAACAGGGGATTGGAGTTAATTGTGATGGTGTGTGTGTGAGTAGCTGTGCCTTCAGAAGCTGGATAAAATCTACATTAAAGCATCACACTCCATTATGAAGGCAAAGAGCATAGAATAAGCCGACTGCAGGACTGATCTGTAAATGATTTTGCAGCGTAAAGCCCTAGAAAAGGGAGTGAAAGTCAGCTTCCTATTAAACGCTTCGGAGTCAAGAAACTATTTTTTAATCTAATTAAAAGGAGCAAGTTGGGGAGCATAAATCTTCCTATATGTATTTTCTCTCTGTTTGTTCATTTCGCAGATGCAGCTGGTAATTTTTGGGGGAAGATGTCTCTCTCCTTCCTTCTCTATTCATTGTTCTCCTTACTCTCTCTTTATCTCTTTCTTTCTTTCGTCTTTCTGTCCCTCTCACTCTATATTTCTCTTTCCTTCCACCTCTCTCTATCCCTCTATTCGTCTATTAATGTCCCTCTCACTGTTTGGCTCTTATTACTTATTACTGTCCCTCTGCCTCTCTTTATTACTGTCCCTCTGTCTCTCTCTATTACTGTCCCTCTGTCTCTCTTTATTACTGTCCCTCTGTCTCTCTTTATTACTGTCCCTCTGTCTCTCTTTATTACTGTCCTTCTGTCTCTCTCTATTACTGTCCCTCTGTCTCTCTCTATTACTTTCCCTCTGTCTCTCTTTATTACTGTCCCTCTGTCTCTCTTTATGACTGTCCCTCTGTCTCTCTCTATTACTGTCCCTCTGTCTCTCTTTATTACTGTCCCTCTGTCTCTCTTTATTACTGTCCATCTGTGTCTCTTTATTACTGTCCCTCTGTCTCTATTTATTACTGTCCCTCTGTCTCTCCCCATTACTGTCCATCTTTGTCTCTTTATTACTGTCCCTCTGTCTCTCTCTATTACTGTCCATCTGTGTCTCTCTATTACTGTCCCTCTGTCTCTCTCTATTACTGTCCATCTGTGTCTCTTTATTACTGTCCCTCTGTCTCTCTTTATTACTGACCCTCTGTCTCTCCCCATTACTGTCCATCTGTCTCTCCCCATTACTGTCCATCTGTCTCTCTCTATTACTGTCCCTCTGTCTCTCTCTATTACTGTCCCAGTCTCTAATACTGTCCCTCTGTCTCTCTCTATTACTGTCCCAGTCTCTATTACTGTCCCTCTGTCTCTCTTTATTACTGTCCCACTGTCTCTCTCTATTACTTTCCCTCTGTCTCTCTTTATTACTGTCCCTCTGTCTCTCTCTATTACTGTCCCTCTGTCTCTCTCTATTACTGTCCATCTGTGTCTTTTTATTACTGTCCCTCTGTCTCTATTTATTACTGTCCCTCTGTCTCGCTTTATTACTGTACCTCTGTCTCTCTCTATTACTGTCCATCTGTGTCTCTTTATTACTGTCCCTCTGTCTCTCTCTATTACTGTCCATCTGTCTCTCCCCATTACTGTCCCTCTGTCTCTCTCTATTACTGTCCATCTGTGTCTTTTTATTACTGTCCCTCTGTCTCGCTTTATTACTGTCCATCTGTCTCTCTTTATTACTGTCCCTCTGTCTCTCTCTATTACTGTCCATCTGTCTCTCTCTATTACTGTCCATCTGTGTCTTTTTATTACTGTCCCTCTGTCTCTATTTATTACTGTCCCTCTGTCTCACTTTATTACTGTCCCTCTGTCTCTCTCTATTACTGTCCCTCTGTCTCTCTCTAATACTGTCCCTCTGTCTCTCTTTATTACTGTCCCTCTGTCTCTCTCTGTTACTGTCCATCTGTGTCTCTTTATTACTGTCCCTCTGTCTCTATTTATTACTGTCCCTCTGTCTCTCTCTGTTACTGTCCATCTGTGTCTTTTTATTACTGTCCCTCTGTCTCTATTTATTACTGTCCCTCTGTCTCGCTTTATTACTGTCCCTCTGTCTCTCTCTAATACTGTCCCTCTGTCTCTATTTATTACTGTCCCTCTGTCTCGCTTTATTACTGTCCCTCTGTCTCTCTCTATTACTGTCCATCTGTATCTCTTTATTACTGTCCCTCTGTCTCTCTCTATTACTGTCCATCTGTCTCTCCCCATTACTGTCCCTCTGTCTCTCTCTATTACTGTCCATCTGTGTCTTTTTATTACTGTCCCTCTGTCTCTATTTATTACTGTCCCTCTGTCTCGCTTTATTACTGTCCCTCTGTCTCTCTCTAATACTGTCCCTCTGTCTCTCTCTATTACTGTCCCTCTGTCTCTCTCTATTACTGTCCATCTGTGTCTCTTTATTACTGTCCCTCTGTCTCTCCCCATTACTGTCCATCTGTGTGTCTTTATTACTGTCCCTCTGTCTCTCTTTATTACTATCCCTCTGTCTCTCTCTAATACTGTCCCTCTGTCTCTCTCTATTACTGTCCCTCTGTCTCTCTCTATTACTGTCCATCTGTGTCTCTTTATTACTGTCCCTCTGTCTCTCTTTATTACTGACCCTCTGTCTCTCCCCATTACTGTCCATCTGTCTCTCTCTATTACTGTCCCTCTGTCTCTCTCTATTACTGACCCAGTCTCTAATACTGTCCATCTGTCTCTCTCTATTACTGTCCCTCTGTCTCTCTTTATTACTGACCCTCTGTCTCTCCCCATTACTGTCCATCTGTCTCTCTCTATTACTGTCCCTCTGTCTCTCTCTATTACTGTCCCAGTCTCTAATACTGTCCCTCTGTCTCTCTCTAATACTGTCCCTCTGTCTCTCTCTATTACTGTCCCTCTGTCTCTCTCTATTACTGTCCCAGTCTCTAATACTGTCCCTCTGTCTCTCTCTAATACTGTCCCTCTGTCTCTCTCTAGTACTGTCCCTCTGCCTCTCTTTATTACTGTCCCTCTGTCTCTCTCTATTACTGTCCCTCTGTCTCTCCCCATTACTGTTCCCTCTGTCTCTCTCTATTACTGTCCCTCTGTATCTCTCTATTACTGTCCCTTTGTCTCTCTTTATTACTGTCCCTCTGTCTCTCTCTATTACTGTCCCTCTGTCTCTCTTTATTACTGTCCATCTGTCTCTCTTTATTACTGTCCCTCTGTCTCTCTCTAATACTGTCCCTCTGTCTCTCTCTATTACTGTCCCAGTCTCTAATACTGTCCCTCTGTCTCTCTCTAGTACTGTCCCTCTGCCTCTCTTTATTACTGTCCCTCTGTCTCTCTCTATTACTGTCCCTCTGTCTCTCCCCATTACTGTTCCCTCTGTCTCTCTCTATTACTGTCCCTCTGTATCTCTCTATTACTGTCCCTCTGTCTCTCTTTATTACTGTCCCTCTGTCTCTCTCTATTACTGTCCCTCTGTCTCTCTTTATTACTGTCCCTCTGTCTCTCTCTATTACTGTCCCTCTGTATCTCTCTATTACTGTCCCTCTGTCTCTCTTTATTACTGTCCCTCTGTCTCTCTCTATTACTGTCCCTCTGTCTCTCTTTATTACTGTCCCTTCCCAGATAGCAGACATATGTTGAAATGACACGATTTCATATCAGACAAAAAGGTTAAAACTACGTTGATCTTCAATCTTTCACTTTATACCAACATTGAATCAACGTTTTGCCACCATCACTTTTTCAACGCAGACACTCCTCTACTTACGACTGAGATACGCTCTGAACGGTGTTCGTAACTTGAAATGCTCATGAGTTGTTATTCAACATCATTTTAAGGGTATACACAAGTACAAAGAACTAGGATGCTGGGAGTACGCACGCTACACTGCTGGGAGTACACCACACTACACTGCTGGGAGTACACCACACTACACTGCTGGGAGTACACCACACTACACTGCTGGGAGTACACCACACTACACTGCTGGGAGTACGCACGCTGCACAATTTGGACTTACAATCCTCTCCATTACTGTCCCTCTGTCTTTCTCTGTCATTGTCCCTTTGTCCCTCTCCATTACTATCCCTCTGTCTTTCTCTGTCATTGTCCCTTTGTCCCTCTCCATTACTATCCCTCTGTCTTTCTCTGTCATTGTCCCTTTGTCCCTCTCCATTACTATCCCTCTGTCTTTCTCTGTTATTGTGTCTTTGTCTCTCTCCATTACTATCCCTCTGTCTTTCTCTGTTATTGTCCCTTTGTCCCTCTCCATTACTATCCCTCTGTCTTTCTCTGTCATTGTCCCTTTGTCCCTCTCCATTACTATCCCTCTGTCTTTCTCTGTTATTGTCCCTTTGTCTCTCTCCATTACTATCCCTCTGTCTTTCTCTGTCATTGTCCCTTTGTCCCTCTCCATTACTATCCCTCTGTCTTTCTCTGTTATTGTGTCTTTGTCTCTCTCCATTACTATCCCTCTGTCTTTCTCTGTTATTGTGTCTTTGTCTCTCTCCATTACTATCCCTCTGTCTTTCTCTGTTATTGTGTCTTTGTCTCTCTCCATTACTATCCCTCTGTCTTTCTCTGTCATTGTCCCTTTGTCCCTCTCCATTACTATCCCTCTGTCTTTCTCTGTTATTGTCCCTTTGTCTCTCTCCATTACTGTCCCTCTGTCTTTCTCTGTCATTGTCCCTTTGTCCCTATCCATTACTATCCCTCTGTCTTTCTCTGTTATTGTGTCTTTGTCTCTCTCCATTACTGTCCCTCTGTCCCTCCCATCTGTATGTCTCTGTCTTTCTCTGTCCTTTTATTTCTGTTGTTGTCTCTTTCTCTGTTTCTTCTGTCCCTCTGTCTCTATTAACCCCCTCATCCTCTGTCTCTGTGTCCCTCTGCTTATTTATGCCCTTTTGTCTCTGTCTTTCTGTGCTGAGACACGATTAAGCCACAATGCTTAACACCCATGCGTCAGCATCGTCACGAAAAAACTCGAGGAACATTACAGATGCACTGAAAGGCCATTTAAAAGGGACACTAACACATTACATCATTTTAACACTCAATAGCAACACAAAATTGAGGCAAATAGACTTAATTGAGGTAAATCTGGGAGGCGAGAACAGCCTCCAGGGTATTATTGTGTTTTGTGTGTGACTTTCCAATAGCTTGCCTCTATCTTTCTACAGGCATATTACAATGTTGCAGAAGAAAGCTAATATTTCTGGCCTGTCCTGTTAGCACACTCCTTTTTATGGCCTCATCAAGGAGCAGCCCAGGTAAGGGAAGCCACCTTTGACCTGAACGAATGGGGAGCGTTCAAGTGTGTGTATGCATTGGGGGCTGTGAAGGCATGCCTTCACTCACTGCAAGCTAAAAGATTAGCCTGCCCAATAGTATTGCAGGAAATTTACAATTTTACATAAATTTAAATTCATCACTGCAGCCCTCTACCCTTCACCCCACCCCCAATGTGCTGTAATCCTTTCCATATCCATGTCATAGGTGGCACTGCACGTGGCAGTGGGAGTTTATTTGTTGGACTGTTGCTAGGCTAATTGTTTGTGATGATGGGGCGCTGTGGATCACTTTCCAAGCTGCAACATGACCCTCCACCCAAACGTGAGACCCAACCCAACAGCCAGGGACCAGTGCCCTTAATATGAAGCATCCAAGTCTACCCCTACCCAACTGGAGGAATCGTGTGGCTAATCTACTATTACTATCGTGGCGGGGGCCCAAGCTAACGTTTTATCAGGGGGCCGAGAATGTCTAGGTACGCCCCTCATTCTGTTAACCTAACCATGAATCCTTTCTATGTCTTTTGAAGTTTCTCATGAAACCAAGCCAAGGCCTAATCATAGGCCTGGCACCAGAGTTGCCCCCCCTTCCGCGGGTCTACATACCCACCCATTCACTGTTTGTGTTGCCTACCTAGGAGAAAAGTAAAATATGTAGTGAGATCTCTGCGTGTTTCTGTATCTTCTAGATAAACACACAATCTCTGCGACGCAGAGATAAAAATATCTTTGAATAGCATTTCTCTTGTTTTTCTTGTGAGGTGGAGGTTCTGTCGGATTTAACAAATATTCCGATGTGGTCTCGGAGGTCACGTTTTACTCGTTCTCAGGATCTCGAAATGAGATTGCATGGCTTCCCCAGCTGTTTGCTCTCCTGATCTCCACCAGTCAAACGTCGGAGTCCAAAATCTCAATTATTTCCCATGTGACTCACTTCTCATTTTTTATGCAGTAAATGGTCTGAAAATGCTGTTGAAAATCCAGACACTTAACTGAATGAAGATGAGGTATCGGCTGTTTCCCCAGAGAAATTAAGAGCACATTGTCCTGTGCAAGTGCTAATTTCTATGTTGTTTTGATGAAAAGATTCTCGCAGAAGAAATACATACAAGGGCTCCATGTGATACTCTCGTCTGAGCTGCCCTACCTCCCTACTGCCTGACATATTTGTTTTTTTTCCATTTTTTTATGGAAGTGAAGGATTGTGGGAATGGCAGCTGGCTTGGTGTGCTGGAGAGGTCGTCCATCTAACCCCCCTCACCCCACCCTCCCTGTGTGTCTGGTCGCTGTGGCGATGGATCATTATGCATGGCTGGTGTAAGAGTCCCACCTGTCAGGCTCGCCTTGTCTGTGGCACTGTTTACTATGCATCTGTGTGGGGGTGCGGGGGCCACCGAGGTTTGGTCCCCCATGCCCTTGTTGTGTCATTACCCAAGGGGGGGTGAGAGACCCAAAAAGGGACCCAAAAAACATTGAACTCGTTCCTGCCCCTAGTGGAACAAGTTCACGGTTACCAAAATGGCTTCAGCTCAGCTTGGGGGAGGCTGGGATGTACTCTCCCTTAAGGGCTGGGGGGGTGGACGTTTACGTTCCGACTCAGAGCTTAACTGCTGCGCCAGAGTCATTACACGGAAGGGGAAGCCACTTCTCGTGGCGATTCAGGTGTAAATCAGCCGATAATCAAAACAGTAACTTTCACAGCCTGCTGGGCCGTGGCTCTAAGGGGGCAGAGCTGCCCACCCCCCTGACTTTCATTTCGCCAGTAAGCGATTCTGCGGGGTGAAAGCCCACCCTGAAACAGACAGACACACACACACACGCACAGACACACATACACACACACGCACACACACACAGACACACATACACACACACGCACGCACAGACACACATACACACACACGCACAGACACAGACACATAGACACAGACACACACACACACACAGACACACATACACACACACACACACAGACACACACACACAGACACATACAGCGCTTCCCCCGTGCCGTTCCCTTCAGCCGGCTCTTTCTAACTCCCTCCCTCTCCCATCTGATGTCAGCCCCCCCGACAGAGCCCCTTACACGGTTAAACCTCGTCTGTCTTCAAGCGTCTTGCCGCGGAGTCCATCTGGGCTCACGCAGCCCTGCTGCAGAACATCCCGGAAAGTTGCCAACTTCTCTGTCTCTGTCTGTCGTTCACAATCCGCTCTCCGGTCTGTCCGGGCTCAGCTCTGGTGACCCAGGACACCGACGGAACATTGACAGTCACGCGGCGGCTGGAGATGCGGAGGACTACAGCCGGCCCACCTGGCCAGTGAGCAGAGAATTATCTGCCAGCATGGTGAGCGGTGCGTCACCTTATTAATAATATGAATAATTATTATTCTCTATTATTACCTTATAATGAATTATTTTAATCGATGGAATCTGGCTATGCAATTAATTAGAGTGTGAGTTGTTTCGCCCATCCAGTGCTGAGCTCACCTTCCAGGCTTCTCTGAGGATGGGGGGGGGGGTGGTCTGTCGGACACCTGTAGCCCAAGAAGGGTGCTGCAGTTGTACCTTAAATAAATCCTGCTGAGCACAAGCTCTTTGTAGACAGTGACCATCAAGCAAAGGAGGCACATGCAGGTAGGAGATTTACTTACGTGTCCTGACTCATTGACTCATTATGCATCTCTGCCACACACACGCACACCCCCCCTCTGTCTGTGGCCCCCGCCATCTGTGGCCCCTGCTGTCTGTGGCTTCTGCCATCTTTGGCCCCTGCAATCTGTGGCCCCTGCTGTCTGTGGCCCCTGCAGTCTGTGGCCCCTGCAATCTGTGGCCCCTTCAATCTGTGGCCCCTGCTGTCTTTGGTTCCGGCTGTCTGCAGCCCCTGATACCCATACCGAGCTGCACAGAGCAGATCCATTTTCCTCTTGCTTCCAGAACATTCCACAGACCTCATGGCCACAGTGTTTCATCAGGTGGCTGTGAGGGGGGGGGGTTTAGGCCTGGCACCCTTCTCTCCCCCCTCTCCATGCGCCTAATTGATAGAGAGACGTTAATGTGCCTAGAGACGTCTGTGGAATAGAGGCAGCCTTCCCCTAATTAACGTCAGCCAGCTCGTTGCTTTATTTTCTTTTTCTTCCAGCTCTGTTCGTTAAGCGGCACACGTCTGGACCACCTTGGCTGGGTGGGGGGGAAGCGATCGGTGGAATAGGCCACCCTGACTGGCATGACCCCGCCTTCCTGCAGGGGTCAGCGGTGATCGCGTCTCTGCCAGCACTGGGCCGTGTTTATACAGAGCCTTGGAAGCCACTGCCCCCTGCTGTAGCTGGGGTTGTAAACAGAAGCAAATGAGCTCAGCCGCCCCCCCATCCCCCCCCCCACGGGGTTATGCCTGTCACTCCAGGGAGGTGGGAGATGACCATGGCTTTGGGATACCTCAATTCAAAGGCCGTGCTTCTTCTTCTACTACATTATTATTTATTAAGTTATTTGTATTATTTATAAATGATTATAAATAAATATCATTTCCACTTCTTTTTGTATTTCCCATGTTGCTGTTTCAATTTTTTATTGGGCAAATAAAAAGCCTGACCCCCTTGTTCCTGCTGTTGATGTCTTTCTGCACAAGTTTTTCTTCATCTTTATGCTTGGATGCGCGCGTGTGTGTGTGTGTGTGTGTGTGTATGTGTGCCTGTGTGTGTGTGTACACACTCTCCTGTTTGCCTGTGTTCCCCATGCATGCTCCAATGTCCTCCTCCACACGTGTGTATGTGTTCTGACCTCTTTGCATGTCTATATGTGCTCCTGTACATACGTGTGATGTGTGTGAAGCGCGTGTGTGTCTCTGTGTGTGAATAAATATTTGCCAGCTCTGTGTGCTGCAGGCTCTGCTCGTCGCTGACAGTGTGTGTGCCTTCTGATATGCTAATGGCTGCCCCCCCCCCCACAGTGTGCACCTCCACGCCTCTGTACATGGGGTCTTCTGCGGTTACTGGGGCTCCCAGCTATTGATCAGCTTGCTGTCAGATCACGTCTCGGCTGATTTCACAGAGCGATGCCCTTTGTTGTACAAAGCTGTGTTTATTCTGTCGCTCCTCCTCTGCCTCCCTTCCCTCGCTCTGCTCAGGTCTTTGGGGGAGAGTAGAGGGGAAGAGGAGGGTCAGGGCTGAGGCTACTTGTGTGGACCCAGCTGTCGGGCTCACCCTAAATACAACCTGATAGCAGGAGGGGCAGTAACTAGCTTGACTCTCAGCAAGAGTCAGTGCCGATGTTCGCAAGAGTCAATGCCATCAGTAACCAAACTGAGCAGGAGTCAGTGTCATCAGTAACCAAACTCAGCAGGAGTCAGTGTTAACTTCTGCATGAGTCATTGTCCTTGGTAACTAAACTCAGCAGAGGTTTGTGTCAAAGTCAGCAGGATTCAGTGTCGATGTCAGGAGGAGTCAGTGTAAATGTCAGCAGGAGTCAGTATGAGTGTCAGCAGGGGTCAGTATCAATGTCAGGAGGATTCAGTGTCAATATCAGGAGGAGTCAGTGTCAATATTTGCAGGAGTCAGTATCAATGTCAGGAGGAGTCAGTGTCAATGTTAGCAGGAGTCAGTATCAATGTCAGCAGGAGTCAGTGTCAATGTCAGGAGGAGTCAGTGTCAATGTCTGCGGGAGTCAGTATCAGTGTCAGCAGGGGTCAGTATCAATGTCAGGAGGATTCAGTGTCAATATCAGGAGGATTCAGTGTCAATATCAGGAGGAGTCAGTGTCAATATTTGCAGGAGTCAGTGTCAATGTTAGCAGGAGTCAGTATCAATGTCAGGAGGAGTCAGTGTCAATGTCAGGAGGAGTCAGTGTCAATATTTGCAGGAGTCAGTATCAATGTCAGGAGGAGTCAGTGTTAATGTGAGCAGGAGTCAGTATCAATGTCAGAAGGAGTCAGTGTCAATGTCTGCGGGAGTCAGTATCAATGTCAGCAGGAGTCAGTGTCAATTTCAGGAGGAGTCAGTGTCAATATCAGCAGGAGTCAGGATCAATGTCAGCAGGATTCAGTGTCAATGTCAGCGTGAATGTCTGCGGGAGTCAGTATCAATGTCAGCCAGAGTCAGTGTCAATGTCAGGAGGCGTCAGTGTCAATGCCAGCAGGAGTCAGTATCAGTGTCAGGAGGAGTCAGTGTCAATGTTAGCAGGAGTCAGTATCAATGTCAGAAGTAGTCAGTGTCAATATCAGCAGGAGTCAGGGTCAATGTCAGCAGAAGTCAGTGTCAATATCAATGGAAGTCAGTGTTGATGTCAATGTGAGCAGGAGTCAGTGTTAATGTAAGCAGGAGTCAGTATCAATGCTAGTGGGAGTCAGTGTCAATGTCAGCGTGAATGACTGCGGAAATCAGTATCAGTAGGAGTCAGGATCAATGTCAGCAGGATTCAGTGTAAATATCAGCAGGAGTCAGTGTAAATATCAGGAGTCAGTGTCAATGTTAGCAGGAGTCAGTATCAATGTCAGGAGGAGTCAGTGTCAATATCAGCAGGAGTCAGTGTCAATGTCTGCAGGAGTCAGTGTCAATATCAATGGAAGTCAGTGTTGATGTCAATGTGAGCAGGAGTCAGTGTTAATGTAAGCAGGAGTCAGTATCAATGCTAGTGGGAGTCAGTGTCAATGTCAGCGTGAATGACTGCGGAAATCAGTATCAGTAGGAGTCAGGATCAATGTCAGCAGAATTCAGTGTAAATATCAGCAGGAGTCAGTGTAAATATCAGGAGTCAGTGTCAATGTTAGCAGGAGTCAGTATCAATGTCAGGAGGAGTCAGTGTCAATATAAGCAGGAGTCAGTGTCAATGTCTGCAGGAGTCAGCTTCAGCTGAAGACCCTGACCCCCTCAGTAGGAGGCTTTGTTCAGCATGCCTCCATTCTAGCGGCTGTTATCATTCGCAGGAATCAGAGTGGGAAATGACATGCCCGGGGGTGTCTGTGTTCACAGCAGCTTCAGCACTTCAACAAGAGTCACTGTCAGCTGGAGTCACTGTCGACAGAGGCTGTTCCCAGCTGGAGTCTGGTTCCAGGAACCAGTGAGGCAGCATTCAGGAGGAATCTCCAGTTTTAGTAGACCAGCTGCACACTGGAAAAGCAAATTACAGATAAAGCAAATTAATGATAAGCATCCACATGCACTACCAGACCTCTGCTGCCAGGTCGTCAGCTGTGGAACAGACAGAATTCATGCATGTACTTATTTACAGACAACATGGTACAGTCCATTCAGGCGAAGCAGCAATGAGTGTGTATTGATGGACACCCCCATATCCTCGATGGGCTGCTAATCACCAAAGCAGCATTGACAGTCATCTAATAAAATGAGCAATGTCTCCTTAGACATTCCATGTGCTTCAATGGATGTTTCTGAGAGCCAGAGCAAAACCTCTGGACCCCAGGAACAACCTGGAAGAACTTCTCGTGTGTGTGTGTGTGTGTGTGGGGGGGGCTGTTTCATAAACAAAGGCTGAAAATACCGTAATCTAAGGAAACAAATTTACTGCACATCTCAACCCCCCCCCCCCCCTCCTGCTACCCCAGCCAAGTGGCTTACAGGCAAGTTAAGTAGTTTAGGCGTCATAAATCAGGTATGCCCCCCTCCCCCGGGGAGACGGCTTGGGGCACTCCATCCTTGTTTTTGTGACACTAACATTCTTATTATTAGCTTACTTGCAAGATATTGTATTTCCTGGTCAAATGCAGGTGGGGAGGGGGGCATCCAAATGGACAGACCAGGAAAGCCATTACTGTGGCAGAAGCCATATCACTGTGGCACCTGGGGGGAGGGGGGTGGTGCCAGTGGGTGGGGGAAGGACAGCTTAATCAAGACGCAATTGCCCCAATGTCCCAGAGCGACAAAACAATGGCTATCCTTCTGCCCAGTAACGTTGGACCACTCTCCGTCCAGTACCAGTAGAGTGAATTGGTCCCTCTGTCCAATAGCAGTAGAGTGACATGGTCCCTCTGTCAAATAGCAGTAGAGTGACATGGTCCCTCTGTCCAATAGCAGTAGAGTGACATGGTCTCTCTGTCCAATAGCAGTAGAGTGACATGGTCCCTCTGTCCAATAGCAGTAGAGTGACATGGTCCCTCTGTCCAATAGCAGTAGAGTGACATGCTCTTCTTCTAACCAGGAGCAACATGCTAAGGTCCATTAGCCCAGTAGCAGGAGTTCGCGATCAATCTCTGCTCATTCTCAGCTCCTCCCTCTCACTTTTCAGATGTTTTGTGGGCAGGGAGTTGTGTCACCTGGTTCATCCTGAGTAAACAAGCTGCTAATTGTTCATAGGAAAGCACCGGAATCGATTGTGTTTGCTTTATCCCGCTGGGGCAGCTGGCATCTCACTTTTCAATATCGATATTCTCAGTGAAGTATCTCTCCATCTCAGGGTACTGAAATGTTCAGTGTCTCTATCCACCAGAAACAGGCACCACAAGCCCCTCTTCCCAACAGCAAACTGGCCAGTGTGGGCCCATGAAGCTTGGGGGCTGAGCATTTTGACAAGGCTAGTCTTATCACAGCTGCGATTTTATTCTGCGTCACCCGCTTCAGCCAGTGCTGCAGCCCCGATTCTTGAATTCTGCAGAATAAACGAATAAATTCAGCCATTTCCCTGCTCCTCCAGCCGACTGGCTGCTTCCTGTTTGCTCAGAGAACAGTAAAAACACCACACGCTCTCTATCTTGATATATCTACAGATGACGCAAATTAATTCACAAATAATAATTTAGGAAAAAATGCATGTTTTTTTTCCAGGATCAAAGATGAGGGCTTGTTTTTTCCTGAGACCCCCTTAAAGGCTCTGCCAGGAACGCTACTCAGATCCCCTGGCAGCCCGACTGCTTTCAGCTGTTTTAATATGCTAAACAACCGGTGTAGCCTAATTGTCCTTATTAATACAGCGACACATTTGGAAACCGCCGCGATTGTTTTGGTTTACAGAAAAGGCGAATGCATTAAATAGATATTCGTATAGAGAAATTTGATACATAACAGTGAAAATGCGTCTGAGTGCTTTTTACGGCCCTCTGAATGTGATTTTCTAATCATTATGAGAAGAGCATGGTTATAGGAGCCGTTCGGACGAGGCTTCATTGCCCCCCCCCCCCCGAATAGGGTAAAAATGTGTCATATTGGTTCAGTTCTAACCAATAAATGAGGAGAGGTCCCCAAACCACGCTGCCATTTTAATTAACCATTAAAACCGATCGAGCTCACGCCGTGTATTTAAGCCGCCTGTTCTGTGCGACGGGTGTATAATGCACAGCACGACTAATAAGCCCGTTTCTTTATTTTAAAACGACGCACTGGTGCATTAATTATTTGAATTACTTGGATATTTAATATTTAATGTTTGCAAGTAATTGTATTTATTTTACTTATTTTTGCGGTGATAAATGTTGCCCTTACGTTTATCCATTTGAATTCTCAACATACTATGAAATACTTAAATAGTAATAATATTCGAATTAGGTGCATATGAGAGCATTTTCATGCATGCTCAGTATTTTCCCTCATCTGCTCAGGGACAACGGCGCTTCGCAAATTAAAACAGATCATCTGCATCGTTAATCGGATCTGCAAAATAATATGTAATATTAAGTTTGCGCACGTTGCCGACGCGACTCCAACTAGACGTGCGAGGCCGGTGTTTTATTGCAGCCGACCGCCTGATGGCACCGCGCCTCCGGGAGACCCGAGTCTCGTCCCCCCGCGCACATACACGGCTGAGCAGCCTGCGGAGCGGCTCTCCGGGGGATCGCATCGGTCACGATTCCATTTAAACTCCGCTCCCTCCAAGCCGAGATTTTAAAAAGCGATTTCATCTCCTGTCATTCATTGATATCGACACGCCGTGGCCTGCGAAACTTAACTCATGCTGAGGGAATGTGCCGGGATCCGCGACGCCGCCCGGGGAGTGGTCGGAGCCGGGCGAGGCGAACCTGAACCCGCGCCTTTGAAGGATCCTCCTGGTCACTTGCAAATCAGAAAAATAAACTTTGTGCAGCTGGAGCAACAGAAAGAAATGAGACATCGAGATGCAAAAAAAACGGGAGTTCAGGTGTTAAATAATTGTCTCTAAAACGTTTTCGGTGAATATAACAGATCGCGAAGTATACGAAATGAAAACAGGTTTAACTTTGCCGTGTTCTGGTGAGCGCAATATACTGTAAACTTTTTTATTTTCCGAAGCAGTGTGTAAAAACGAGGAATTACGCATAGTAAAAGGTTTTACCAGCCTGAGGTCAGGGTTTCTGGATAACAGATTAAACATCAGACCAGTATCAGCGGGACTTTTTTTTTTTTTTTTAAAAAGGGGGGAAAGTCTGACAAACAAGCTGCTTGTTTGTGTTTTATTGCCTTTTGCTTGACTTTCCCGGCTGCACGTGGAGCTGATTAATTGGCGCTTCATATGCACAGTGCTCGGTATGGTCACGGGCAGATCTGCAGCTGGAAATGCCGGATCAGATGCCCGGGAGGAGGGGGGCGTGAGAGGCGCTAAAGCGGGCGCCTTGGCTCGGTCCCGCAGTCCCGCTCCGGCGCTCAGAGACTGACCGGATAGGGACACACATACACACACACGCACACACACACACATACAGACACATATATACATACTCGCATACATTGTGTATGTGTGTGTGTGTATATATATATATATATATATATATATATATATATATATATATATATATATATATATATATATATATATACATATATATACATACACACACACGTACAGTCTCCATTCATAGACGTACAACTACACACACGCATACAGTACACACACACTGTTACACAGACATAAACTCCCCTCTCGTTCAGATACACATTCACCCTCTCTCTCTTTCTCTCCCTCTCACTGCCCCCCGCCTCCCTCCCTCCCTCCCTCTCACACACACACACACACACACACACATACACACACACACACGCATAACTCCGGGCGGACTCGGTCCCAGCAACATGTACCCAGCGTGCCGGACACACGCTGCCGCTTTCTCCCGGCTCTGGACGATGTCTGCACGCCGGGCAAGAGCGAAGCGCCTCTTCGGCTGGATACTATTGCTATTTTCGGCTTCCCAGCGGACGGCGGCTCAAGGTAAGGCTCCGCTCCGGTCGGTGCCCCGAATGCATGCAACACTCGCCGTACGGTGACGGCGGCGACCGGCGTGAATGAATCCTCTCCACGCGCGCGTCGCGTCTGCGGGGTCCGGCGCTCGTAGCATGTGGGGCTGCTGTCTATATCACCTTTGTATGCGTGCGATACGTAATACCAGTTTATATGCTCATGCACATGTGCACACGAGTGTGTCCAGATTGGCCGAAGCTCCACTGCTCCCCTCCGGGGCTTTCGGCTCCGGACCGGAGGAAGGGAGTCCGGCGCCCGTGTAACTTTGCCAAGGAAAACGTCTGCTGCTCTCTTGCAGGCGAAACTCTTGCTATTGAGGCTAAGTTTAGACAGCAATGACACCCCGACCGCCACAAAGATAATGGAGCTTGACTAGCGGGGTATTTCGGGATGATGTGTCTGACATATGATGACGACCGGCAAGTAGAAGTTTAAAAAGCGGACGTGTTGCAGTTTTTACAGCTGCAGCATTAAGATTCGCCTAAAACGAGCATTAACCTCTGCTCCAAGGAGATCATTATTATCGATTGTGTAAAAGCTATATCAATTATAGCGCCTTTTACCATTTAATGTCGCCTGGATCTTCATCATAATAACATTGGAGACCGTGATCCAAGTCTGCAGCGAGTGTGACAGTGGAAGGGATTAAAGGCATCTGTTTCCCAATTTGTATTCCATTTTCCTACGGTTCAGTCAGGACATTGCTGAAATCGCGCTTTCTGTGCCTCATGCTTTTCTCTGTCCCGTCTAATTTAGCTGTGGGAGCTACAGGCTTTAATTAATGGGCTGCAATTAATTTGTCTCCCTTGTCCATAGGGATGAAAGCTCGCAACTAGTGTAGAAATGGTAGAAGTAGTTACTGCCTTTGACCTTTTTATGCACAAACCCAGAGTAAACAAGATCCCAGAATGAACCGCTTGGATTTTCCGATAAACCGCGGGGCTCCGCGCAGGAGCGAAGCGGCTTGTGGTAAATTGCAAAGGCCTCAAGTTAAAAAAAAAAGAAAGAAAAATATATAGAGAGAGACTAGAGACCCATTAATACTTATGGGGCTTTTAACTTTGAAATGCCCACGGGCATCTGTGATATATATATGGGGGGGTACATCACTCTGCCCCTCCCCCAAAGCGTGTCAATCCAACACTGTCCTTCATCCCCATGTTTGTAAAAGCAGAATTTAAAGAAACGAACAGTGGGAACAGTAATCCCAGGAGAGGAGCTGCTTTGTCTCCTTAACCGTGGTTCATGCACTGAGGACTTCTGGCAAAATCTCCACACCCCCACCGCGTCGTCATCTCGCCAGGGCTGTTTTTGTTAAATCCACACTTCATTTGAAGGGAAATCTGCCCTCCATGCATTTTTCCTCATTTTCACAGCGCTTTCTCCATCTCAGGTCAGCTGACAGGAGTGACCGAGTCCTTTCTCATACTTCTTTGGGAGGCTGAAATGGAAACAGCCCCCCCCCCCACTTTAAAGTGCCTGTTAAAAGCTTTTTAACAGTGATCCTTCAGTGAAAATCTTCCCGTTTCGATACGAGAAGCATCCGTCCGCTTGTCATAAAACTGCAAGGCTTGCATTGTGTTGGCACGCTCGGATCATTGTGTCGACCCGTTTGGATCATTGTGTCGACCCGTTTGGATCATTATGTCGGCATGTTCTGATCATCGTTTCGTCATGTTCGGATCATCGTTTCGTCATGTTCGGATCATCGTGTCGACCCGTTCGGATCATCGTGTCGACCTGTTCGGATCATCGTTTCGTCACGATCGGATCATCGTTTCGTCACATTCGGATCATCGTGTCGGCACGCTCAGATCATCGTTTCGTCATGTTCGGATCATCATTTCGTCATGTTCGGATCATCGTGTTGACCCGTTCGGATCATCGTTTCGTCACGATCGGATCATCGTGTCATCACGCTCGGATCATCGTTTCGTCACGATCGGATCATCGCGTCGACCCGTTCGGATCATTGTTTAGTCACGTTCGGATCATCGTGTCGTCACGTTCGGATCATCGTTTAGTCACGTTCGGATCATCGTGTCGACCCGTTCGGATCCCTACGCTTCTCCTCTGTTTCTCTCTGCTCCATGCATTTTTAACACTGTGCAACATAAAGCAATTCCTGTATGCTTCCCCGACATGTTTGCAAGATGTGGGGGATACAGAAGGTTCACGGTTTTTGGGTGTTTTTCAGTAGATAGTCCCTCGTCACAGGCCGCAAAACCTGCTGCGCTATGTGGGATTGAACCAGCAGCCATTTAGAATTTTGCGTCTGCAGATTCTTAGCTACTGCACCATCTGCTGTGCAATTTAGGAAGCACCGTGTTTGTAAGGGTCAGTTCAGAGGGGTCACCCTCTGTCGATTGCCTTTGGCTGCATGTGAATCCTGGCAGCATTTAGCAGAGTGGATTAGCTTGACAACTTACAGCTGGACCCCACACTCCCTTGTGAGGACAGTGGATTAGCCTTTTGGGTGGGGTGGGGGGGGGGGGAGCTGCAGACTGAGTGATCAGGTCCATGGTCCTCAGCTGAAGATCATTGCAACTCAACTGCAAATAATGCTTAGCTGTCATGATTCTCTTTACTATTTCTGATTATTTAAATTCTTTTTTTGCTCTTGTAATTTACTAGAAAACATTAGAAATTACATTTCTGAACAGCACTGTGCTGTGTTTTTCGCTGTGAAAGTTCTAGAAGCTTTGCAGCGCACCTCAGTGCTGTGGGGGTCCAGTCTGGCGGAGAACATACCTTCTGTTGGTAAACGGCCCCTGTCAGCATGTGCTGGGAACACGCGTGATCTGACGGGCTTCGCTCGCACACGGGGACGCCTTCTGAAGCACGTCTGCATTTTGACGAGGCTGTCGGGGGAGCAGCAGGATATGCGGTTTGTTGGAGCGAGACCGGGGGGGGTGCTGTCGGCATTGACGAAAGGCTCCGGAAGGGGGGCGTCTCATTCTAGGACGTGCACGTTCGATGGAAGATGCCCCCCTTCCCCCAGACGATCTGACAGGGTCCCAGTTTGTCACGTGTGTTGGGATGACACAGGTCTGTCTCTCCCGTAGAATGGAGCATGAGGCCGTTATGAGTTTCCTGGGTTATCAGTAGTTTGGGATGAGAGCTTTGCTGGGTTTACTGAAGGGGCCGCTGCTTTGAGTTTGTCTAGATTTACTGGGTATAAGCTGGACAATTACAGTCCAGCAGAATTTGTCAAAATCATTCGTCTCCATGGCTCTGTGAACATGAGAGGTCTGCTGACCTTTTGGAAGGCATCAGAGCCTGGTACCTTTGTCTCTTGATGGCCAAGATGGTAGAAAGGTCACTTGTTGAGCCAAAGTTGTGTCAAGACCCTCAAATGATGCCCAGTCACCTTTGACCCCCCCAGGGTGCCCCCCACAGCAAGCCCCAGGGCCAAGAGCCTCACTGCTGAATATGAATGATCCACCTTTTCAACCCCCCCCCCCCCAAACCTGTTAATTGCAGTAAAGCTACATTTTTATTTTTCCCCTGGTCTTTTTGTTACCCCCCCCCAACACTGCCAGATGGGCAGGAGCGAGCTGAAAAGCGGGATTCTTACATTAGACAGAGGCCGTCTGACAGCGCGGTGCGGTCGCCGTGGGAACCCGCTGGGGCTCCTTAATGGTACACCGGATGTTAAATCACGTGGGGATACCTAATACCCCCCCGGGGATGCTGGCTGTCATACTGTTATTTTCACAGGTTGTTGAGTTAAAAAAACATTCCTACTCAATCTCCACTACAATGAAGACCAGTGACTCTGGAATGAGAAATATGACTGTATTTTGACTATGAGAGCACCCCCCTCTGCCTTCACTGTGTATTGTGGGTCCCACGGTGCCCCCTCTGTCCTTACTTTGTCGTGCAGGGAGCACGTCTCATCGTGGCTGAAGCGTGACCCTTGGCTGGGCCTGTTTCTGTGGATGATCAGCGATGGCACAGGTTCACTGCTCAGTCCTCTGTTCTGTGTGGTTATTGTGGGTGGCTATGTGACTCTGAGGCTATGTATCTGTGCCAGCAATTGTAAGGTTGCTGGGTTGAATCCCACAAATGCCAGGAGTGATCCTACTCCATTGGGCCCTTGAGCAAGGTCCTTAACTGCTTCATCCTGGGTATGATGTTAATCTACATCCAGTCCTGCAAGTCCTCCAACTTATAGGGGGAAATTTGGGGGTTGGTGGCAGGATTGGCCACTGGAAAAATACTCACACTATTCCATTTGGACTAGTGTGCTGCTGAGGTATCACCCACCGCATGGCTGCACTCAGGCTCTCACCCCTGAGCTGGTCTGTCGCGTGGCGGGTGCAGCAATGTGCTGTCATCAGCACACCTCCTTACTTCTCTCTCTCTGGTTCTCGGCTCTGTTTGGTTCAGTCTGGTGGAAGTTCTGGAGGCCGGAGCTGCTTTGGGCCAGGGGTCCTCCACTCTCCTCCATTTTCCTTATTTTTTTACAGGCAGAGGGGTGAGTGGGGGGGAGGGGGGGGGGGTGCTGACTTGGCCTGTGAATTAGACCCCCTGAGAAATTAAGGAGGGTTGTGGTTGAGCCTCACGGGCCCAGCAAACAGGCATCATGTGGGGCAGGAGTACTGTGGATTTCTCCTGACACCCCTCTACCTGCCATATTATTGTTTAATCTCCCCCTCCCCTGCAGACTGTGCATATGGTGACACACCCCAGTCTCCACCAGTCACATGATTGTGCCGTAAATATATGTGCTCATACTGAGCCCTCTGCTTTGCAGTGGTGTCCATGTTCTGACCCCTACCCCATCTGCTCATTTTCCTTTGTTTTTTTTGGTCACTGGTTAAGAAGGTAACCCCTACTGTTTGTGGTGTGATTGAGGCAGTGACTATAATGCAGCCCGACAGCTCCGGGTCTACAGGGGCTGGAACCACCGCCCTTGTGGTTTGGCCACTGAAACTAGGTGTTACTTCAACTACAGGCATGACAGTCAGTGACCCTTGAAGGGAAGGTGACTGAGGTTTTATAGGACGTGTGTGTATGTGTGTGTGTGTGTGTGTGCGTGTGCATTTAGTCTTTGAAGTTTCAGCCTTGTATAATTAGCATGTCATGCTGATAACCCTTTCTCACCAGGGACCAATCCGCCCCCCCCACTGGACCAACTCCCCCCACCGCTGGAGCAGCCCCACCCCCAGGCAGCCTCTGAGTTGGCTCGCCGTGAAAATGTCACCCTGGGTTAAGCAGGGAGGTTTTTTTGCTTTCCCTTGGGAGGGGGGAGTTTGAAGCTGAATAACCTGGTTGCCACGGCTCCGTGTAAAGGATGACGCCCCCCGGTAACCATAGCGATGAGGTGCCATCCCTCCTCCTCTTTTTTCTCTGCCTTCTCCTCTTCCTCCTCTTCCTCTTCCTTCTTGTTGGGTTCGAGGCCCTTGAAGTTGCGACTTCGGCCTTGGGGGAATCTCCCCCACCCGTCACGCTTCACAGACCTGAAATATTAACAGCTAAGAGAGACATTCATCCTTTTCTTCCTTGAGGAAGATGTTTCTCATTCACATGTAATTACCAGCCCGCTGGATTCCATTCACGGCGCAGGATCAGTGATGTCATCGTCTCGACCCAGAGCTCGCTCCCTTGGAAGTTTAAAATTCAGTTCTACTTTATGCACAAAGTATTGAATTATCTTTTGCCTGCTTCCACTGTGCTCTGACTCTCGATCCCACAAAGCAGATTTTGCGTTTCCTGAGGAACGTCTGTCCATTCTCCATCTCCCTCGTTCAGCTCGATTTCGGATCCTGGAAAAGCCGGATAAGCCATATTTCCGAGCGTGCCGGTTTACCCAGGAGAGCTGGTATCGATAATTGATCAGAAGCCGACCTGATTCTCGGGCAGATCGGGGTCACGCCGGGCTGGCGGCCATGGGGGCCAGAGGGGGTGGAATGCACCATTTTGCGGGGGGAATGTCTGTCGCCGTTTTGTGGCCTGCCGTCTTTGGGGGACTCAGAGGAGCTGAATAATCTCAGTTAAGTAGGAACATCTTCAGACAGGCTTCACAAAGGCCGAGCGTCTTTATCACCGCTGAGCAAGATGAATTTCTGACCTTACAGCTACGCTGAGTAGAACCGGCCTCCCCACCCCCCGGACAGCATGGGGGCACCCGCTGTTGCCA
This sequence comes from Paramormyrops kingsleyae, assembly GCF_048594095.1. Lineage (NCBI taxonomy): Eukaryota > Metazoa > Chordata > Actinopteri > Osteoglossiformes > Mormyridae > Paramormyrops > Paramormyrops kingsleyae. Next base: position 3,709,768 of record NC_132801.1, on the reverse strand, counting down.
CCAGCCACTGGGTCATTGCCACCCCCCTAGAATCTCTTACATGACAGGAATCTTTGGAGGGAACCCAGTCTGGGAGCTGGGCTTTGTCAGCGATTGTAGGGGGTGGGGCAGCATGCAACAGCTTCTAAACAGTAACATTTGCATTTCCCGTGTTTCCCTGTAAGTATTTGAACACACCTAATAAGTCAGAAGCCACAGTGGCACCTGTCAACCGCTCTGCGCCCCCATCCGTCACCCGCGGCAACAGCTCCCCCCCCCATCCTGCAGACCCTGAGCGCCTTTATTTATTCATCCCTCTCCTGCCCTGTTTTCTGTTCACCGGGCTTCACAGTCACGTCCGGTGAATGATGTGCTGCAAAGGGGGGGTGGCGGGGGGTGATAGAAAGCATGTTCTCCTGGGCCAGGCTGGGGAGGGGGGGGTGGTTTGAGGAGCATGCAAAAACTGGAAGGGAGAGGGGGTGTCTGACACTTGGCTTCCTAACAGCCGTGTCAAAAACAGCAGATTTAATGACTGATGCCATCGGCCTGGAGGAAGGAGCCACCCGGCCTGTCCCCTCCTGTGCCTGATGCCATCGGCCTGGCGGAAGGAGCCACCCGGCCTGTCCCCTCCTGTGCCTGATGCCATCGGCGTGGCGGAAGGAGCCACCCGGCCTGTCCCCTCCTGTGCCTGATGCCATCGGCGTGGCGGAAGGAGCCACCCGGCCTGTCCCCTCCTGTGCCTTATGCCATCGGCGTGGTAACCTTGGAGATGGGCAGCAAGCAATAACTAGTTAAGGAGGCAGACCATTGAGACGGGGGCAAGGTGGATCTCTTGGGGGTGCGGGGGCTTATATTCAGACGTTAACTGTCACGGGCTTGTCATCGTTATCTGGCCGAGATGAATCCCTGTTCTGCTTCTGTCTCTCTGCAGACCAGTTGTTGTTTTTTTTTAAACTATTAGCCTGTCGTCAGATTTAATGCAAAATTATATTTTATTTCTTGACAGCAGGGACAGACGTGGGTGTCGCATCGACATGAATAGGGGGCTCCCCCCCCCCCCATACCCTTTCTAATGCGTTATTGCCTGCGACTCTAAGCCCCTGCATCCCAAGGCCCGTCCAGCCTGGCCAGTTGCCTGGAGATATGCACCCCCCAACTCCCCCCCCCCATGCCCTCTCCCCTTCCCTCCCCCGTCCTGTACACTAGAACAATCAGCCACTCTCCAATTGACCCATCCATCTTCATTTGTCAATAATTACAATTTTAATTACACCTGAGTGCTGTACACCCGCCAAGCAGGGCTGGGGGGAGGGGGGGGGGGGTTATTGATCCCGTCCTGCTAATTGATTAATTGGCACGTTCATGGGAACTGAGAATCCCCTCCCCCATGTTTTTTGTCCCAGTCTAATGATAACGCTGGCAGGATTGTCATGGAAATCCAGCACAGACCAAATGCATGGGGCCAACTTCATACCCCCCCCCCCCCCCACAAGGAGGTGACATTTAAAAGGGGCTCTTGGTGCCAGAGTTATGGCCCGACCTCTCAGAGACGGCTGTGGCGCGACATTTAGGGGAGAGGGGATTTTGACAGCTTGGCAACAGGACTCAGCCTTTTTTGCCGGCCCCCCCAGCACATGGCAGGTTCCCCTGGGGGCTCCAGGCTCTCAACTAAAACTGCAGGGCACATTTTGGGCACTACATTACACTGCAATGGTGATGGCAGCTGTGTAGTAGGATGTAAAATGAGGACTCCACCCCTTTTTGAAGCATGATGGGAAAAATTTAAATAAGTCAATGTTTATTGGCTGGAGGGAGTTACAGTATTTTGGTGCCTCTGGCCGCTGCGAGTTATGAAGGCTGGGTAACTTCAGTCTGCCTACCTGGGGAGGGATGGAGGGTGAGAGCAGAACAAAGCCAGGGCTCTCCGTTCCCCTGATAGCACTGTCACGGCCAGGTAGATTAGAGTGGTGGCGGCAAAGTGAGCTTCTCCCTCCGCTTGTCTTTTCACTCGTGCGTGCGGTCACTTAGGAGCGGAGGGCTTAGCGGCTAAGGAGAAAGACCCCCCCCCGCGGGGTCAGAGTCGGCACGAGTTGACTGGGGTTAGAATGTGAGGCGTTAACGGCTGTGGGTCAGTAAGACGGCCAGGTCCCCCCCCCCCGGCTGGATTTCATCAGGTGATGGGTCCGGGGATTTTTCACCTTCGCCGGCGAGACAGGAAGTGGTCATAAGACGCCTAAGGGGACATTTTTCATGAGTCACGTGTCACCTCACATCGTGTCACCTCACATCGTGTCACCTCACATCGTGTCACCTCACATCTTGTCACCTCACATTGTGTCACCTCACATCGTGTCACCTCACATCTTGTCACCTCACATTGTGTCACCTCACATCGTGTCACCTCACATTGCTGCTCAGCTGTGCGGGTTATTTTTACTGACACAGTTTCCGTTCAGGACCCTGCTCAAGGGCACAACACCATCTCCCTTTCCGGGACTCTCCATCTCTGTGACTGACACACTGTTAAGTTGCTTAGCAGCTGCCTGTATTTTTCAAGCTCCTTTAGTCCGATGAGACTCCCAACATTTCTAGGGTGAGCAGGGTGGGCACCTACACTCCTGGGCTGTAGTCACTATGATGTCCTGGTGCAAGTTCACCTACGTGCAGTTCCGTTGTGGTCCCAAACGACCCTTCTGTCCTATGGCCGGGATGGTTTAGGGCATTGTTTTCCAGTCCGGTCTTCAGGGACCCACAGGCGGTCTACATTTCAGCTCCCTCGCAGCTCCCAAAAATGTGGACTGTCTGGCAGGCAGTTGGGAGGGAGCAGAAGCATGGACTGACTGGCAGGCAGTTGGGAGGGAGCAGAAGCATGGACTGGCTGTGATCCCCAAGGACCGAGTTGGGAAACACTGGTTTAGGAGCATGCAGTTGCTACTCAATGAAAACCCTGCTGTGCCACTGGGAGGAGTCAGTCATCCAATCAAAGGGGAAGGAGCTCTCCATGACAAGACAGTTCACACCTGTCAGACATTTACTGGGAACCTCTGACTGCACCTTGGGTTTTCTTAGATGTTACTGTAGTAAATATTGTGCCACATACTTTGTTTTATTAATAGTATCTTATTATGCACTTCAGTGGTACTGAATTACCATGATGTTTTTGTCTGTGGTGGGGCATTATCGTCGCCTTTTTTTGCCGTTTTCCCAGAATACCTTGTTGGGCTTAACTGCGTGTGTTGCTAAGTGAGATAAAGTGCATCGCCGCTTTGCTGCCTCAGGCTGATCCAAAAACAGGGACCTCGATGTTTTGTTGCATCGGCACGTGTTGGGGGGGGCGCCATGGAAACATCCAGTCCAGGGCCAGGAGGAACATGGCGTTGCGTGTGTTTCTGGACAGGCCTGACCCTGGGGTCCCTGGCGGCGGGTGTCACTTGTCACCGGCATGCATGGGCTGCTGGCCTACAACAAAGGGCTGTCAGACGTGGCCAATCAGAGCCAGAGATCTTTTGACCTGCCACCTGTACCCCCCTCAAAACACGAGACAGAGACGACGATGAACATCATGCAGCCACCACAGCCAAAGAGAATCAAAAACATGGGGGGGGGACGGGGGGGGGGCGGGGGTGTCTTCAATGGATTTTTATTTATCATTTTGTATTTTCAGTAGCTTCTTATTCTCTGTCTTCTCGAAAGACAGTGTTTTTTTTCCAGCCCAGCAGGACCGCAGTCCTGACTTTGACAGCTAGTAAATGCAATCTCTCACCTTGGGCCGGGTGACAGGAGGCCCAGGAGAGCCCCAGCTGTCTGTCAAAATGGGCGTCACGGACCAGCTCTCAGCCCACAGATCAGTGCCCAGGGCTGGTGGGGAAGTAGGAAATACAGGATTGACCTCAGAAGCCGGGACCGGAGCAGCATGGAGCACGAAAGGAATGATGCGTGATCTGAAAAAGGCGGCTGGCACCCGCCTCCTCCCTGGCCCCACGTGGGCAGGTTGGGCTCTCACCGAGCCCGTCTGCGGTGACTCGTACGCTGGATTGATTTACCACAGGAGCTGCTCTTCAGCCTAACTCAAGTGGGAGTCTGATGTGTGTAGATTTGACGCAATATTTAACGCAACGAATAACACGTTGGTTTTTGGTTCTCCTAACTACCCCCACTATAAGTCCCCTCTCCGATATCACACCGATCCAGCCATTACGCCCCAAAGCCAGCTCTTGCAGCAAGTGCACACATGTCCACTTGTCATATGCCACATACATTTTCCGGTCTGTGCGTGTATCCATGTGTATATACTTAAGTGCCTCACAGGTTCCATACCATCGAGATGCCTCCTCTGTCTTGGGGACTTCATCTCCTACTCATGCTCCTGACCCATGCTAAAAGCCAACAGAGTACAAGGAAATCCAGATGGCTGGAACGTTGGGACCTGCCTGGGTGACGGCAGATGGCCTGTGGCCTATAATGAGCACGCTTCCCGGATTCTTGTTTTTTCCTTCCCGTTCGGATGAATGCATACTTTCGTCACTATTTTAAGTTCCACCGTGGTTTCTGCGGAATTGCAATTTGAACCCTGAGAACATAAGGGTTCAGAAATCCGGCGTGCGGAATGAAGGATAACATACATTAATCATACCCTTTATCTCCCTCTGTGCTGCTGACCATGGTAATTTATGGACTTTTCAATTTCTTGGTCGGCGAAGGCTTCGATTCAGACCTACACCTGTTTATTAGCATGTATGAAATCCATCAGCTAATGTCCTGATATATTTTTTTCGCTCTACATATATCGTAGAAATGCATCCCAATTGTTTTGTTTCGTTCCCTTTGGATTTTGCGGCTTGAGCCACCAAACCACTTAGGACAAATCCAGGAAGGGTGGAGTAGGAGAGAAAACCCTTTCTGACCATGAGCTCCTGGAGGAGGTTTTAAGTCTGGGCTCTTTGCCTCTCCCTTAATTTTCCTGCATAGATTTAGTTCTGGTGAGCAGTTTTGGGCTGGACAGATCGGGGCATCTCAGATGAAGCCTAGTTGAGATTTTGACAAATCGAAGGAATAGCCATCGAGAGGTCAGCAAGTATGGAAGTACATGATGGAGCTGGGAGATAAGTCAGTGAGAGGGGGAAGCGTGACAGCAGCAGAAGTTATTCTTGGAAGACCTCCATAACGGATATGAGGGCTTGGCAGGGGCCGTAAGGGAGTGATGGTGTTCCTGTAGATTAATTAGCTAATTGGAAGTTTTCATCCACCATGAACCGAGGCGGCTTCCCCACTCGGGGCCACACATGAAGATGAGTCCATCAGTCTCTGGAACACCAGCCACCCAAGCTCAGGTGACAAGAGCTGCAAGGCCTTGTGGGTAGGCAGGCGAAGGTAGCAGCTCGTGTCACTGGCATTGTTCGACTTCCGTGTTGGATGGTCTTTGACAGGACCTGCCCAGAGGGGTGACCTTTGGAGGACGCTGGGCTGGTGTTTTTAGTGCTTAACCTCAAGCCGGTTTCACCTCAGCAGTGCGGCCGCTGCACGAGAGCTCTCTGCGAGCGTGATAACAAAGCTCTCCTGAAGTCGCATTAAAACCGTCTGGTGGCATTTTCATAAAACTGTCACAAGCAGCTAGTTGTGACAAGAGCTACGCAAATCGGAAGGGAATTCTGCGAAGAATCCGAGGAGCCCTGCACCTTAAAAGTCTGCTGCAGACACACACAAAAAATGAATGGCGGATTTAACACAGTATCCAGACAGACTGGTGTGAATACCCCGGTTTGTCAGGACTCAGAGCCTTTGACAAGCCGAGGATACTAACCACGGGCTGTTTCTTACTCATGGATCAGACTCCACCATGTGTGTCTCTCTGTCTCTGTCTTGCTGACACACACACACACACGCGCACACACACACACACACACACACACAGATAATTGCTCTGAAACTTTATACAAATTTGACTCCCGCCGTCACACAGCTAATCTGGCTTGCTGCAGAGAGGAGGCTGGCAAGGAAGGTCTTCTAAAAATAGGCTTTAAGTGCAGGCCGCAGGCTCGACAGGCAGGCTAGACCAGCGGCATGGTGTGGGGGGCGGGGAGGGGGCACAGGCAGCTGGAAGGTGGGGGTGCCCACACTGACCACATTCCTCCAGGCAGGGGGCACACGTCACCCCCTTCAGCCTGCCTGGACTACATCACACTTGCATGGGGCTTGTTCGCCATAATTAACAAGCAGAGCACGGTGGGAGAGCCGATCGATGCTGCCTCTTGGGGCTCCTACACTCCCCCCCCCCCCCCACTGTCAATCTTCCTCCTCTTACCTGCTTCAATCCATGTCCTTCTTCTCACCTTCTACCTTCTCTATGTCCTCCTCTCCACAGGAGGTTTCATTCTCCCTCTCCTCTCTCTCTCCCTCCTCCCTGTCTCCCTCTCCCTCTCTCGTTCACTCTCTCCTTCTCTCCTGTTAAGTGTGCATTTGTATATCCATGAAGGAGGGTTTATTTTATCGTGACCTAGCATATGAGCCCATTTTGGATTTTTGTAACATTATGCAGGTCCTGCCGTCCTGCATGAGACCCAAATCTGCCATCACCCCCCCCTTAGTGCTCATTAGCTATGTAGGTGTGTATGTCTGCCAGCCTGTGTTTGCTGCCCCTCCCCCCCCACCACAGCCTCCATCTCATTGGCTAGAGCTGGGAGCATTTCGATTTTAGAGGAGCCTGGTAGCCTTGAAAATCATATTTTGCCTCTGTGGGGTTACCCCCCCCCCTCCCCCCACCCACCATGACCACCTCCTCACACCACAGAAAGTCCTACTTTCCAGCTTTCAAAGGCAGCCAGCCAGCCAGCCAATGATGGTAGTGCTAACAGGCCACACCTCCCCAGCCAGCCAGCCAATGACGGCAGTGCTAACAGGCCACACCTCCCCTGCCTGCCAGGCTGAGAGCAGCTACACTTTTATTAGCAGAATTACTGGAATCGGAGCCGTGTTTTACCCATTAATTGATTAATATGCTTTTAAAGATAAGAATGTGTCATTTTATACAAGGCAATTTAGGCTAATTGCCTCACTCAAGGGCAGAACTAATAGAGATGCTAATATGCTAATGCAGTAGGAATCAAGCTCTTTAATCATCCCACCTCCCGTCTTTCCCGTCCACCTCACAGCCTCTGAGACGAGGCCGGTATTCCTGCACTTCCGGTCTACATTCAGGGAGGCTGCTTCCTCTGGTCATTAGACAGGAGCCTGCGATCCAAATCTACATGATTGCTTCACCTTCTGCCTGTACATGTCTGGACTAAAGGTGAGGGCCTAGGCTTGCAGTACTGGATGTTTGCAGCAGGTGGCGTGCTATCGGATAGGCTGGTCCACTGATTGCTGCTTTTGTAAAGTGATCGCAAATGGATGATTCTTGCTGATCACCCCGTAGGTGGTGGGGGGGGGGGGCTGGGGGGCATTGCATAGGCGAGATACGTGCCATGGCAGGACGCCGTGCTCTTGAAGCAGCAAGAGCTCACGATTGGTTACTCTGTCTGGCTGCTCCCAGGACACGACCATTCAGCTTCATTAAAGCTCCACTATTCTCCACTTTCATTTCCAAGATGGGATCTAAACCCATCAATATGCATTTTGCTCTGTGTGACGAAAAAGGCAGAAATACGGGACGACCTCGGCGCCCGATTGAACTGGCGGGGAATCCCACGGCAGCCGTTTCTGATGTCATCCGCCCCGCCCTCCACGATCGATGGTCTGTTGTGCTCCCCTCCCTGGGATATCTATCATCATCAGTTTCGCATTTGTCCTCTTTTTTGCTTTTGTGTGTCTGCTCCTGTAGTCCACGGCCTTTAACTGCCCGAGCTGCAATGCCGCGGTTACCCACCTACTGGCCCGTCATTAAGACCACCATTAATTCCAGAGCCTCTATAGCAACCATGAAGTCGTAACCGTGAAGAAGCCCCCCCCCCCCATCCCCAGAGTTTTGCCCCATTAGGGAGAAGTGTGTGCTTGTCCTGGGGCCACACTGGTGATTCTATTCCTATCAGCGGCTGGACGTGGTGGGGAAGTAGGATGGATCTCTCGGGACCCCACCCCCAACACCTCACCAGTCTAACTCTGAAATTTATTTATGGGGCAGAATTAACGCACTGGCACATTAGTCGGGTGACATCATCTGTGTTTTAATGGAAAGCTGCCAGACACTGGTTTGGACTCCGTAATCTCTGTTTGTCGAGTGCTTGTGACAGATTGCTTGTTGCCACCAGACACCCCCCCCCCCCACACGCACTCACACATGCACTAAACAGGCAGCATTCTTGAACCTGCCAAATTAGGTAGCCAAGAGTATGACCGGGGGCAGGGCAGCAGGAGAGGGGTCAGTCTGCACCACGTATTTAAGCAATATTTACATGCTTTTCCAGAGGCTGTTGCTTGCTTTTGCCGTCGGAGATTTAGCGGCTTGCTGCAGGACCATCCACACGTGCCAGATTTAATCTGCCAAAATCGGAAAATCGGGGGCGTTCGATCAGATTCGCTCCAATTCGGTTGAGCCAAAGTTCACGGCACCGCATCTAAATTCGCCACGATCCGCGTGGCTCCTGGGCCACTGTCTGCAGTTTATAAAAATAAGCCTTGTAGTTTTGGTCAGTTTTATATTTAAAAATAATGATAGTTTATTTTAACCGTTTATTTAGAACTTGCTCCCATTTGCTGGCAGAAAAGTGGTGCACATCTCATAATTCATCAGCATTTGGCAATTGCATATTTGGCCCGTATTGACAATTTCCTTGTGCAAACTTGTTTAAATTCATTTTAATTCAGGGTTTCATTCACACCTGTTTGCACCTCGCTTCTCTAACATGCGTGCCGCCTTCCCCGCTCTGCCCTCGGCCTGTCACCTCCCTGCCAGGTCCTCCTTCACCGTGGATTTCTGGGATTCAGTCCGGTCCGTTTTGGCAGAATTTGGATGCCAGGCCTTGCTTCAGCGTGCACGGGTGGCCCCTCCAGACGGCGTTAATGGCCGACATAAAACTGAAACAGGCGTGAAATTACAGCAGCGCTAATTCCATCCCTGAGATGTAAAAGCTTACGGTCTTCCTCTTGTTCTGCTTATAGTCCTCCGAGCCCAGTGGCATCTTCATCGGCCGCTGTCATTTCCGGGTTATTACCACCCTTTTGCTCTTGTCGTCTTCACAGACCTCCCAGGACAGGTCAGTGATGATGTCATCGATGTGGTCCTGGAGACTCTCACTGCATGCTACACTGGTTACATCATTTCACACGCTCGTCTGTGCGGGCTGCTTAATGCTTGGGCTGCTTACCGCTTGTTGGTTTTCTTACAGCGTGGGAAATCTGTCATCTCTGAAAGTCATGGCAGCTGCTGTAAACAGGAGAACATGTAGCCGGGCCCGGGGCATAGAAGGGTTAGAGCCGATAGAGGAGGCCTGGGATGTGGAGCAGGAGGAATTGACCAAAGAGCAAGCAGAGAGACAATGGGGTTCCCATTCTCCACACAACGGGGAGGGAGGTGGCGCTCAATAATGTGGGACCGCTGGTCCTCGGCCAATCACAGTAATGAAGCAAGGGTCACAGTCCCGTAAACAATAAACAGCCCTGCTCCCTCCACCCCTATCTCCATCGATCTCTTCTCGTTCGCTTAGCCTCTGCTTTCCTCTCCTTTCCGTGAGTTCCCGTGACGTCCGAGGGCACAGGAACACAGAGATCCGTTTCTGTTTGGGCCCTAGGCTCTGGTCTGGGACGGCTCTTTCGGGTCACGCTCATTGCATCATTCCCGTCTCGTTGGAACAGACAGAGGTAGCCATATGCTTAAGAGGGAAGGGGCTGGGGGCGTCAGAGGGTGGGATTCGGGCGCTATAGACCCTCCCAATGGCACAGTGCCTCAGAGACACGTCACAGAGGGTTCTGGAAGGTGGGGCTGCACAAACACCGGACATGTGACCATCCTCACGCTGGGCCCAGGTGTCCCCCAGAACCCCTTCGAATGAAATTCGAACTCGTACCTCCACATTTCTGCTGAAATGAACAGAGCAAGTGTATAACTCCCTGCACCTATTTTTTGAAGAGAAACGTAAGAGGTTTTTGGCATGCTGAGACAGGAACACGCTGCAGCGAAAAAAAAAAATGTTAAGCGTAGCATGGTGGCACATTGGCGGAAGTGCGGCCTTTGAGATTGGGATGGGATGGGAAGCGGGAACCCAGTGCAGTGCCATCCCCAAGGACTCGTTTGATGGTAAATATGGGAATAAAATAGCGGTATGTGTCAGCAGGATGATTAGACCCTGATTTATCATGCGCTTGCTAATTTTCTTCCTCTTGTGATCGCTTGATAAACCAGCCCCCTGCGTTAATTTAAACCCCTTTGTTAATTAATGGCAGGCATTAGCGAGGGCAGGCCGGGGCTCCAAATGGAGAGCCTCGTCCTCCGGCGTAATGAACGGCACGAGCGTCCCGTCAGCGTCCCGTACATCCCAGAGGAGCCGTCTCTCAATCCTCCGTGTCTTACTTTCCGTTGGCTTTATTACCGCCGAGTGGGGGCCTGCCCCCCTTTCCAGCTCGTCTGTGCTTAATTAAAAGGGGAAATTCAATAAATAGCAGCGGGTCGCCATGGGATAATTAAAACTTCTCGTGTTTCTGTTCTGAAGCGAGTGGCTGTGAGGCACCGTCAAGCGTCACTCCAGATTGTTCCAGCGTGAAACATGGCCTGACAGCTAAATCTCCCCGAATCTGAGCTAATAATCGGAAGCGGCCTTTCTCGGATAAATATCATCGATTGTGTCCACCTTGAGGAGGCGGGGAAAAAGCATCTGGCCAATAATGCCACCTTTGATGGCTGTAACTAATGCGTAGCACTGGATGGAGAGCGGTCCAGTCTCAGGAGCAGCCCAGAGACCTTGATGCTGTTATCGACGGACACAGAGCCGTTTGACAATTTTGAATGAAGTGATAATGGTGTGATATGTCGAAACTGGCTCAGGGTCAGCAACAGTAGTCAGCACCATCCCAGACCTGAGAGTTGCCAGCATTAGCCAGTAAGGTCTTGGCCCTACAAGCAGATGATGTCAGCCATCACTGTCCACGTGCCTCATGTCACCTCAGGAGTAGCATTAGCCACGGCTGAACATATATTATGCTGCGGCAATGGCACATGCTAACAGCAACATTAGCGCCCGAAGAGGCCTGCGTTAGCTGGATGGCCTCGCTGCTTATGTGGACCAGATGGGGGGAGTGGAGGAGGCCCACCCCAGGCATTCTAGAAATGCATCCTGTTGTGTCTCCTGGAAAACCAGCTCCTAGCCTTGACACCTAACCAGAATGTGTTTTGGCCAGGCTTGTCGACCATGACTTGTCAGTAAGCCTCTTTGCTGTTATCTCAAGGCTGTGTTTACCGCCCCCCCCATGACTCACACTCGCACAGAAGCCATGGAGTGATGGGATAAGACGGCACTCTCCAAATCCCGGACGTCCCCTTGCCTAGGCTCCACCTCTTTCGGCTAACAGGGGCAGCACATGGGCGATGCTCTGCTGCCCTGTGGGATTCTGGGAGCAGTGGGAGGGGCCATGCCGCCCAGTCAGTCTGCCCTGGGTCCTTGCTCACCCTGCCAATTAGAGACATGCTGCTGGCCTCCCCTGCAGCTGATGCTCTCTTTCTCTTTCTCTTCCTCCGTTCCCCCTTCTGTATCCTCTCTCTACCCTCTCTTACTCCATATCCTCGTCATGCTCTGTACCATATGGCTTGTCTACAGGAACAATGTCCCATTTTTTAGCTCCCTGACCCACTGCCATGTCCCCCCCCCCCCACCCCCAACCTCACATTTCCTCCTAGCTGCCAATTGGACTGAGAGCGGATCTAAAACAATGATCCCCGCTGATCCCTGGGCATTCGTTGGGAAGGAGGCTCTCATGTGACCCATGTATAAAGAGGTATGGTTCCAGGTAGGAGGGGGCAGGGGGCAGAAAAGGAGCAGAGAGGATGGTGCTCTGTATTCAGAGATCGATCAGTGAGACACAAACAAACCGTATCGCAGAGAAAGAATAATGCAGGTGAACCCACAGGCAAGTGACCAAGGAGAGCGGGGGGGGGGGGGGGGTCAGCAGAGAAGGGGGGGGGGGCAGGAGAAGTGGAGAGCAGAGAGGGCTGAATTTGGAGGTGCCAGGATGTGGAAATGCTGCTAATCCTCCAAAGTGTGCAGTGGTCCCATCCAGCTGTGTGTGTGTGTGTGGGGGGGGGCACTCATGGATTAGCTGGGCAAACGTCGAATCAGTCACACCTTGAACCCACCGGTAACCTGAGATATGTGAGGAAAATGGAAAAACAGGTTCCCTAGGGCTCCAAATTGGACCACATTCACTGCGGGGGGGCTGCAGTGTCGGGGCTCTCTCTGCCTGTCTGACACGCGCAGTGCACCTTCACCTCTCGCAGGCCAGTGGTTCCTGCCATTCTTTGTGCCCTCTGACTCTCCCTCCAAAAATATGACTTCTCTTGCCCTCAAACAGCAGTGGATGTTTCTGCAGGCTCTCGCAGGTGTAGAATGTCTCCAGGCTGGAGCTGGACGTACTCGTCTCCTTCTCCCTTCCGGAACGCCTCAGACGGCTTTTTAGGAGGGGGGAGATCGCATAGTACAAAGCTGTGACATCAGAACAATAGCTTCGATGGTGTGGGACGCTCGTCCAAAGGAAATCGATTTACAGTTACGTCGGGAGGTCAGAATGAGATTCCTGTTTTGGGTCATGGTCAAACATATTGACTGATTCAGCTTTTATAGCAGCAGAAAAGTGTAAATAAATAAGGAATGTGAATCCATGAAGAGTGAGCAACTCTCACTGTCGCCACGGAGAGCGGCCGACTCTCATTGTCGCCGCGGAGAGCGGCCGACTCTGTCGCCGCGGAGAGCGGCCGACTCTCACTGTCGCCGCGGAGAGCGGCCGACTCTCACTGTCGCCGCGGAGAGCGGCCGACTCTCACTGTCGCCGCGGAGAGCGGCCGATGCTCATTGTCGCCGCGGAGCAGTCACACTTCAGTTGGGTCATTAACTCTGTGCTTTTCCCTGTCAGTATGAGGAACATTCCGGAAAGGTTGGCTGGCGAGATTGCACAGGCTGTGCCGTATCACTGCATCTGTACCCTGTCTCTGTGTCCCGTGCACCCTGGGTGTGGCCCCTGCCCTGAAATATTCACACCTCCTTGTCCGTTTAAGCAGCTCCGCTGGCAAAGCAGTTCCACAGCATTAATGGCGTAACCGCAGTAACCTCGAGGGCTCATACCTTCACGAGGTGTTGCTTTTGGGAAACTCACACACGGCTGGGAACCCCCTTCCCCTGACCCCACCAGCGCCATCCCAGAGCTCTCTGCAGGCTCAGACATTCATGTGACAAAGGAGAGCCTTATGCTTCATATCATCTGGATGGAAAAACTTCAACAGCACAGCAAGTAGCAGACGCTGCGCAGATACTTCACCTGAAGGTTGTCAGATCTCAAAATGAATGCAGGTAACTTAAGTTGGCTTATAATATACCTTGCCGCTTAGTGTGAATAACATTGTGCTAAAAAAGAAAAAAATTATTTAAATGATTTCCATTTAACCCGGGGTTGAAGTCTGAATAGAAGGTTTCAGCTTGGCTGTAAAGGAGGCTATTGGAATGCGTCTGAAATCACCGGGTGGTTAAAAAGTCCCATTCTCCCACACATGATCCATCGCTACATCCTGAATGGTCGTCAGGAGATGCCCACGCTGACCCAGTGCATGCTAAACGCTGCCCTGCATTGCTCCGGGCTGCCCGGCCGACCGTGGAAAGAATGAATTAGAGGAATCAATACATATCAAACGGTGACGTGGTCAGCCTGTCGATAGCTGGCCTTCGCGTGAGGCCTTGCCCTTTGTTTCAGGCACGGGAAGAATCAAAGCACATATAAACAAAGCGCGTCCTTACTAAACGCTAACGGGACCAAAGTGGAGGCCTAAGGCGGTCAGCCCGCGCAGGCAGGCCTTATCGACGAACCGTTTGGAGCCTTTGTGATGTATCAATTACACAGTGGAGCTGTGAGAGTTTACCTCCCGTCTGCCCTGAGCATCTAAACGTCACAGGAGGAGCTTCCTGGCAGTGTGCTATGCCAGGCTGGGTGTGCGCATGGACCAGGAAGACGGCAAGCGGCAGGATAAAGCCCACGTGCCGAGGTCTTCGGGGATCCCTGGACAACTCGTCAGCAGAGCAGTTCAAGGATGAAATGGAAGGATCTCAGGGGTACCTGTCAGCCAATCAGAGCAGGAGAGCATTTCTTAGCCAATCAAAGCAGGAGGGGCACCTCCCAGTCAGTCAGAGCAGAATGGCCAATCAAAGAGTGCAGGAAGTGTTAGTTCATCATGTTCATTGGCTTGAGGAGGCTGCGATGGGGAAGCAGTCTGTGGTTCGGCGCCGCTGGTGGGGGGCGGCGTTCCATTTTGAACACAGCCAGCAGCATAACCGTGTGACAAATGTGTCATCGAGTGCTTTAAGGAGTGTGCAGATGTTCCGAGGTGGATGGGGGGGGGGGGGGTTCCCGTCTGGGAGTCTCTGGTCTCCTTATCTGCTGGCTGTTCCCTGCTTGGCTGCTCTCCGCCGTGCCTCACTGGAAAACGTTCTTGCTGAAAGCAGCCAATGAAAGCAAAACATGAGCGACACGCACATTACACTCGGAATACACCCCGCAAATGAGAACCTCGCTTAGGCTTAATAAAGTTCATTTAGCTCACTAAGAGTGATTTATAAAATCACATTTATTGGTTATTCCATGCTGTTAAGTTGATTGCTCCCAAATCTAGCGTTTTGTCGTAAATTATTACGGAGTGAGTGGCTTTTATCCTCAGTCATTTAATTTCTTTATGAGTTGATAAATTATATTAATTTATCTCTCATTTCCTTGCTGTGTTATAGTAAACTACTTGTTTGACTTCCATTTGAAGTGTTTGGTTCCTGTGATGGAATCACAGGAGTGACACTGAATTGATGAGTCACTGACCAGAGTGTGAGGTCACTGGTTATAAGGTGGGATTTATAGCCAATTGGTGAGGTTTCTGGCTAATGGATGAGGTCACTAGTCAAAGGGTGGGCTTTACGGGCAGTTGGCTAGCTTTCTGGCTAGATTGCCAGATTTCTGGCCAATGGATGAGATCATAGGCTAATGGGTGAGGAAACAGGCTAAAGGATGGGACTGCTAACTGTCCTATGAGGTCCAGATGAACACGTTAGGTTAATGTGCATAGGATGGGCAAGGTCAATAGCCAATGCATGGGTGGGGTTCATGGCCAACGGTTGAAGCCACCAGCTAAAGATTCAGGCTGCCAGACAATGGATGAGGTCGTTGGCCAGTGGATAAGGATTTTTTCAAGGTAGATTGGCAGTGAGGTAAAATGCCCATTAAGTCTTTTTTCATGGTAATTACACTGTTTTTCTGCTTTCCTTTTTTATACCTTTACTGTCGGCAGGGATACACAAGCCGATTCTTCCTACGCTCCACTTTCTTATGAGGTTTTCACTGCCCCCCATGGCTCAGAGGAAGGCCTGAGCTCCCACCACTGACATGCACCTGATCAGCCCAGTGGACATGGAAATGTGCGTTTTATGGCTAACACACATGTAACACTCCCAGCACAGTGTGCGGCAACACACAGACAAGCCTGCCTCATATGCCTTTATCCTTATAGTGTGGGTCCCAGCAGAGGAACGCCCCAAAACCCTAGGGGTGTGTAGAAACGACAGGGTCACCAGTAGATCAATGGAGTAACTCCCCGAACATCTGATCACGGGTGAATGCTCATGCTGTTGGTGTAGCCCAACTTTCTCCTGCAGTTCTAGGTATGCACAGCTGTCTGGGTCTGCAGGGAATCGTGTCATAAGCTGATCTGTTTCACTTGATCATTTGATTATTAGTGCTTGATTGTCACTCACCATTGAGAAACTAGTGATAAGTTGAGATCTGGAAGTCTCAGACAAATCTTTAGATGGACAGATAAATAACATGAGCTCGTCGGTCGGCTTAGGGCTTGGGAGGTAGTTACAGTCTACTGCGCTTTTGGGACTGCATTCATCACATGTTAGGGTCAGTGACTGTCCCATGGAGATCCTCGTGGGTTAGGATCTATCACAATAACCGGTGCTGTGCTTTCTTCTGATTGGTGCTTTCCTCCTTGCTGGTGGGGGGTAGAGATGGGGGGCTACAGCATACTAGGCTGGACACCTTGGCACTGATGTGGTTCCTGACCATGAGATCTCAGTATCTATGCCACCCAGAGTCTCTAAACCAAACTGGTTGTATGGGTCTCCTGCCGATTCCAGCCTGTTCCCTTTTGGGGTGGGGGGGTGGGGGGGGGGGGTAACAGGCTGTGACTTTTGGGAGGTTAAAAAACACAGACCCAGTGTAATAGCAGCTGTCACCATAAATTAGTACATCCGTCACCCTGATTTTGTGGGATAATCCCATATGCTGACCCAGTAACTCTGACCGAGTGCTGATATAACTTTGCTTCTCCGTCAAATCATGGGTTCCTCCCCCCATTCCGATTCCAGGGTCTGCTCCAAACAACGCCTCTCTCTCCTGTGTGTGCACCTTTCATCTAAATGCGGAGTCCAGCTGCCAGCCCCCGTTTTCACCATCCACGCCGCTGGTGCTCCTCTCTGTCGCCAGCTGTTCTTGGCTTTCGGGGCGGGTTCGGCGGTTAACCGACTGAGGCGCGACAGCTACAGACTGAAGCGGAGCTGTTTCTCTCCATACATGGTCTGATGGCTCCACCGCAAGCCAAGGGGAGGGTGCCCGGGTCGCCGGGAGTCGGGCGCGGTCCTGCCCTGGAATGGCACACTTCTCCTGGCAGGAAGGACTGAAACGGAGGGAGGAGTGAGCGAGAGAGGCCCGAGGTGGGCTGCTCGGCCCGGAATGTGGGCTAATGATGCCTCGTGAGGTTACTCTGTTTTCTCCTTCGCGCTCCCTCTCCCCTTGCCCTCACTAAACCTCTCCTTGCCCCCACCAAAGCTCTCAGCTTCTCTGAGCGTGGTGCCCCTACCCCCCATCTCTCCCTCTCATCTGTCTCTTGTGGCCAGTCAGAGAGAAAACCAGCTGTTTGTATATGGAAAGCAGGGCTGGGAGTATTTTGTCTAAGTTCACCGCTTGCGGTAATTTGATTCTGCTCATTTGAACTTTGGCCTTGACTCCCCCCCCCCTCCCCCACCATCCACCACATTGCCATGGTGACCCCAACACCCTGACCCTGTGACCTCCTCCTCCTGATGACCTGTCCAGATGTTATTTCCCATGGAATGTTCTTTATTCCTCATGTTGTCTGTGTCTGAGGCAGGTATGTGTACACAGATCCATCAGAATGGCTGACTTCCTTTGGTGGGGTGTAGGGTATACTGGGATGAGGAGTGGGGGAGGGGGGAGCGAAGACTCACACCCTGGTAGGTGGTCGGTGTGACACACGGGGAAGGAACATGCGAGAGAGAAGTGAAAGGGAGGGGATGGCAGAATATGGTGTGAAATGAGGGGGGGGGGAGGGGGGCGTCCCGCTCCGGACTGGTCACAGTCAGAGAGAGAGAGAAGGAGGGAGAGAGGAGCGAAGGAGAGGGAACGGTACAATTTGGTGTGTAATGAGTGGGGCGCCCTGCGCTCGACCGGTCACAGTCAGAGAGAGAGGGAGGGAGAGATAGTGAGGGAGGGAGAGAGAGAAACTGAAAACTGAGCAGAGACGTTTGAGGGGAGAATTAGAGAAGGAGACAGAAAATCAAAAGTGAAAGAGTGTATTTGGGGTTAGACCGGAGAGAGGGAGGGAGTGAGAGAGAGAGCGAACAGGCTGGTCACATGAGCTGTGCTCCCATTTCCAAGCTTCGTGCAAATTATTTAGCGAATTTTCTACAAGTCGACAGAGTTAGATTGCGAATAAGGTGTCATGC
Source organism: Paramormyrops kingsleyae (assembly GCF_048594095.1). Classification (NCBI taxonomy): domain Eukaryota; kingdom Metazoa; phylum Chordata; class Actinopteri; order Osteoglossiformes; family Mormyridae; genus Paramormyrops; species Paramormyrops kingsleyae. The sequence continues at coordinate 3,691,874 of NC_132801.1, read as the reverse complement.
GAACTATACGTCAGGGATAGTGAGGATTTTTTTTGGTCACCGTGCATGTGGGTTACGCATGTTCAGCGAGAATTATTAACAGCCTGCATAACATAAATATGCTTTCAGACATGACACAACTATTAAAGTTAGTATAAAACAAGCCATTATAAAATCTATACATGCGACGTATATATATATATATATATATATATATATATATATATATATATATATATATATAGATATCTTCCTGTAAGATCAGGATCCATGTCTCGAACAAACACTCAATGTCCCAAACAACCACAAGCCGACATAAATGTTTTTTGCTGATATTTCAAATCAATTCAATTAAATGTATTTTTATATATCGCCTTTCACAACGGTGTCGCCCCAAGGTGCTTTACTGTACATGGGTGTGATCATTTTTTTAATTATTATTTTTGTTCAGTTTCTCATCTTCAAAATGGGCAAGATCTAGGCCAGTGGGAATAATGCCACAACAGATGAGGCTGCAGTTTGGGAGGGGCCTGTGTTTGGGAGGGGCCTGTGTTTGGGATATCAGTCATTCATGCCTTCGGTGTGGGAGCTTAGCAGGGGTGATTTCAAGAATCTAAGGTGGGGGGCATAATTCATACAGAGCAGCCAGCCTTATCACTAGCCCGTGATGTATTTTAAATTGACAGGGGACAGGACACTCCGGGGACCAATCAGCTTTCAGCTGGGGCCCTGTATGCATCCCTGGAGCACAGCAGGAGGTCCCGGGGGGGGGGGGGGGGGGGTCCCATTTTCACAGCCAAAACACGATAAGAATCACGCCCTCAAAGTACCAGAGTTCTGCGGCCTCCCGACAGTGAATGAGATTATCGGTAGACCATGGCCCAGGGCTAGTGGGAGTTTGGGGGTGGGGGGCGCAGGCAGATAAAAACCCTGTGTGTCTGTGAGTTATTATAAATTCATAGAGTCCTTGTATCCCAATCAGCTCAAATCTCCCGGAATTCACCCACTTATTTATTTTCCAAAGTATTCCTCGTTTATAGTTCTGATGAATTCCCGGACACTGCGCGCCTCGCCGCGTTATCTGCAGAGGTGCAGTGCCAGGCTGCAGTGCCAGGCTGCAGCCCCTGCCTCCGTCTCCGCATGTTCACGGGGCAGAGACAATGCGTCTCGGCGCGGGATCGCTTTCCGGAAAGCGGCTTTCAGAAGCAAGGCTTCTCTGTGGTCACGGAAATCCGGGGAGGGAAGGACGGAATCTCGCTTCACTTTCCGGTTTCATTTGAAGCCGGTATTTTGTGGATTTGGAGGGAAAGATCATTTCGCAAAGGCGATGCTTATCTGTAGGGAGTGGGGATTGCATTATAAGTGCCTCTGATCATTTATTAAACCGGTTTCCACCAATTAGCACAGTCATTGAAGTGTCAGTAGTGCAGTGGCGGAAGGCTGCGCTGTGTTAATAGTACTCCAGGGGGCGCCACATCATTTAAAGTATACAGCGGTAGCATTTTGGGACAGCCTGTAGGGGAGTGTGGCCTACATTCTGGGGCGGGGGGTTTTGCTTTAGGGGGGGGGGGTGGTAATGAGATGGGTATTATGGCCCCTGAGGGGCCCTGTGACAGTGTGTGAGCACTCAGGATGCAGCCCTGAAGATTTTGCATGTGGAGCGGGTGGGGGGTGGTGGGTGGGTGGGTGGGGCAGATGGGGACTATTTATAATCACGTTACCACATCACTCACGTAGCTGGTCCTTCGGCCATAAGCAAACCACTCAGCTTTCCCAATCATTTGGCTCGTTAATACCTGCTCATTCCTGGGGGGCTGTGTAGTTTTAATACCAGAATATCCCCCCAGGGTGTGACATTTTGACACTAGCTGCAGTACCACTCCCCATCCCCCCCCCCATGAACATGAACATCGGCCCTACCGCCAGTTACCGCGCCCCCTCTTCATGCCCAGTCTCCGCATTCCAGTTACCCAAACTGCCTGAAGACCCCACCTGTCTGGTTAACCCCCCATCCCCCGGTCCCCCCTCCCGCCCGGCCCCAGTCCTGCTTTCTGATCCCGTGATCTCTTTCCCTTCTGGTCGTGTTTTCCTTTAGAACCATCTTACCCCCTCTGCACCTTCCGGAACACTCTCTTTCACAGGAGGGCCGAGGATGATGCCCCCCCCCCCACCGACACCCATTTTTAGACTTTATTTTTTATCCCATTCATCTTCATTTGCTGCCAGTACACAAATCCACACCTCTGCAGGGTGTCTGTGCACCAGGATCAAATCAATCCCGTTTATACTTCTGCTCTCTTCTCCAAGTGCTTAACGAGGACAGTCTGCCATCAGCGATGGCCACGGACAAGGGTCGCCCTCGTGTGCCACGCCCCCCGGCAGCTCATTAAGCCCCCATATCGCATTAATAACCGAGTGACGACAGCGGGGGGGGAGGGGGGGGATTTATCACTGCATGAGTCCAGCTGCTTTTGTAAGCTGTGCGTCGTCCTGATGGAGCGCAGAACGCCAACCAAGGGCAGCACTCGAACCCGGGACCCTGGACAAAGCAGTGCTACACACTGAGCTACAGTTCCTCCATTTTTTATGCCGATATTTAAATGAAAAAGGTAAATGGCAGTAGACAGAGGTAAACGGCGGTAAACGTCAGCGGCAGAGCTTTGTGCCCCAAACACCCGCCGGTAAACGTCAGCGGCAGAGCTTTGTACCCCCTATACCCGGTCCTCGGCCCCCAGGTTGCTCCGATGTTATTGCATTTATCTCTTGATTGCAATGGATCTGCACAGTAACCGGCTGCTGGTTCGCTTGTGTTTTCGCTGGCGTACCTGGCTATCGGGCCGCTAATCATTGTTACATTTCGCCTCTGCGCTGCGCAGGTCAGCACGGTGCGTAATTGATGCTTCCCAGCCGCACCCCCGGCCGCCTCCATTAATAACTTTGGCGTAAATTACTCAACGTGACTCGCAGCCGGAAATATTTATCATTCTGTCATCTTTCTAATGAAAGGGGTTTAATTAAAACGCTTTACAGAACAGCAATGTGGATGCCAAGGTGCACTAATGCCAGGATCTTTGTTCTTTTTTTTTTTTTTTAACTTGTGTTTGCAAAATTGTGGAGCACGAGATAAAATAAAGAAAAGACTGAGGAACTGCAAGAATCTGGGACACATGAATCAACTGAAGCACTGAGGGACTCTTTGGGGGCTGATAAACCAGCATTTGATGTGTTTAACTTGTGTGAAATGACTGTTAGGTGTGTCTGGATCTGAAGGGGGGTGCATCACACCTGTCCTCTTCTCCTGGGGGGTCAAAGTGAAGGTGTTTAAAGGTGTGAACTTGTGGGATAATCGAGGGAGGCTGGCATGAGTGATCTCACCTTCATCATGTGTTTAATCTATCAGCAGTGTTTTAGCGATCTGGGCCCGTCCAGTCGTCAGGCTGTCGTGCTGTTCCTTGGATTTCCCTCCTTCTCTGGCATTGCTAAGACCTGCCGTTTGCGTTGGTTCCTTGAGGAGCTCGGATGTGAGGCCCAGCCTGTGAGGAGCCCACGCAGATTGCCTGTGTCAGCTCTCTGAAGCGTCACTGGGGTCCTAATTGAAATTTCCAGATGAGCTTCTCCAATCCGGGCCCTTGGCTGGATGTAGGGCTTCAGAATCGCCTGACTCCGTCCGGAAAGGGACTCCTTTACCGTCCCTAAATAGGTCGAACTTCTACAGTTTGCTCATCTGTTAAATTGTGGTACCATGTCTCTCCCATGGCTGTTTTTCATGTTTCACATTTGTCCATCTCATGGAAAGAGCCGGCCACAGTCTCCCCCACCTCCGAGGGGGTTCGCCGCCGCCGCAGAGAGAGAGAGAGAGAGATAAATAATACGGATGAAAATAGAACAAAAAAACAAAGGATGCAAATCGCATTGGAAGGACATCACCACCTGAAGCCTTTGGTCTGAGAGCCGGGAATAAGGAGCTGGATCGGCGAGTAATTAGACACAAACAGCCTTAATTATCAGCCTCCGAGAAGATGAACAAAAATAAGACAGAGGAGTAGATGAGGAGCCGGGGTGGTAATGAGTGGGCCGTCCTGAAGGGCCCCTTTCGGAGGGGTAGGGGGATGGGGGGGGACTGCCAGGAGGAGGGGGCCGCTGGGGGCGAGGGTGGATTGCGGGGGTTATTGCCCTGGCTGGCGACGGCATGCGAGCCCGGGCCTTGGCCTGGGGGGGGGCATCCGGCAGCCCCCGCATGGGCCACGCTGATTGAAGATTCCTGGCACAGCGCTCAAGCCGCCTGGCCGGATTAATAAGTAAACAAATAAGCCGATTAATAAATGGATAAATAAGCATGGCGAATCGGATGTGTGCTGGGATCTGGGTGGGACACAGAGGATTGGGGGGGGGGGGGGAGGTACACAAAAGAAGACTGCCGCAAGTGCGGGGGGGGTCGGGGGGGGTCATGAAGCATGGTGGGAGCTGAGAGCAACTGCAGCCATGCAGGAGTGCAAGGAAATTCTACAGACGCGGGGAGAATCGGACGCAGGGACGAGGCAGTAATGTGACCCCCCCCATCGGCCCACTACCCCATATTCCTGTATCTCATAGCTCTCCCCCCCCCCCCCCCCCCCCTAAGGAATTAGCGCTTCAGCTCAGTTCCGGGACCTTTAAGGTGTAAATTATGGCCCTGCATACAGACTCTAACCGGCAAGGGCTCACGTCCCGCACAGGCCCTCAGCTCTGCATGCTGTGCACAATTATCACTTTAAAAGGCACTTTTTAGTTTAAGTATTTGAAGCACCGACCTCCTGATCTGAATCCCTCATCGACCCCCACAGTGATCAAAAGCAGCTCAGTCCTCCATGGTTTCCACGCCTTGGAGATTCCCATCGCCGTCACCAGTATCCTGCAGCTGTCCCTCACCTGCTCCCAGCAGCATTCCCAGCCAATCCTCGCGGCGTCTGGCCCCCCGGGTCGCCCCCTCCAGAGAGGTCAGGGCACCTCTTGCTGGCATCCGCCCCATGGCACATGTGCTGCCTGGCATTACCACAGATGCAAGGATGTACCGGCTGCTTTTCCGTGGCAATCTAATCTATATGCAAAATTCTGATGATCCATGGAAACTTCGGAATGGCAGCCGGATTCTCCTCTCCTCCCATCCTATTTAACTACCCCCCCCCCCCCCCCCCACCAACTCATTTCAGGGACCTGGTTTTTCAGTCCCAGACGTTACTGTCTGAATGGCTTCAAGCCCTATTATGCTACCATATATAAAACAGCCACATTTAAACTTTTACGAGCATGAATAATTTTTCCTTGCTAGAACTTTCAGGGGTACAATATTGAGAAAAAGCACAAAATGGGGGAAGCTTTTTTGAAATTGTACTCTTTTTTTTAAAGAGCCTGGGAGCTCGCAGTTTAAACTGAAAAGGCAATTTCAAATCGTATTTAATGTAAAAAGAAGTATATTAGCACATCCTCGTTCTCCCGGTGCGGAAGACTGCTGGAGCGTTTATCCACACCGACACGAACGCGGGAAGCGTCCTGGAAATCAGCCGTGTCGGAAAACAAGCAACCGCAGGGAGTGAGCTTCGGCGATGGATCGGAGAGAACAGCGAACCCACGGGCTGACGCCCGCCCATCCGCCCGCCCATCCGCGTGCTCCAAGGTCCCTTCATTTGCCGATGAGGAAAGATGGTGTGGGCTTTACGCTGAGCCGTCACTGATGCCGGCGGTCATACGGAATTCCAGCATCGGAACGCCAAAGGAATACCCCACTTCAGCTGGAGGCGAAACAGTTTGACGATTAAGACCCAAATTAGGAGAGACCCCACGCTCCGGATGCCCCTTCGGCTAGCCCTCCCACCCCTGCCCGCTGAAGATGCACGCACATTTAGTTATTTATCCTTTGTAGCGGGATGAATAATTCATTGCCCTGTGCATAATTTACAGTAGCGGGAGCGACCGCGGGTCTGCAGGAGCCTCTACCACAGTCAGCTCCGATATTCCTCTGACGTGTCAAATTGACCAGAATCCGAGTCCCACTCAGATACTAAATGTCCCTGCCGGTATCTCTGCTCAGATCGGGGCCCAGACTTGGGGACCGAATCCTGTCTGTCTGAGACCCTCCTACCTTTGGCTTCCTCAGCTCTTATAGCGGCCCTTGGAGGGTGAAGTGATCAGGCTCATGGGGGCCATTTTGCGGGGCCGGGTTGCATAGGACAACCCCCCCCCCCCCCCCCCACCCGCCCCCCCAGACAGATTCCTCGGTGTGAACAAGCATCTGCTGCAAATCCTCAGTTGCATCGCCTTCATACCGTGGCACTGACCTGTGGCTACATAGAGTTGGGGACCACAGCAGGGAGCCCCCTAGTGGCAGGTCATAGGGTTCAGACCGAGGGATTTAGCACAACTGTGAGACGGAGCCTCTAGACTAAAGCTTCAATTAAAAATAATAAAAATGCAATAAAGCCATCAGGATTGTGTAGCTGAGTCACATCGCTAAGAATATTATCGTTATTACTGTGACTGTTTTCATGCGTTTCCCACCTACTGCCTGCACTAATTAGCAGATGTCTGTAAGGGCTTGTCTGTTGTAAATCATTAATTTATTGGACGTCTTTATTGGCGGTAATCAGGCTATGTCGACGGCCCATTCCTGGTTTATCCGATTAAAGTTTGCCGGTTTGTGAGGACAGTGTTGCAGTAAATCTGGGAATCCTCGGCAGTGCGGGGAGCAGTGAGCCCGGCTCGTGTTTGCCGGGGATTATGGGCAGGATCGCTAGAGCACTGCACTTTCCATCAGTTTAATCTGTTTCTCCGTGTTGGTTTAATCTGCCAGCCAGTGGAGGCTCCATGTTAAGTCACTGCAGTCAAACAGCAGTTTCAGGGTTTTTCTCTCCATTCATTTGCTAAATGGTACATGAATCACTGCATGGAGGTGTGTGTGTGTGTGTGTATGTGTGTGTGTGTGCGTGTTTGTGTATGTGTTTATGACTGTGTGTGTGTGTGTGTGTGTGCATGTGTGTGTGTTTTTATGTCTGTGTGTGTGTGTGTTTTTATGTCTGTGTCTGTGTGTGTTTACCTGAGCAGAGAAAGTTATCATTTTAAACCTCACCTCGCAAATCCCCTTTTTAAAAGAGCAGAGCCATAGCGGGGGAGATTGACCCGCAGTGGCACCTCCTGGTGGTGTGTACACTTGGGCGCGAGGAGGTGATTAAGCGGGGGGGGGGGGGGGGCAGCCTGCTTTGGCAGGTCAAGCGGGAGTGCAGCACAGCAGGAGCGTTTGTCCAAACTGTGCGGGGGAGGTTTACAGAAGGGGCTCCAGTGTACAGAGTGCAGAGTCCTGTTTGTTTACCTGCCCCCCCCCCCCCCTGCGCTGTTGGTGAAATGTCAGGCTCCTGCAGTTCTGTACCTTCCTGACGCCATCTCGCCAACTCGTTCAGGATTGGCTGGAGAAAACGATGATGTTTGAAAATTGCAACCCCCCCCCCCCCCTAAGCCAATATTCCCCAGGGGCACCCAATGCTGAGCTCTTACAGCCCTAGAAGTTATTCAGAGTAATTATGAGTTATTACTGTTTATAATTCCATATTAAATGAATGTCTGTAAGTACATTCACCTATAATGCTGCATGGTGCCCTCCTGCGCCCCCAGCCCGGCCGTAATGGCCTGTATATATGCACAGTTTAATATTTCATTTACGGCAGCCAACACGCAGTGCTGCATGTCTTGCCGTTTGAATTTGAATTCCCTGTGCTTTTCCCCGAGAAACTGTACTTAGAATTTTAATGTGTTTCCTCCTTGGGGTATGGGGGCACGAGGTGAGGTTTTTCCCTTCACACAAAGAGCCTCCTACAAAATGGGCGGGGAGACTGGGTTCAGAATGACGTTTAGGCGTATGGTACGTTCGGATCCCATGCAGTGGGGGAGAGACAGTAGTCTGCCTCGCTAACCCGCCCCCCCCCTTGTTTCTATTGGCTGATGAGAGTCACTCATTAATGACATCAGCAACCTCCCCCCCTCCCCAATCGAGAAATCGACAAGGGTGCTCATCAAACCCAGACAAGAGGAAGCAGGTGATGGGGCCATCATTGCCATCGTGCCGCATGTAGCTGCTGCCAGGAATCAGAATGAGGCCTGAAATTGTGCTCTTTAGCTGTGGCAGGTAACAACAAAGGGCTTGTTTGGGAACATTAAGCGCCTGGCATGACGGTCCCCAACGATCCCTAATGATCTTTGATAATCTCTAACGATCTCTGATGGCACTGGGTCTCCGGAGCTTTGCACGTTTGCAGGGTTATAGGGATGGGCTATAGGTCAGGGTGATCTTCATGGGGGAGGCCTGTGTGTATTTGTGGTTGCCCATGCCTGCTTGTGCCCACGTGTTTCCCTCTCAGTTCTATGTGTCCCACCGTGGCCTCTTGCCTGACAAAGCAGATATTCGAATGAGCAGCATCCCTCTGAAACCCTGCACTAGCAGCTAATCCTCCATGGCAGCCCATAATACTTCTCATGCACTATCCAGGGTGACTCAATGGCAGAGGTGTAAAGAGTACCTGAAAACCATACTTGAGTAAGAGTACAGATACCTTACTGTATAAATTACTCCATTACAAGTTACAAGTCACCAATTCCAATAAGACTTGAGTAAAAGTCGTAAAGTATCCAATTTTAAAAGAACTTAAGTATTTTACTCGTACTGAATGTAGGCTCAAAGAACACCAAGAAATGTGGAAAACAAGGAACTATTTATTTATGAGGCTTTATTTCCTAATATAGACATTAAATTGAACACCTCAATGTTTCAAAATGGCAGAAGAAGAAAATAGAACAAAAAGTCAGTCTCAGTCAAACTCAAATGTTCAAAAAAAAGGTAAAACAATAAAAAAAAACTAATAAAAAAACAAATTCAGAGCTGACTTTAATGGTGTTTTAAGGGCAATTCTTAAGGGCAATTCTTAAGGGCAATTCTTAAGGGCATTTCAAGCAAAAATGGAGCACTCATAGTAATAAAATAATGACTTGAATTACACCATGATAATTATCAATATCGTTTGATATGATCATGATAAAAATATTTTTGCTATATCGCACAGCCTTAAAGGATGCTACCACAGTGGCTTTGCTAACTAGCTAATAACTAGTAACCCATAGGAAGCAAGCTGAACAGTCGTTTGAGCAGACAGTCTTTAAGTGTCAAGTCTTGTTAACTACATGGAAGCTATATTATCAGCAAGAAGGTCTTTACCTAGTTACCATAGTTTTGGTAGTGAGTCGGCTAGATAGTCAGCTAACTGATGGAAACGTTTAACCAGCAGCAAAACAACCACAAACAACCATGCGGGTCCCACAGTAAAATCTTTGTGCAGTAATTGACAGTCAATAGTGTGTCTAGCAGAAACATTAACAAACAAAATAATAAATAATAGATAGCACTGTTATTACACTGGGATACTAAAGATTTTTAACTTAATGACATAACAGGTACTACAACGATTCCGTTCTGCGAGTTCGCTTTGGCTTCCGCTTTAAGACGTGTTGGACAAGGGCGTGGCTTTCGCAGTACGAATGGGCCGGGTTGGATGTGGGCGGGGTTGGATGTCCAACCCCGCCCTCCTGCAGGCTGCAGCCAGACATACTTGAAGAAATTAGCCGTGGTAGATAAAGATCCTGACTTGTCGCACGCAATCACAATGTAGCGAGTAACGGTAAGCGTCCGTTCAAATGTAGTGGAGTAAAGAGTACATATATTCAGTCACAAATGTAGTGGAGTAGAGAGTAAAAGTTGCTTATATTTTTGATACTCAGTACAAGTACAAAGTAGCCAAAAAAATACTTAAGTACAGTAACGAAGTCCATTTACTCAAGTACTTTACACCACTGCTCAATGGCTGGGGGGGTCAGGGTCTGCATTGCCGACTGTGTGAGTGAGCTGGTCAGACGAGCATGTGTTCATCTGTACTCACTTCCTGTTTCAAGTGGTGTAAAGTACTCAAGTACTCAAGTACTTTACACCACTGCTCAATGGCTGGGGGGGTCAGGGTCTGCATTGCCGACTGTGTGAGTGAGCTGGTCAGACGAGCATGTGTTCATCTGCGTTTGCGCTCATCACTTCCCCAGATGGTTGCCGTACTTACACTCGGGTTCAGAGGGAATCCACCAAGTGCTTCAGCACATGCCTACCTCTGTATGTCCATATCACCTCATGCATGATGCATTTCACAAGAATATTTATAGTAGTTGTTTAGTCAGACTTGTGATACCGATAAACAGGAAGTGAATACAGACCTGCCAGGGCATAGAGGAGTCTGGGATACTGATAAGCAGGAAGTGAGTACAGACCTGCCAGGGCATAGAGGAGTCTGGGATACTGATAAACAGGAAGTGAGTACAGACCTGCCAGGGCATAGAGGAGTCTGGGATACTGATAAACAGGAAGTGAGTACAGACCTGCCAGGGCATAGAGGAGTCTGGGATACTGATAAACAGGAAGTGAATACAGACCTGCCAGGACATAGAGGAGTCTGGGATACTGATAAACAGTATACTCAAATTCCTATGTTCACACATCTATGAAATCCAGCGTACTGCCAGCTTGCTAGTTAAATTGTTTAAATGTGCAGCACAGAAAAAATATCATTTAGCAGCATAATATTTGGAGATGCTCGCTGGGTCTTTTATTGATGGTCTCTCCTGGATGTATTCATCCTTATTAAACTCCTATTTGGCCGTGTATCGATCCCAGGTGAGAGGCAGCCTCTTCATGAAAATTAACATCAATCAGGTTGGCGCCATAGCAACAGGGGCCAAGCTGACGAGCCGACTGTCTAATTGTGACCGGAGGAGAGGAGAATGCGGGGAACCTTAGGGATGAAAGTCCAAGGACAGATGTCTGGCAAATATGCGTTGGGTAGTTTTACATACACAACAATGTTCTGAGGGCAGAAGGAATAATGATTGGTTGAGAGAGATCAGATTTTAGAGGTGGTGGGTCCAAGCAACTAGAGGAGGCAAGGCCAAAGCATCTGATTGGTTGGTTCTGCCTCCTCTAGTTGCTTGGACCCACCCCCTGTACAATCTAATTGGTTATTTTTCCTTCCGCTTTTCCTCGTGGGTAATCGGCAGGCGCCGTCACCTGGATCATTAACGTGTTTTCATGAGAGATGAGACGTCGACAGGCTTTTCAGGATGACAGCGGGAAGATCTAGGCGCACAGGTGCAGGGGCTGGGGGGGGGCGTTTGCGTCACATGACGGATCCCCGTCTCCTGGGACGGAGGATAATATAGGGCCCTCGAACGCAGCCCGGTTTCGGCGATGGAAAGAGAACGTCACTAATGAGGACTGGCCATGGCATCGTTTATTAATGACCGCAGTAACGAAGCGGGGGCCCTCCTCTTGTTTTTTTAATTGGGTGAAAAAGTTTCCAGCAATTAATTCTTCACCATTTGCTCTTTTTTTTTCTCCCGGCACGCGAGCAAAGCGACTGTGGTTTAAATTTTTTTGTCTGGCATGCAAGACCTCCTTCTGTCGTAGGAGACTCGGACTGGGGAGGGCGGCGGGGGGGGTTCTTGACCAGTAGAGATTTTAAGTTTCCATCTTCAGTCATTTGTACAGTCTTAGGAGTTTGCTCTCTCTGTATCACACACAGACACACACATGTGCCTGTCGACCGTAGCCCCCCCCCCTCCGCAGCCACTGGACCTGACTCATACCTGGGCCCCTGAGGGCCCCGAGCAGAGCCACAGAAGGGGGGACAGAGGGCTGAGGAGCCACAGTGCCATTTCTGGCCAATCATGTGTGCCTGTGTGGAATTACGGGACAGACTCAGCAAGTGGACTGTCCCGTACTCTGCCAGGGGGGGTGGTGATGCAACACCAGTGTTGGCGGCGTAATCGTGGGGGAGTTTAAACTGGCTCTGGGAAAACGCAGCAGTGGGCAGGATTATTGTGCCCTGGGAGTCAATGATTGGCTGAGAGCATTTCTGATTACTCTGGTTGGTTAACTTTAATGGTTTTACTGGTTGGGTTGTGAAAGGAATTGTGTGACAGGGAGGCGGAGGCAAGGGACAGAGAAGGAAGCAGGGGGAGCAGGACAGGAAAAACGGCGTCTTTTTACATGTATGTGGAGAAAACACACAAAGAGGAGGACGGAGCGTGGTCAGAGGTGAAGCCGCGGCCTGGGGGAGGGGCTTATTCAGGGCTCTGCGGCGCGTCTCAGTCCGGGGGTAACCCTCACGGTCTGTCGGGGGTCCATCCACCACCAACGGAAAGCTGATGAGATACAAGCGAGACCTTAATTAGCCCTGATTAAAGAGCAGAAAAAAACTGAACAGAAAAAGCTGAAGACAGAGAAAGAAGGATCTAGACTAAGTGGCTGGACCGGGAAGCGAAGCCACAAGCAGCGGTGTCTCACAGAGAGGGTCGCTAGTGAGACCTCGTGCAACACACAGAAACACAGATTCGCACGTGCATGACGTCAGGCCTGGCTGGCTGGGGGGGGGGGCAGGGTGGTATCGCCTGGGCTGCCGATTCGCACCTAGGGCTCGGTTTGTTGTTACTGGGACCACACTCAAAAACTCACTTTGCCCCCCCCAGATGTTTCAAAAACTAAATATAGCTGGTGAGTAACATCAGAAAATCGTAACTGGTTGGCAGAACATGCTGCTTCAGCATCTCTGAAACAAGAAACGTGTTTATTTAATTTTTAGTGCAGTGACTGTTTGTGGCCAGCAGGGGACCCTCAAACCTCGGGGCCCCCACACTAATGATTGGTTTGAGTGATAGAAAACACAACCTTTCGCCCACAAATGGTGGTTCCATGAAGAGGCGGGATGCTATTGTTCATCCCCAGTTAAGCACGGGCTAATGATGATGCTGCATTAGCCTGCTATCTCCCACAGCTCCGCCTCCGTGCCCTGATTGAAACCCGGCTGTAATTACACCCTCCTTCTCTATTGATCGGCCAGAGCAGAGGTTCAGTCCCATGAGTGGGGCCCTAAGGTGCCTCAGAATAGCTCTGTTTACGGTAACCCCTTCCTGCTGTGCGGACAGCTCACGTTTCTAGAATGTTCCACGGGACTCTGGGGGTTAGCCTGCTGTCCCAGCATTTCCATTCTTTACTCAGCTTTTGAAGCCTTTACATGACAAAACAAGCAGCCAACATGTCATCTGCATATTTGGTCAGTTTTACTGGAAACAGCAGGTTCTGTCACCCAGAGGTTCGAGAACCGCACTGCCTCAGGAAGGGGAAACAGTGGCTTTGGGCTGTTGATCCACTTCCTGTGTCGCCATCTGCCTTCCCTGTGTGATGGGGTGAGGAGAAATATGCTGTCTTCACCCCAGGCGGCACACACACACTCTTACACACGCACACACCCGCATACACACACATACGCACACACACAGACGTTGCCGGCAAATTGAAAAATCCACCCTGAAATAACTGTGCCCTGGGATGTGCCTTTGAAAAGACAAGCATTGCTGTTCCAGAAAATGTCCCCCTTAATCCTGTTACATCCACAATCAGATCGCCTCAGCCGAGGGCATGTGCACTGGGGTGGGGGGCATGTGGGGGTGTATGGCACTGAGAGGGGGGTGGGCTCGTCTGAGAAGTTAGTCACATTCAGAGCATCAAGATCCAGGACTCCTGGCCTGAAGTCTCTATGTAGGAAGACTCAAGCCACATGAAGCTCAACTGCCAGGCTGGCACATGTTCACATCCCTCTGGGGGCACAGCAACTAATGAACCAGGAGGGTGCTGGTTCAAATCCCGACAGGTGGAATCATGATTCAGCACTGGAAAGCTGCTCGCCAAACTGGACTTGCCAAACAGTTTGCACTGGGGTGATAAGGTAGCTTGCCCGAGGTTCCCCCTTCTAAATCAGGACAGCCCCCCAGCATGCAGCTGTTTGAAGTGTTCGTCTCTCACTGTGTCACAAAGTATTCATTGTGTGAAGCTCATCTCTCTTCAGCGTGTCCCCCGTCCGCCTCACAGCCGCCCCCCGCCCCCTGCTTGCTGCATCGAGTGTCAGGCTGGATGTGCACTGCCAATCAGAGATGGCGCTGATCTGTTTTTAGATCCTCAGAAACACCCACGCAAATCCGAGACTCACAAACAGACACGCATGCCGAAGCACGCCAATTACTCCATGCAAGAGGCCAGATAGGGCACTTCTGTTTCCACATGCCCACATATTTCCGCTGTGGGAGTAGTGGTGGTTGGGGGTGGGTTGTTTGCAGCCCAAAATAATGGGCCTGAGGGCAACTTTCCCCACTGACAGCCACTGCAAAGCATGGTGCCATGGCGCTCCTCATCTCGCACAGCATGTTCCTACCTATTTACACTCCCCCATCTCACATAGTGCGCACCTTCCTATTTATGCTCCCCCATCTCGCAGAGCGCGCACCAGCCTTTTTATGCTCCCCTGTCTCTCAGAACACACACCTGCCTATTTACGCTCCTTATCTTGCAGAACGCGCTCCTGCCTCTTTGCACTCCCCATCACTCGGCGCTCAGTCCTGCCTATTTATGCTCCCTATCTCATAGAGCACGCTCCTGCCAATTTAAGCTCCCCATGTTGCAGAACGCGCTTCTGCCAATTTACGCTTCCCATCTCACAGAGCACACTCCTGCCTATTTATGCTCCCCCATCTTGCATAGCACACTCCTGCCTATTTATGCTCACCCATCTCTCAGAGGGCACTCCTGCCTATTTATGCTCCCCCATCTTGCATAGCACGCTCCTGCCTATTTATGCTCACCCATCTCTCAGAGGGCACTCCTGCCTATTTATGCTCCCCCATCTTGCATAGCACACTCCTGCCTATTTATGCTCCCCCATCTTGCAGAATGTGTTCCTGCCTCTTTACACTTCCCATCACGCGTAGCACACTCCTGCCAATTTACACTCCCCATCTTGCAGAACGCACTCCTGCCTGTTTACGCTCCCCATCTCAAAGAGCGCATGCCTACCTATTTATGCTCGCCTATCTTACAGAGTGGGCTCCTGCTTATTTACGCTCCCCATCTCACAAAGCACACTCCTGCCTATTTATGCTCCCCATCTTGCAAAGTGTGCTCCTGCCTATTTACGCTCCCCATTTTGCAATGTGCACTCCTGCTTATTTATGCTCCCCATCTTGCAAAGTGCGCTTCTGCCTATTTATGCTCCCCCATTTCGCAGGGCGTGCTCCTGTCTATTTATAGTACTCATCTCACAGAGCGTGCACCTGCCTATTTACCCTTCCTTTCTCACGGAATGCACTCCTCATTATTTACGCTCGCCATCTCCCAGAGCGTGTTCCACCCTCTTTACTCTCCCCATCTTGCAGAGCGTGCTCCTACCTATTTATGCTCCCTATCTCGCAGAGCGCAGTCCTCATTATTTACACTCCCCATCTCACAGAGCACTCATCTGCCTATTTATGCTCCCCCATCTGAAGGAGTGTGCGCCAGCCTATTTATGTTCCCCATGTCGCATAACGCACTCCTGCCTGTTTACACTCCGCATCTCGAAGAGCGCACTCCTGCCTATTTACGCTCCCCATCTCACATGACGCACTCCAGCCTATTTATACTCCCCATCTCGCAGAGAGCACTCCTGCCTGTTTACGCTCCCCATCTCGCATAATGCACTCCTGCCTGTTTACGCTCCCCCTCTCACAGAGCGCACTCCTGCCTATTTACGCTCCCCATCTCACATAACGCACTCCAGCCTATTTATACTCCCCATCTCGCAGAGAACACTCCTGCCTGTTTACGCTCCCCATCTCGCATAATGCACTCCTGCTTGTTTATGCTCCCCTTCTCACAGAGCGCACTCCTGCCCGTTTACGCTCCCCTTCTCACAGAGCGCACTCCTGCCCGTTTACGCTCCCCTTCTCACATAACGCACTCCAGCCTATTTATACTCCCCATCTCGCAGAGAGCACTCCTGCCTGTTTACGCTCCCCATCTCGCATAACGCACTCCTGCCCGTTTACGCTCCCCTTCTCACAGAGCGCACTCCTGCCTATTTACGCTCCCCATCTCACAGTGCACACTACTCCCTGTTTATGCTCCCCTTCTCACAGAGCGCACTCCTGCCCGTTTACGCTCCCCTTCTCACATAACGCACTCCAGCCTATTTATACTCCCCATCTCGCAGAGAGCACTCCTGCCTGTTTACGCTCCCCATCTCGCATAACGCACTCCTGCCCGTTTACGCTCCCCTTCTCACAGAGCGCACTCCTGTCTATTTACGCTCCCCATCTCACAGTGCACACTACTCCCTGTTTGTGCTCCCCATCTCGCAGAGAACACTCCTGCCTGTTTACGCTCCCCATCTCGCATAATGCACTCCTGCTTGTTTATGCTCCCCTTCTCACAGAGCGCACTCCTGCCCGTTTACGCTCCCCTTCTCACAGAGCGCACTCCTGCCCGTTTACGCTCCCCTTCTCACATAACGCACTCCAGCCTATTTATACTCCCCATCTCGCAGAGAGCACTCCTGCCTGTTTACGCTCCCCATCTCGCATAACGCACTCCTGCCCGTTTACGCTCCCCTTCTCACAGAGCGCACTCCTGCCTATTTACGCTCCCCATCTCACAGTGCACACTACTCCCTGTTTATGCTCCCCTTCTCACAGAGCGCACTCCTGCCCGTTTACGCTCCCCTTCTCACATAACGCACTCCAGCCTATTTATACTCCCCATCTCGCAGAGAGCACTCCTGCCTGTTTACGCTCCCCATCTCGCATAACGCACTCCTGCCCGTTTACGCTCCCCTTCTCACAGAGCGCACTCCTGTCTATTTACGCTCCCCATCTCACAGTGCACACTACTCCCTGTTTGTGCTCCCCATCTCGCAGAGAGCACTCCTGCCTATTTACGCTCCCCATCTCACATAACGCACTCCAGCCCGTTTACGCTCCCCATCTCGCAGAGAGCACTCCTGCCTATTTACGCTCCCCATCTCGCATAACGCACTCCTGCCCGTTTACGCTCCCCTTCTCACAGAGCACACTACTCCCTGTTTATGCTCCCCATCCTGCTGAGTGCGCACCTGTCTATTTAAGGCTGGGGGGGTACGCCACGCCTCGTGTGCTGCAGTGCCAGACCATCCGCGATACTGAATGTTTCTACTTGTAGCACCAATGTACCAGGCAGCCATGTAGCTTTACCCCAGGCCTGAGGTGGCGCTGTACTGCTAAGCTGCTCTTAAAAAAATCACATCTATGGTGTGTGGATTGGATGTTAAAAGAATAAAACAATTCCACTAAAACTAACAGTGCACTACATACTTACAACATGCGAGGCAGGGTCAAATTTGTTAACAAAAGCATTTTCATAAACTGAAATAAGATACGAAAATAAAATAAAAACTACCACTAAACGTGTACTGTGAATAAGCCTATTCTGAAACCAACTGAAATTAAAAAAATACTCATTACCATTTTAAAACCCTATTTAGCTAAAGGAAAGATTTGCATATCTTTGGGCATCTCGTGCAACAAGCTTGAACAGCCAACCGTACTACATCGCCACGCTTTTTAGAAGCCAACAAAGTTCTAGAAATTTCCTTCTATTCCTAGACATAAAATCATCAAAACCCTAAATATATAACAACTAAATAGATTTGCATTTTTTAAATGAAAACTAATAAAATCACAACAAATCTTAAAACTAAACTAGATTTCAAATGAAAATGCACCATAATATAAAAACTAAATTAAGAACTAAAAACTTTAACACTGACACAAAAATCAGTATCGGATGTTGCAGTACAAATATGTTTTATTTTAATCTGTAGCCATCTGGGAGTCTTCATAAACCTGTAACGAGGAATCGTATAAATGGCGGTATTTCCGGTCTTTCTCGGTCAACCTTGCTTTAAATCCACTAGCTATTTTTGATATCATACTGACCATAGAGGGTACAAAAGGTGTTTATAAACAATCTTTGGTCTGACTTCATTCTGACTTCCTGCCACTTTTCCCCTGGCCGATGAGCGATCGAGGTTTGTGTACATTGCTGAGCAGAGCCTCTGAAAAACTGGGTTGGCAATATATTGCCTGTCAAGGAACGAATGACTCTCTCTATTCCTGTTCCATATGTTTAATATATTATGCAGTTTTTGTTAACAATGCCTGAGAGTACTTTTTTTTGGTTGTGTGGTTTTATTTATATTTTATTCATTTAGGATATTTAGATTGTTTTGACATTCCACTTACAATGTCTAAATGTTCTTGAGAATTAAACATTCATTGTTCTTTGAAAGGATGTATTTCCATTGTTATGCTATTATGTTGTCTTTATATCAGTGGCAAAAATTATCTTAAAATGACTATAATATAATTTATTGCTATTATTTCTGGGACACCACATCGTCCCTCAGAAGTAGTCATTGTGACAGGCACAGTTCCAGCTGCTATTATAATCACAGTTTTTACCCAGATGGGGGGACCTGTGATTTTCCATCAGCTGAAACGGTATTGGTCTATTTGGCGGGGTGTAACTGTCAAACAGAGGACTACAAATGTTATAAAACGGCGCATTCATATTTCATTCACCGTTCTGTCCCGTTCACTTGGTCGCCGGGGGGAACGGGTATCTGTGATGACCAAAGGTGCAAGGGAGTGGTGGTGAGGCTGTGGGTTTTACGAGCCCTGCTCCTTCCAATTACTGACTCGAACCCGGCACCGCTTCGGTTGAGTGTGTCTGTCATTTGTCAGGGCTTATTGAAGGCTGTGTGGGCCTGTGCTCCGTGTGACAGTGTGTAGAGTGGTTCTGAGTCAGCGAATGCTGTTATGTGAGTCATGGTGGAGTCAGCGCTGCGACTGTGACTCACCCGGGATATCAGGTGTGTGTATGGGGGGGGGGGGGTCAGGTGTATTGCAGAGGTCCAGACTCATTCAGAACTAGTTGGCACTTTAACCCGGGTCATCAGGCTACAAAGCTCCACCTGTATGGATTATGTCACCATGGAAAAGGTTACAGTGGGGGGAGGGCAGGGGGGCGGGCACTGTCTGTGCCCATCTCATGCCAGAGACATGGCTCTCTGCTATCCATTCATCCTCCCGCTCACTCTCCACCTCCCCACTCCTCCTCTCTCTGTCTCTTCCCCCCCTTCCTGTACGGATGGAGGGGGGGCGGGGGGGGGGGGGGGGGCTTCTCCAGCTCACAGCCCTTCAGGCCATTAATTAAAGGCAAGCCGCTCTCTTATCAGGAGAGCACTTTGCCATAAATTAATAGCAGCCCCCAAAATCAAATCTCATCAGGCCCCGTTGGCGCGGCGAGTGCGGCGCTGTGTATCTGATACCCGGCCGGGCGTGAAATTTAATTAAACATGCCTCGGCGCATCCCACAGAACCCCCCCCTCCCCATTACGGCCCGCTCCTGCTCTTGGAGCCCCACCCCCACGGTTGGCGATAGCTCAGGAAGCACACCTTGTCAGGCAGCCGCACCATGTGCTTTGGGTCCCATTTCATGCAGTTATACGGCATGTGCTGGTATTCCACTCCTGTTACTCACACACAACCTCAGGGAAATGTGATTGGTTGTTCCAGCCACATTCATGCACCCCCTTGGTGTGCTGCTCCCAGGGACGGTGTGACCAGATCGGACCCCCAAGGCCGTTTTATGTCTCCGGCGTCGGTAATGGCAGAACGCCTCCTCAGATCCTTTTGCGCAAATTACAGCTCAGACCCTGGACCTTAGTCCCCCCCCCATCTGCCCTCCCTGTCCCACTTAGGATCCTGAATCTCTGAATCCGCCAATTTCTACCTAGGTTTATGGGTCTGGCATGTGTGTGTGTGTGTGTGTGTGTGTGTGCGTGAGCAGGTATATCTTACCTTATGGGGACACAATGTCCCCACAACGTGATGAATACCCATATTTTTTTCTAGTCCCCATAAGGGAAAACTCAATTCAATAAAAATCTGTGACTGCTTGGTTACATATGGTTAAGGTTATTATGGGATTAGGGTTTTGCCCACAGAAATGAATGGATGGTCCCAACAAAGATATGAATACAAATGTGTGTGTGTCTGTGTGTGTGTGTGTGTGTGTGTGAGTTTGTTGTGTCTCTTTCTACTAGATGAATCACGTTGCTCTTGTCATGATTAATATGCAAAAAAACAAAAACTGGGAAAAGCAGAAACTGGAACAAAGTAAGCTGGGGGGGGGGGGGGTGGACTAGTAGTAAACATTAAAGAAAGAAAGGAAAAGAAGGGTGTGGTGGGTGGATTGCGTGGGGGTCTCTCCTGCAGGTCCTGGGGCTGCTTCTCTGACCCCCTACCCCCTGCTAGGCTTAATCACTCAGCTTCATTTATTCTTCATTTACAGACCCCCATTTACAACTTCCCCCACACCCCCGCCCATTCAGCCACCTGAGGACGGCGGTCTGGTCCGCGGCGCGTTTAACGTCACGCGTGTCTCTGCGTTACCCAGCTGAACCCAGATGACTGTGGGCAGTCCGTCAGGTGTGACCGCCCCCCACCGGTCAGAGGTCACGCTTTACTGCAGCCCTGCTTTCTCTACGGCGAGGGCTGGTGCTCCGGGTCCGACCCGATTACCGTATCGCGGCTCAGTGTGCCTCGTTACGGATGGGCAAATTACCCTTGAATGAAATGATCATGGAGAGAGTGGGGCGGGACGATGTGTGACGAGCTCGGGGGGGGGCAGGTTGGGAGTGGTACCATCAGAGGGCGAGGGGGCGGGGCCTGCAAGTATGGTCACTGATGCAGGTTGGGAAGTAACAGGTGGAGGAGGGAGGAGCTTCGGGGATGAGTGAGGGAGGGGGCTCTGTTGGAGTGTAGGGGTCCAGCTGGCACCCCCAGGGCCTTGTTAGGTAGCTGGGACAGGCTCTCAGGTCACCTGAAGACTACACATGCATGCACACAACACGGCCGTAACACGCAGTAACACATGGATACAACATCGCAAGAGCACACAGAACATGCGGCCACACAGGCGCAGGACATGCGGCCACACAGGCGCAGGACATGCGGCCACACAGGCGCAGACACAGGCTGACACGGGCTAACACAGGGGAGCAGTTACAAAAGTATGTGGGCGCACACACACGCACACACACACGCACACGTTTGTATTTATATCTTTGTGGGGGCTCTCCATTAATTCCCGTGGGCATAACCCTAATCCCCACAATGTCAAAATAACAGGTTTATATCACATTGTGGGGACATTTGGTGCTCACAATGTACTATTTACATGACCCACACACACAGACACACTCAAGCACACAGACACAGTGACAAAGAGTGTCTCTTTCTCCCCAACAGCCATATGGATTCTATCAAATTCTGAACACGGCAGCAGGGGGACGATAATCTGATGGTTTGGGGGTGGGGGGGCGTCCTCTCTGCTTCCATTCTCTGGCTGTTTTGTCAAATTTTATTTCCCGCTTTTGTGCCTGCGTGCTGACTGTCTCTGGGGGGGTAGAACACCAACTAGGTGTGAATTCGGCTGCTGACTGGGAGGCTCCGTGGGGGGGGGGGGGGGTCGCAAGGTACGTGTTACCAAGAAGGCAATTGCTTCAATGTCTATCGTGCAGTGAATTCCTGAGAGGGAGGGAATGGGCGTGGGGGGTGGGCTGGTTGGTGTCCATTGGGATTGTGGGTCAGTCTCAGACTTCCTGATCGGAACATTGGGGTCTGCGGTGCAGCAAGTTAGGCCTGCTTCCTGATCGGAACATTGGGGTCTGCGGTGCAGCAAGTTAGGCCTGCTTCCTGATCGGAACATTGGGGTCTGCGGTGCAGCAAGTTAGGCCTGCTTCCTGATCGGAACATTGGGGTCTGCGGTGCAGCAAGTTAGGCCTGCTTCCTGATCGGAACATTGGGGTCTGCGGTGCAGCAAGTTAGGCCTGCTTCCTGATCGGAAGGTCGCTGGTTGGAATCCTTTGCTTTCCGGAATAGCCGGATGTGGCTTTGAGCGAGGCTCTTAACTCCCCGACAAATGGCTGACCCTACGCTGGGCCCTGTCTATATACGGTATGTGTGTATGTCGAGGAGAGCAGGATGGGATATGTGAAAGCAAATACATTCCCATGTACCTATACTTTTACACATAACAAATATAGCATAATTTCATTTCATTAGGGTCTGGGCACGCTTCCTTAGCCAGTCACAGCCTGGGATCAATGGAGGGGTGTCATGTTTGGAGCTGGGAGAAGAAAATCCAGCACCCCCTCTCCCCTGAAAACTAGGGTGGGCATTCCCCACTGAATCTCAGCCCTCCGTTTCGTGTCCGGGTGATCACCCGAGGACAGCTTCATGGCTGTCGTTGAGACCAGTGTTACCATGGCGTGTCCGTAAAGGTAATTCCCATGATCTTGTTCTCTGATACATGGCTACGCTTCAATAACAGTAGGAAAAATCCATCGGCAGAGGAGCAGAGACATATGATGTGCTATGGAGACATGGGGGCGGCTATGACGAGGTTTTAGTTTCCAGGGCCCAGAGCCCAGATCATGAGAAGGGAAGCGAGATGCATTGTGGGTAAGAGGTGATATTCGAAAGAGTTCTTTTACAGTGCACAAGGGCACCTGCAGAACCTCTGGATATTAGGAGAGACGAGCTCCACTAAGCAGGAAGAGCAGACTGCCTTTCATGTTGTCGCTGTACTGTATATGCCAGCCAGGGGGAGGCATGGGGGGGGGGGGTTGAGGGAGGCGGAGGAGGAGGGGCGGGATGTCTTCATCAGGACTGTCCCGCATCTATCTGGTTGTATGTGATTTTTACATTATCGGGTGAGTCATGCTGGGAAGATCTTGAGCGGCTGGCGGTGTGGAGATACTGTCCCGTGTGGGCAGCAGGCGTTTGGAGGTGTTGGGGGGGGGCTGTGTGCAGCTGAGAGAGGGCTCAGAATGCGGGAGCATGCTGGATTTGGGTGGTACTGTAGCTGAGAGGAGGAACCATTTAATAAGGCTGGGTGGAGGTATGTAGTAGAGTAGAGTTTTGTAGAGTATTGTTTAGTATGGCAGGTATCGGTATTGTTTAGCTGCATGGGGGCTGTTATTGTTTAGTATGGTGGGTTCAGGGATCGTTTTGTTATGGATGGGCGATCCTCGTTGTGGCTCACAAAAAGGGACTTTATTAAATTCAAAAAGAACAAAGAGACAAAAGGACCACGAGGAGTCAAAAACAAAGCAGGTAAATGACAAAAAACAAAGGCAGGGAGTAACACAGGAACAAGCACAGCAGGCTGACAACAAACACAGGGCAACAACAAGTACACTGAGCAACTGGGGAACACAGTAGGGGCAGAGGAGGCACTTAAATACACTTAACAGGGGCTTCAACAAGGGACAGGTGTGAGCGGTAACAATTACTAGGAACACAAGCACAGTGAAGCAGTCAGCAGATAAAGGATCAAAACACTAAGCGAGGTTTATAAATCAAGGGTAACTGAAAACAGGGAACAAGGAACCATAACAAATATATACTATATGGACAAAAGTACTGAGACACCTGGCCTTTACACCCACAGGAACTTTTATGACGTCCCATTCTAAATCCTTAGGCATCAATATGGAGCTGGTCCCCCCTTTGCAACTATAACAGCTGCCACTCTTCTGGGAAGGCTGTCCACAGGATTTTTGAGAGTGTCTGTGGGAATTTTTGCCCATTCATCCAGAAGAGCTTTTGTGTGGTCAGGCACTGATAGAAATAGATAGAATAGAAAAGTGCCTTCCCCAAATTGTCCCCATGAAGTTGGAAGCATTGAATTGACCAAAATATTTTGGGGAAGGCCTTAACCCCATCGAACACCTTCGGGATGAACTAGAACGGAGATTGTGAGCCAGACCTTCACAGTAGTAGCTGTCATAGTTGCAAAGGGGGCACCAGCTCCATATTGATTCCTATGGATTTAGAATGGGGTGTCATAAAAGTTCCCTTGGGTATAATGGCCTGTTGTCCTAATACGTTTGTCCATATGGTGTCTATAGATCTTGAAAATAAAGAAACAAAAATGGTCAAAATGACAGAAATAGTTGAGGTTGGCCAGAACCCATAACAAAAGGGAAGTCTGGATGATGCAGCTGCCCACTCAGCACGTTAAGCTGTGCGGCAGCCCAGGAAGCAGGGAAACACATTAGGGTACCAACTATGGGAATCAAGGGGCGCGCAAAACAGGATGACCACTGACACCAGCTGGCCAAACAGGGAATTGACAGACATGACTAAATGGCCAGGGGCTAATTCTGACACTTTTGACTAGTGTTGATGGTGTTACAGTTTAGTAGAGAGGTTGGAGGTACTGTTTAGTATAGTGGGAGGTGTTATTGTTTAGCATAGCAGGTGCAGGCATCCCTTTTTAGAGTGGGGGGTGGTAATATTCAGTAGACTGGGTGGAGGTATCGTTTAATAGAGTCGGGGGTGCTATTGACCAGTAGCGTGGGTGGGGGTGTCGTTTAGGAGAGTCAGTGGTGTTATCGTTCAGTAGAGTGGGTGGGGGTGTCGTTTAGGAGAGTAAGTGGTGTTATCGTTCAGTAGAGTGGGTGGGGGTGTCGTTTAGAAGAGTAAGTGGTGTTATCGTTCAGTAGAGTGGGTGGGGGTGTCGTTTAGGAGAGTCAGTGGTGTTATCGTTCAGTAGAGTGGGTGGGGGTATCGTTTAGGAGAGTCAGTGGTGTTATCGTTCAGTAGAGTGGGTGGGAGTGTCGTTTAGGAGAGTCAGTGGTGTTATCGTTCAGTAGAATGGGTGGGGGTGTCGTTTAGGAGAGTGGGTGCTGTTATCATTCAGTAGAGTGGGTGGGGGTGTCGTTTAGGAGAGTCGGTGGTGTTATCGTTCAGTAGAGTGGGTGGGGGTATTGCTTAGGAGAGTCAGTGGTGTTATCGTTCAGTAGAGTGGGTGGGGGTGTCGTTTAGGAGAGTCAGTGCTGTTATCGTTCAGTAGAGTGGGTGGGGGTGTCGTTTAGGAGAGTCGGTGGTGTTATCGTTCAGTAGAGTGGGTGGGGGTGTCATTTAGGAGAGTCGGTGGTGTTATCGTTCAGTAGAGTGGGTGGGGGTATTACTTAGGAGAGTCAGTGGTGTTATCGTTCAGTAGAGTGGGTGGGGGTGTCGTTTAGGAGAGTCAGTGCTGTTATCGTTCAGTAGAGTGGGTGGGGGTGTCGTTTAGGAGAGTCGGTGGTGTTATCGTTCAGTAGAGTGGGTGGGGGTGTCGTTTAGGAGAGTCGGTGGTGTTATCGCTCAGTAGAGTGGGTGGGGGTGTCGTTTAGGAGAGTCAGTGCTGTTATCGTTCAGTAGAGTGGGTGGGGGTGTCGTTTAGGACAGTCGGTGGTGTTATCGTTCAGTAGAGTAGGTGGGGGTGTCGTTTAGGAGAGTCAGTGGTGTTATCGTTCAGTAGAGTGGGTGGGGGTGTTGTTTAGGAGAGTCGGTGGTGTTATCGTTCAGTAGAGTGGGTGGGGGTGTCGTTTAGGAGAGTCGGTGGTGTTATCGTTCAGTAGAGTGGGTGGGGGTGTCGTTTAGGAGAGTCTGTGCTGTTATCGTTCAGTAGAGTGGGTGGGGGTGTCGTTTAGGAGAGTCGGTGGTGTTATCGTTCAGTAGAGTGGGTGGGGGTGTCGTTTAGGAGAGTCGGTGGTGTTATCGTTCAGTAGAGTGGGTGGGGGTGTCGTTTAGGAGAGTCGGTGTTGTTATCGTTCAGTAGAGTGGGTGGGGGTATTGCTTAGGAGAGTCAGTGGTGTTATCGTTCAGTAGAGTGGGTGGGGGTATTGCTTAGGAGAGTCAGTGGTGTTATCGTTCAGTAGAGTGGGTGGGGGTATTGCTTAGGAGAGTCAGTGGTGTTATCGTTCAGTAGAGTGGGTGGGGGTATTGCGTAGGAGAGCGGGTGGATTTACCATGTACTGGACAAAGATGAAAGTTGAAAGAACAAATATGGCTGCAGCTGCGTGGGCTGTCGTCTTTCCTGGAAGGTGTGAGCATCGCCACAGGCACCGCTGCTGTGCACAGTCTGGTCCCGGCTCTTTCCCGCCTCTGCTTCACTCCGTTCCTCTATTCATTTGAGGGACATATTAGTGGTGACACCACCGGGGTCCAGTGTACAGTGTCGAGAAACATAGCCGCGGCTGGGGGGGGCCCGCGGCATGCACGCTAATTCCATCACCCAGGGGGGAGTGGCAGCGTCTCTCGTGCTACATTCCTCTTTCTGTGTGAAATGCGGGTGGTGTCTACAGCCTCGGGAATAAAACCGGCCCGCTAGACTTCACAGCCACATAAATGCACTTAAACTGATTGAGTGGGAGATATTGGCCGCCTCTAATACTTTTTTCACTGTTTTTTTCTTCCTTGGCTCTCACCTCATACACACAGCACACATAAGCTCGGGCAGGTGGACGGACAGCCCTGAGAGAGCTCAGATGGCCAAGGACCCCACAGCCAGCCCTCCTGTCAACAGCTCTCCCCTCTAATGAATTCAAGCGTATCGATTGTGGGGGTAATATTTAAAAAAGCTGTTCGTATTTTACACAACTATAAAATGAAAATCAATTGCAGGAAGAGCAGGAATAAAGAAGGAACTATGTGCTTTTTGTGGTTTGTTTTTAATGCTTATATATTTATTTTTATATGTGTTGTCTGCTGGCTCTATTTTTGCCAAAGTTCAGTGAATGATATCAGGCCCCCACTTATTAATGTCTATCCGGAGGTTTAGGGAAGTTAAAGACTCGGCGTGAGACAGTCTGAGTGTCCGAAATATCGGGGCTGTTTAGGTATCTGCAGTATTGCCGGAATGATTCAGATCTGTGTGTCTTTCTTTCTGTTTTATAGAGAAGATTCCAGAATGAGCTGTGAGGGAGCAGATTCTTTGTTTGTAAGAGCTCACGTTGTTTATCAGTTTGCCGTAATTCCTGGTGTAAACACGTTCCAAACTGATGTGTGTTGATTCCTTGGGAATGGTGGTTTAAACAATGCTGGGGAATGCATATGTGTTTGCGTGTGCTCGCATCTGCGGTGTGTTTGACAGCGCCGTACGGCAGGCGGCTGCTGGATTTGGCTCTGAGGAACTGGAGGATTCAGAGAAACGTGTTCAGGTTTTGGGAGAAAAGCTTTGGATACCAGAGGCACGAATCCTGCGCCAGGGAAACATCGATGTTCTGCATCCAGCTAAGATGCCCAGATGACCTTTGTCTCTGTTTTTTTATCTTTCACTTTCTCAAGTTTTTTTGTCTGTTTTTCTTGTCCACTGAGGGAGGATGCTTCTCCATAAGTGCTGCTTTCCTTGTCTCTCTGTGAGGGTGGAGCTCAAAAGTGCTAAAAGGTGATGTAGGAAACGTCCAGGTCTCCTGACAGTGTCCTGCTCCCAAAAATGACGCAAGCAGCAGACATGTTTCTCTGTGTCACCTCTGACACTGGTGGCTTATATTTTGTCCCCCCAGAGGTCACAGTGTGACATTCCCTGTGGGGTCTCATGGTCAGAGCTCCTGCCCCCCCCCCCTACACAAAGAGCCCGGTTAACAGCGAAAAGCGACGAAGAAAGGTCACTTTAGGGCTGCCCTGCACCCACCCCCCCCCCCCCCCCCATTACCCAGTGTATTGGCCATTTGTGGCGAGCAGGAGGCCCTTAGACTTTAGGGGCCCCACACAAATGTGTGGTTTGAGTAGTAGTAAACACTGGCACCAGATCACAGTATTAAAGTCAAGTGCTCTTTGCTTAGATTAAACACACTTAACAAGGGCTTCAACAAGAGCAGGGCAATCAACAGAACACCAAGGGAGACTAGAAAATATGGGTAACTGAACATTGCTAAAAGCAGGGAACAAGGAAGCATAACACAAATACATAGCTCAAGAAAATAAGAAGCGTCAATGGTCAAAATGACCAAACTCGTTTGAACCTATAACCTATTATCAGGCCCTACCGGACCAAACATCCATCCCTTCTGGACCTGAATCAGGCCTGGATAGAACATTGCAATCCCTACAGCTGCAAGTCAGCATTGGGCCTAAACACAGACAGAGAGGATGGCTGCCGTCTGCTGCTGTATGGAGACCGAATCCACCTGGGGGCCCAAGTGCACTGCTTTGGGGCTCTTCTTCAGGGGAAGGGAAGGCACATCTGGGTAAAGGAGCCTGAGTGATGTGCAGCAGTGTCGAGTCGTGCAGATCTTATAATTAAAGACAGACGGGAGAGGGCAAGACAGCCCAGTACCACTCACGGCTGCCACTTTGTTCCAGAACCTTCCCCGCTGCACTCGGGGAGAATGAAATCGAAGTTGCGGGGCTTATCTCGTACTTTGGAATGGGGGCTCTTAGGCGGGCAGCCTGTCTCAAAGTCCTGCAGATCAGACGAGAGCGGGGGGATTGTGGAGGGGGGCTGGGGCTGAGGGTGGGGGGTTGAGGATAGGCCCGAGCAGAAAGAAGGATCTGCAGACAATAAGTCAGTCGCTGCAGTGACTGGGCTGCCTTGCGGCGTTTGCCGAGAAATAAACGGTGGCGATAAAGACCCCCCCCCCCCCACCCCCAGTGCTCCCGTGATGAGTCATTTGTTTGCTTTATCATGCCCTGAACGGGGGCCCTAATGATTCAGGGGTGTAAAACAGTCTGAGCCTTGCCGCTACCGTGCCATCGATCCTCCCTCCCTGCGGGCTCCTGTTTGACACGGGGGTGACGCTCACAACCCCACCCGCCACAGCCTGCGGATCGGCAAATGTGCCATCAGATGGGGGGGGGGGGGCTTTGGTCTTGCACTACGATTGGGCAGCTTTTTATTCGGCACAGAACCTTTCGGCCTTGGTGGTACTGGGAAGGACCAGCAGGGGGCGTAATGATTAACAATCTCACTCGGGGTCCCTCTGCTGTACTCTTGATTAACTCACTATGGAATGGGACCTATTTGTCTTTCAATGAGCTACTTTGGCACAAAATATAGGTATTGAAGTTGACAAATACAGTCGGACACTCGCTGGCGCAGTGGGGACGCCTTTGAGTGTGGAGTCTCTTCCTGCACGTCGCCCATACGCCACCTTTACTGTTAGAGCGCATGCCGGGGATCTGCGGGCTGTGACTCGGTAATCTCCCCCATCTCCAAGGCCACCTACAAATAAAGGCACATGGGCGGCGGGCGAGGCGGTGGGCGAGGCGGAGCGAGGCGGCGGGAGGCAGCCAGCCGTGACGCTCGCACCGCAGGGCCCTCCGCTGCGTGCCGTGCTCATCACATGCTCCTATTGCTTCTGTATTGAAATATCATAACCGTGTGGAAGCGGGGGAGGGGGGGCATACTGGCCTGGGGGGAGGTCCCGGCATGCTGGTTAACCCCTCAGTGGCAGGTCGCTTCTGCACCCTGTGTTTTAAATGTCTCATCTTCCGCTGGTGAAAAGAAACTTAGAAATGATAACAGTCGGGGGAGTTGGGGGGGTGGGGGCACAGTGTATCAATTATGGAGGAGCATTAATAGATTACACTGGAATAATGTGTGCTCTGTTGAAGTTGTCCCCAAAACCATAGGCAATTACCTCATGGCAGCTCCCTGGCTGGGGGGGTCACCGGGTCCCCACCCTCCATTATCACTTATTAACAAGGCCTGAGAATATGACGTCCCTCCATTTGTGAGCCGCAGCGAACACTAACAGCCTGGTTTTTAGTTGTTAATCCTCACGGAGATAAGCTTCTGAAAGAAAGATGGCCAGAGCCAAAAGTTTCTGGGGGGGGTTTATCCCGCCGAGGTGAGACCTTGCGGGGGGGGGGGGGGGTGGCTTAGGCCGCGAAGAGCAAAGGGCTTAGAACAGCAGCGCAAGGCTCCGGAAGTTACTGATAAAAACAATTGGCGTGTGGAATACGCCGGAACACGCCGGAACACGCTGGGACGCGCCGGAACATGCAGAAATAAGCTGGAACATGCTATAACACATGCTATGACACACCGGAATGTGTTATAGTTCCAGTACACACTCCTGCTTTCTATGCAATCCCCTTTATGTCCCCCCCATCTCCCCAGAGTCCACTGGAGGGTGGGGGTGGGGGGGGGGGGGGTGCTGAGGCATCTCGCAGTGACACAGGAGAACTTAATAAATTAGACAGGGAAAGAAAGTTGTTTTGCAGCCCCCACCATCCTGAGGGTGTAAACGAGCCGGAGCGGGGGGGGGGGTTTGGCTAGCAGGCACATAAACTAGGGAGTCTGTTTATGCCACCGCTCTGGCCAGTGTCATTTATGCAAGGCGGGGTTATAAATAGCCTATCAATACCGTCACACTCGACCCCCGCCCTAAAGGGGACGTGTGCCTCACAGGGAGTCTGGCTGCTCGGTGATGGGGGGGTCTCGGTCTATTTCCTCAAATGGCTTTATTAGTCTCGGGGTCAGACATAGACTATGTATTAATGGAGGGGGGGTGTGTGATACCTCAGGACCTGAAGACCCATGATGAATCTTAGCCCCCCCTGCCATGCTTTGGCTGATTACAGTGCCCCTCCACTCGTTCCCACCCCCACACATACACACCTCTGGCGTTTGACGATATGGAGTTTTTAATTATAGATATTTCGTCTTTTGGCCGTCAGAGTCTTGTGTCCAATCCTCTGTGTCATTAAGCAGGTAATGCAGGGGGGTGAGGGGGGGGCACAGCACCTGAGCCCACTCAGCGCAGCCTGACGGCATGTGTTCCTGAGCGTGCATGTTTATGCGTGTATTGGGGGGCGTTGCCGCGCTTAAACACTCCACAGGACTTGGCTTGTCAAGGAAAATCAGAAAGAGAGAGAAGGTGGGAGAGAAAAAGAAAGGGAGAGTAATGGAGAGGTGCTATGGGGGGAGTGTAGAAATGGAGTTTGGGGCCACAGGGGCAGTAGGGAAGGGGCAGGAATGGTGCAGTCTGGGAAGATTCCACTGGCAAATATGGGAGTGTAAGGATGCCCCCCCCCCCCCCCCCCCCACGGCCGCATGGTCTGTTTGCTGACTCATAACGAGGGGGTTGTTAAAGCTGGAGAGAATGAGAGGGAGAAGCTATAGTAAACATGGTGAATTGTGGTGTGTGGGACTATAGTAAACACGGTGAATTGTGGTGTGTGGGACTATAGTAAACACGGTGAATTGTGGTGTGTGGGACTATAGTAAACACGGTGAATTGTGGTGTGTGGGACTATAGTAAACACGGTGAATTGTGGTGTGTGGGACTATAGTAAACACGGTGAATTGTGGTGTGTGGGACTATAGTAAACACGGTGAATTGTGGTGTGTGGGACTATAGTGACCACGGTGAATTGTGGTGTGTGGGACTATAGTAAACACGGTGAATTGTGGTGTGTGGGACTATAGTAAACACGGTGAATTGTGGTGTGTGGGACTATAGTAAACACGGTGAATTGTGGTGTGTGGGACTATAGTAAACACGGTGAATTGTGGTGTGTGGGACTATAGTAAACACGGTGAATTGTGGTGTGTGGGACTATAGTAAACACGGTGAATTGTGGTGTGTGGGACTATAGTAAACACGGTGAATTGTGGTGTGTGGGACTATAGTAAACACGGTGAATTGTGGTGTGTGGGACTATAGTAAACACGGTGAATTGTGGTGTGTGGGACTATAGTAACCACGGTGAATTGTGGTGTGTGGGACTATAGTAAACACGGTGAATTGTGGTGTGTGGGACTATAGTAAACACGGTGAATTGTGGTGTGTGGGACTATAGTAAACACGGTGAATTGTGGTGTGTGGGACTATAGTAAACACGGTGAATTGTGGTGTGTGGGACTATAGTAAACACGGTGAATTGTGGTGTGTGGGACTATAGTAAACACGGTGAATTGTGGTGTGTGGGACTATAGTAAACACGGTGAATTGTGGTGTGTGGGACTATAGTAAACACGGTGAATTGTGGTGTGTGGGACTATAGTAAACACGGTGAATTGTGGTGTGTGGGACTATAGTAAACACGGTGAATTGTGGTGTGTGGGACTATAGTAAACACGGTGAATTGTGGTGTGTGGGACTATAGTAAACACGGTGAATTGTGGTGTGTGGGACTATAGTAAACACGGTGAATTGTGGTGTGTGGGACTATAGTAAACACGGTGAATTGTGGTGTGTGGGACTATAGTAAACACGGTGAATTGTGGTGTGTGGGACTATAGTAAACACGGTGAATTGTGGTGTGTGGGACTATAGTAAACACGGTGAATTGTGGTGTGTGGGACTATAGTAAACACGGTGAATTGTGGTGTGTGGGACTATAGTAAACATGGTGAATTGTGGTGTGTGGGACTATAGTAAACACGGTGAATTGTGGTGTGTGGGACTATAGTAAACACGGTGAATTGTGGTGTGTGGGACTATAGTAAACACGGTGAATTGTGGTGTGTGGGACTATAGTAAACACGGTGAATTGTGGTGTGTGGGACTATAGTAAACACGGTGAATTGTGGTGTGTGGGACTATAGTAAACACGGTGAATTGTGGTGTGTGGGACTATAGTAAACACGGTGAATTGTGGTGTGTGGGACTATAGTAAACACGGTGAATCGGTGCCTGGGATTGCAGGGTAAATTCAGAATGTGAAAGACCTCTGAGAACTACGGGGCCACATGGGGGGGGGGGTCAGGTGATTCTCAGTCAGGTCAGGGATGTGGCACCCCCCCCCCCCCCCACCACCACGGCGGCGAGGGCTGATCATCCACCATGCTGTGGGGTCAGAGACAGATACAGCAGGCAGAGGGTCCATTCACAGATGGGTGCTTCTTTCCAGGATGTGCATTTAGTGTTTTTAATCCTCTAACCCAGGCTTCTGGAAAGATCCATGTCCAGCCGGCTTTCTTTCTGTAATTACTTCTGAGGCAGTATTACAGTCCTTATTACAGTCCTTAACCTATCACAGTGCTGTATAGTCACTCAGAGCCAGAACCTGCAAGGGGACTGCAGGAACAATGCCTTGTTCCTCTCGTCCCCCTCATCCCTCTGTCCTCCTCATCCTTCTGTCCCCCCCTGTCCCTCTCATCCCCTGCATCCCCCTCATCTGTCTGTCCCTCTCTTCGCCTCTCCCGCCTTGTACCTCTCATCCATCTCATTCTTCTCATCCACTGATCCGTCGTTGGCCCGTTTTTGTGGATCTCCTAGAGGTCTGACCACTTCTCAAGTTTGATAAGGTTTTCTAGAGGACCCTCATCCCTCTTTCACAGGCAATCAGCGAAGAGCCTGGGAGTGGGGGGGGGGGGGGGGGGGCGGGTGCCACAGAGCGGTCTGGTCTGATGAACTGGTGCGTGGCTTCGAGGGCATGAACTTGCTTCAGCGTACAGAAGAGTTCAGTCACGGTCACAGGGCTTGCAGCCAAACCACGGCCGGTTCTGAAAAGCAGTGAACCTGCAGAAGCTCTTTGCATCCTGGTCCGGAACCCGAAAGCGTAACAGGAACCGAGCAGATGGGTAAATGAAGGTAACTTGAAGCAGGACCATGGATCTGCTTGGTTTAAAAGGACAGAGATCTGTCAAGAAGCAGACAGAGGGCAGGGAGACAAGGGGGAGCGGGGGGGTCCAGTGGGGAGGGGTGGCTGGGGGGCGGGTCGATGGCCCAGGGCGGGATTTTGCTTGTTTGTCTAGTTATCATTCTTGCCTAATCAAGTTCCTGGGATTCAAACCTGCAACCCATGTCCCTATGCTGTGTATGTGACTTTAAAAATGTTGAATTTAAAAATTTAATTGAATTGTAATCATTTTTATATAGCGCCTTTGACAACAGAGTCGTCCCAACATGCTTTACATGGATGTGTTGTGATACATTACAACTTCATTGAGAAAAACACAAAACAGGGAAAAGGAAAGACAAAGAAATGAAATGAATAAAGCAAGATGGCGATGGAAGACAGGAAGAACTCCCAAGTAAGGAGACAGAAACCTTTGAGGGACCGACTGGCTGCCCAACATATTAACATTATAGGAAAAAGAAAAGAGCAAGGAAATCTGGGGACTGTCACCTGCCAGAGGGTCACGGGTTCGACGCTGAGGCGGCGCAGTAGCATTTCCCGGGTTTACTCCCCGCTGGGGGCTGCCTCTCGCCACATCAAGCTGCCCGGCTGGTTTAGAGCCCCCTCTGCCCCCAGTCCCTTTGCTAATCATCCAAGCGTATTGCTGGGGTATTAACTAGCCCTGGGGGTAGGGGGGGGCTTCTGTCACATGCTCACTGGAGTGTGGCGAGTTAGGTGCTGGGGGGGGGTGAGGATCTATGGGAAGCACCTAAAAGCTGATTAATTATTAATTCTCATCCGTCATATTTCAATCAAGCTCGTGTTCAAAAAAGAGAGAATCATTCAAATGAGACCAATTGCAGGTGAATGACAGCAGCTCCTCTGCACATGGGCATCATTACGGCCATTTTTATGAAGGCCCAGGACCTGGAGCGCTGGGCAGGGGCAGCCGGAGGCTCCAGTTACAAACCGGTGCCGTCACCAGATCAGCAGGTCAGCAGGGCTGTGTGTTTACCTGCCATTCCAGCCCCTGGGGCCTGTACTACGAAGCGGGGTTACTGGCTTATCAGGGTAACTTGTCGGATTTAAGGTAGTCTGGGCAAAATGTAGGTGAACAAATATGAAGTTCATTTAAACTGTAGTACCTTAAACCCCGATAACCTGCTTCGTAGTACAGGCCGCTGGAGGAAGGCACCTCAGGCTCAGTTGCCATTTACGGCGTCATGGCAACAGACCCGTTACACATGGTCCCGCCCCTCCTATCTGTTATCCAAACAGTGACCCCTATACCTCTCTACCTCGCTGGTCCCACCCCTCCTATCTGTTATCCAAACAGTGACCCCTATACCTCTCTACCTCGCTGGTCCCGCCCCTCCTCTCTGTTATCCAAACAGTGACCCCTATACCGCTCTACCTCGCTGGTCCCGCCCCTCCTATCTGTTATCCAAACAGTGACCCCTATACCTCTCTACCTCGCTGGTCCCGGCCCTCCTCTCTGTTATCCAAACAGTGACCCCTATACCGCTCTACCTCGCTGGTCCCGCCCCTCCTATCTGTTATCCAAACAGTGACCCCTATACCTCTCTACCTCGCTGGTCCCGGCCCTCCTCTCTGTTATCCAAACAGTGACCCCTATACCGCTCTACCTCGCTGGTCCCGGCCCTCCTCTCTGTTATCCAAACAGTGACCCCTATACCTCTCTACCTCGCTGGTCCCGGCCCTCCTCTCTGTTATCCAAACAGTGACCCCTATACCTCTCTACCTCGCTGGTCCCGGCCCTCCTCTCTGTTATCCAAACAGTGACCCCTATACCGCTCTACCTCGCTGGTCCCGGCCCCTACCTCTTCTCACCCTCCCCGGAGAGGTGACCACACCCCCACAGGAGGCTGGCCTCGGAGTCTGGCCTGTTCTCGTAGAAGGGGGGGGTTTTCTTGCCAGCACATGCCGCGCCCTGACATGGGACGAGGTCAGCTTAGGGGGCGCCCCTGGGACCCGAGGACCGTCTAGTGACACACTCCTCATCAGAGTGCTGCCTGCTGGGGCCCAGTCCGTACTCTCCGATCCCATGAAGCACAAACGGCTGCCCACAGGGCGATTTCTGCTGTCCCTGTGGACATTCTGCGTCCCAAAGCCACACTGCCCCTACGATGTATTTCACCAGAAGTTTCTCTTGCCTGACAGAGCCCTTTTCTTCAAAGTAAATCGGCCCACGCACTTCCTTTTGATACCGTTGGTAGCCCAGAATGCTGAGGTGTCCCTCTTGCCTCTCTCCCAGGCCTCTGGGCCCCCAGTCTGACTTCACATCTGTCTGTGCGGCGTCCCCCATGTCTTTAAATAACCAGAGCGGCTCGTCGCGCCGTGCATCTCTCAAGGTTTTAATTCTCCCCACCAGGAGCGGGGATCGGTTGGGCTCAGCCTTTAGTCTCTGCGTCCTGGACGATTTGTGAGGCTCGCTGGATAAATGCAGGACAGACGTGCGTGGGCTTCATTGTTTTATTATTCCAGGGAGGCTCCGAGAAATATCAAAGATTAGAGCTGGGGACTCAGTGTGCCTCGGGTCTCCTCCTGTGAGAGAGAGGGAGATGGAAGAGGGAGGGAGAGTGGGGAGAAAGTGGGAGGGACAGGGAAGGAAAGACAGAGAGAGAGAGATGGGAGAGGGAGGGAGAGGGGAGAAAGTGGGAGGGATGGAGAAGGAAAGACAGAGAGAGAGGAGAGATAATGGGAAGGGGAGGGAGGGAGGGAGGTGAGGAATGGACAGTGAAAGAGGGAGAAAATGAAGGAGAGATGGTAGAGGGAGGGAATCAGAAAGTGGGTAAAGGACTTTGGTGAAACTTCTGGCTGTGGAGAATGCTGGGGTCAGCAGGCCCCCGACACACTGCACTGTCACCGTGTCACCGGCTGCAGGGTACGAGAGCACCATAGTGGGAAGTAAACTGGGAAGACTGTGATTGGGGGAGGGGGAAGTAGGCTAGCGAGGGGAACGGGGGTCAGTGTACAGCCAGCAGTGGCTGCTCAATTAAGTAAATAAGCAGACGGGTATCAGAACACCCCCCTGCCCACCTGGCTGATAATTAGCCTAACTCCTGAAGGGCCCCCCCACCCTACTCTTCTACAGGGGCTAACTCTGTCTGCATCTCTCCCTCTCTCTCCCTCTGTTTCTTTCACTTATTTGCTTGGTCTCCATTTTCTGGTACCTCTCTTTGAAAATGGGGGCCAATGAGAATGAGGATGGGCGGTGAAACATGAATGTGACCAAAGGGGGGGGGGGGACAGGGTATAGGCAGTGGCCTTTGGAAGCATTCTTCATATTGTTAACGATATTCCAGCACCCCCCCCCCCCCTGCCAGCAGAAGGGGGGGAGGCAGCATAGAGAGGGATGGGGGGGACAACTACCACCAATTAGGATGCCAAAAGCTTCCTAGCCTAGTATACAGTGGATTAGCAGAGGGGGGCAGTTACAAGGAGCAGGAGAGGGGGGCAGTTACAAGGAGCAGGAGAGGGGGGCAGTTACAAGGAGCAAGAGAGGGGGGCAGTTACAAGGAGCAGGAGAGGGGGCAGTTACAAGGAGCAGGAGAGGGGGGCAGTTACAAGGAGCAAGAGAGGGGGGCAGTTACAAGGAGCAGGAGAGGGGGGCAGTTACAAGGAGCAGGAGAGGGGGGCAGTTACAAGGAGCAGGAGAGGGGGGCAGTTACAAGGAGCAAGAGAGGGGGGCAGTTACAAGGAGCAGGAGAGGGGGGCAGTTACAAGGAGCAGGAGGGGGGGGCAGTTACAAGGAGCAAGAGAGGGGGGTAGTTACAAGGAGCAGGAGAGGGGGGCAGTTACAAGGAGCAGGAGAGGGGGGCAGTTACAAGGAGCAAGAGAGGGGGGCAGTTACAAGGAGCAGGAGAGGGGGCAGTTAGAGCGCAGACCCAGCACGAGGCCTGCAGACTCTAGTGACAAACACTGACCCTGAATCCTCCAAGGCGCAGCCACACTTATGCCCCCCAGGTGTGTTGCAGCTGAAGACAGTGTCCCCCCCACTCCCATCTGCTGGTGTTGCACCTGCCCCCCCCCCCCCCCCATCTACCCTCCCCCATGTCTCACACCCCCGTTTCAGTCTCCCCTATGAACGCCACCCTCCGCTACCCCAGCACCTTCCTCACCGCCTCGCTTCGCCCTTGTCCCCCCAGCTGTGGCTCTGCCACGTGATTCATTCCCTAACCCCCCAACTGTGGTTTTTACGATGTGTTTCTTATGCACCCGGGTTCAGCCCCACACTGCCCCCACCCCAACACGCTTTAGTTTCCTCATCTGCTTCCCATTGAGGAAACAGATACCCCCCCCCCCCACCCCTTCCTGGTGTGTAATTAAGTCCTCATCACGACTGGGGAGCACAGTTTTACCCCCCCCCCCCCCCACTTGCTTTATAGCGCCACTCACAGGCCTCTGGGAGACCCTGCTGACGGTTTTCTTTCATTAATGTTACGTGCGGTTTGGACTCAGACACTCATCAGGGTCCTTAAGCTCTATCAAGCAGCCCCCCCTCCCCCCCCCCGCCACATGCCAAGTGCTACGCGAAAAAACAAGAGGGCCATCAGGTGCCACGGCAGGCTCCGATCAGCTTGGCTCTGCGGGAGCCGTGTTTC
Organism: Paramormyrops kingsleyae; assembly: GCF_048594095.1. NCBI lineage: Eukaryota > Metazoa > Chordata > Actinopteri > Osteoglossiformes > Mormyridae > Paramormyrops > Paramormyrops kingsleyae. Next base: position 3,653,904 of record NC_132801.1, on the reverse strand, counting down.
CGGATTGTTCTGTAGCATTATACCGTCAGGAGAGCATCCGGCTTGAGTCAATTGTGTTTTTTATAACTCTGCTTAAATGACGGCGATCTCCACAGCACGGTTGTCACTGCTACAGCAACACACAAGTTTATTCACGAAGATCAGCACATGGAACGGGGTCTGAAAACTCTCCGTAACCCCCCACACCCCTCCCAAGGCTCCCCCTTCAGTATCCTGAAATCTCTGCCAAGAAATCAATGCAAACAGGCCCTGTAGGGACACCCCAGTGGGATAAATACCCCTCTCTCCATGCTAACCCATGTTTACAGGCACCCCAGGGTGGAGTTTGGAGTGTTTTATAATATCAGAGTGAGATTTTTTGTGCCCAGAATGACTGTTGAACATATGTGGTGTGTGTGTGTGTGTGTGTGTGTGGGTTAGGTTTTTATTACATAGTGGGGACCAAATGTCCCCCACAATGTAATAAAAACCTGTTATTTTGACTTTGTGGGGACCATTTTTCAGGTCCCCACAAAAATCTGTTAATGCAATCAAAAAACTGAAAATACCAAAAGTCTCGTGTTTTGTTTGGTTACTTATGGTTAAGGTTGGGGCTGGGTAGGGGTTAAGGTCGTCATGGTTACTTATGGTTAAGGTTAGGGCAGGGTAGGGGTTAAGGTCGTCATTGATGGGATTAGAGTTTTCCCCATAGAAATGAATGGAGAGTCCTCACAAAGGTATAATTACAAACCTGTATGAGTGTGTGCGTGTGCGGTGTGAGAGTGTGTGTGCGGGGGGCAACTGTCATTCCCCAAGGTCTTTCCCGCTCTGATGGATGTTTACACAGGGAAGTCCCTGATTTCATTCACTTTTATGGTTATTTCATCTATCTTCCAGCCGCATACCCACAGGGCGGGGGATGGGGGGTGGGGGTGGGGTTGGAGCCAATCCCAAGCAGCCACACCTGGGGGGTGGGTGCCAGTCCATCGCAGATATACCTGTGACACCCGCCCCCCCCCCCTGCGGTTTAAGGGTTTCATTTTGGGTTGTAGGTTAATCCTGTCTCCGCCAAGTCCCTTTCTGCCAGACAACACACAAATGCTACCCCTCCATGCCAGGGGGGAGGGGGGGGGGGGTTGGCTTAGCGGACAATACAAATTCAGGATGAGCTCCCCCTGCACCTGCGAGTGCGTTTCCGTGCAGTGGAAGCTGCACGGGGAATTAATTAGCGATAACCACTGGCATCAGTGGGTGGCCCATATACAGGCCGCATTTACCCTTGTGAGACATCATTGAGCTCATTGAGCTCGGAATGAGGGCTGGGAGGCTGGACAGAACCTTCCGGTCCATCCGTAGCATCCCTGAAACTGGCTGCAGCTCCTTCCCTTTCATTACCATCACAAAATTATATCACGGGAGTCATTTCTGCTCCATTTATACAATATTCACGCCGCAGGCTGAGCTGCACAGGTCCGGGACCTTGAACCAGCAGCTTTTGTTTTCACCAATCAGAATTCAGATGCCGCCATCACTGTCACTAATGGCTGATCCATGAGCGCTCATGCCGACACCCCCTGCACTTCGGCTACCAGCTGGCTGTGGGGGCCACACTCCGCTTATCAGATAGATGACGCTGCTCCCATTCGTGGCGGAGCTTCAACTTCCCATCCATACATCATTGGCTGAGTTTGGAAGAGGTATGGAAGAGGTTCAAAGATACAGCTCTGGAAAAAAAGATGAGACCACAGCAGAAAATTCACTTTCACTCATTTCCCAATTTATGTCTGGTGTAAAATATATATTTTTTTCAAAACGCAGCCTGGCTCTTCCTTGCTTCTCATTAATGAAGGGCTTCTTCCCTGCTTTTTGGGACTTCAGTCCTGATACGACCTGTCCTAGCAGTGCACTTCACGCCTGCACTTGATGTCATCCTCTGATTCGTGAGAAACTGCTGGATACGTTAATGGTCATCTCTGCCATTAGAAGGTGGCTTTTGCCCTCTGCCTGGCTGGCTTTTGGTCGTTCCCAGTGTCTCCTGTTTCACCTTGTTGTTGTGTAACTGCTGTCTTAGAAATTTTGAACCTGGGAGCAACCTGCTGTAGCCAGGATTAAATCAGGATTTAAAAACGCAGATACAATACAGAGTGGTCTCTTAATTATTTCCAGAGCTGTATTTCTTAAGTCATGATGTACCTGGAGTTTAATTATAAAAATATCGATACTCACTTGACTGAATAAACATTTTTATCTAATTGACTCTCAATGTGATGAAAAATAAAAGGTTAAACAGCATTAGAAGCCAATTAATCCTATGTTTAATTTTGAAGAGTGTATTGACTTTTTTCCCTACTGATGTAAACACCAGGGAGATTAGCTGCTGCGTTAAACAAGGTCTTTGTGTCACATACCATACATACCATCACAGCACAAAGGGCGTGAGGTTTTTAAACTGGGCTTGAGGTCACGCCCGCCACCAGTCTGAACCAAGTGGCCTTTCTTGGCGGGGACCAGATGTTTGCCTGAGATGTTTCTCACCCCCCCCCCCTTCATAAGCAGCTATGGTAGGTCCAGTTTAAAGAGACAGGGTGGCCAATTTTGATCAGATGGCTGGAATGAAATTTTCAAGTGCGTACACATACGCACATGCGCGTACATGTATGTAACAGTTTTATTACCTTGTCAATAGGCTGCAGGGTTTGCAAACCACCCCACTGCTTTTGATGTAGCTATTTTTAGGTTTATAATGGAATAATATAGATTTGCGGTAAGATTTCTTGTGCGAGTGCGAGAGTCTGAAAGCATGAGCGTCACGCCAGATGCGTGAGAGCTGGCGACCCATCAGGGATGGGCCACGTTATTTAACAGCGCAAGTAAGACCCAGCAATTTTCTTGTTTTCAAGCCCTTGCATTTCCGTTACGTACCACTGCACGCTCGTAGCTGGGTGCACACGAGTCGGCGATGTCGTTGTGGTTCCCTTTCATTTTTGTAATGTGAGTACTCACAGAGGTGTCCCTCATCGTTCTCGTCTTCCTCAGTCAGCCTCGTGTCTTCCTCGCCTGCTCCAGCACTGGGAAGATGCATTTCCAGGTTAGTCCATGCTAACGACACATGAAGAGTCTCGAAGAGTATAGAAGATACCCCAGGTCCTGGGGGGGGGGGACGTAGGGAGGTCCTTAAATCATGGCTCTGGTTCTGTGACCACTCAGCATTCAGTGTTGAGTCAGCTGCTGTGATAGCGCTATGATGGCTAACTGTCCACCTGCGGAGACATACTTCATCAGCAACATCTCAGGAGGCCGCGGGCTGGGGGGACGTGGGGGGGCGTAATGGCTGATCCATGAGTGCTCATGCCGACATCCCCAGTGGGCTCATTAACAGAATAAGGTGCGCAGAGGTTACTCGGGTGTGAAGGAGATTGATGGTGGGCGGCGTGCAGACCGGGACGGGCTCGTCTGCGAGCCACGCAAGTGAACAGATCGCCCATCTGTGCTGTCGTCCGTGCCCATCGATCCACATTGTCTACCGTCAATTTGGCTCCTGATTGAATATCTTTTCACACAATTATCTGTGGCATGTGGCATGAAGTGTGGCTTAATTTCCCATCTACGACTGGAAAACCATCAGGGCCTTATTGACATGTGCCTGATGACAGCCCCCCCCCAGTGATGCCTCCACCCCCCGCCTCCCCGTGAGAGTAGAAAAAGTTTCAACATGCTGTCAGTGCTGTTTTCAGAAAATAAAATAGCAAACAGAGCAGAGGAAATCAAAAATGTACTGACACACTAACGGGTCATGTTACTGCGTCACGGACCAACACGCTAACGGGTCATGCTACTACATCATAGACCACGTGCTCCATGTCGGCCCACTCACTGCGATGCCTACAGAACCTCCAGCCAAGACCACTCCCCCTACGAGAATTATTAGCTGTCCCCCCTGAGCCCAGAATAACCTACAGCATTGGTGTCATGCTACTACGTCACGGATTGACATGCTAACAGGTCACGCGTCTGTGTCACAGACTAACACGCTAACGGGTTGTGCTACTGGAGATGGGTGCCCTTTTTTCTTCCCAAGAGGCTACAGTCATCATATGAGGCCCAGACTGGCTCATGGCATTCCGTGGTATTCTGTGGCATTCCGTGGTATTCTTTGGCATTCCGTGGTATTCCTTGGCATTCCGTGGCATTCCATGGTATTTCTTGGCATTCCGTGGTATTCCATGGTATTCTTTGGCATTCCGTGGTATTCCTTGGCATTCCGTGGTATTCTTTGGCATTCCGTGGTATTCCGTGGCATTCCATGGTATTCCATGGTATTCCTTGGTATTCCGTGGCATTCCATGGTATTCCTTGGCATTCCGTGGCACTCTTGAGGATGCCTCCAAAAACATGTTTTGTTTTGGAGAAGGAGCACAAAACTGAAAAATCCTGTGCTTTGAATAAACCCCAAGTTCCGAGGAGCATGCTAGGAAATATCTTTCCTGGGCACATTTGACATATTTTTTTTGTCGAATATTCAGCATGGTGGTTTCTAAACACAGGCGGGGGCGTCCATGACATGGTTTCGGTGAGGATCTTGGCTTATTGTGTAATAGGTATAAGTGGGGGCAGGGGGTAAGGTTAAGTGTAAATGCTCGGGGGGGTCACAGCTATGGAAGCAGACAAATTGACACGCCGTGGGAGGGAGCGCGTGGAGTTTTACTCTGAACTGTTTCAGGGGGAAGCAGGTTTTATAAAAACTGTGAGGCTTGCAAATTGCCGGAACTGAAGGCAGCTGCTTAGGCGAATACATTCATAAAGGAAATCATGCTGGGTGATATTTAGGCATGTAGAACACAGTGAAGAGACACCTTTCCAGTGAAAATCTGATCATTGTGTCATAAAGCAAATAGTGAGCTGGAAACATACCTTCCACACGGAGAAACGTATGTGATATAGAACTGTACATTTATGAAGTAATTCCATGTGTTTGTGAAGGTGTAACATCCCTTTGTAAAACAGCATATTACAACATTTGTAGATGTTATGTTTGTCGGTGCTAATACTACCTACCTTTTTCTCACCGAGTAATTGATTAGTAATGCCTGATAATCAGTTTGGTTAGATGACTGAAGTTGCCATGACCATTGGCAGTGACTCAGCTAGATAGGGCCTCTCCACCCCCCCAAGCAGCCTGCCTGTCCTTTGGAGTGAAAAAGAGGTTAAATATGGGGGGGGGGGGGGGGGGTCATTGCAGCGGTGGCGTTTCTTGTTTTAGCAGAATAAGCAAGTGTAGCTTCATTTATTTCTAACTGCTCCTGCAGGTCAAAGGACAACGGGGTGGTAGTCGAGATTTGTCAATGTCTGTCAGTTGGCGAGTATCCTGTCCCTGTCTGATGACACAGGTGTGTGTGTGTGTGTGTGTGTGGTACTGAACGCGCTGATGGTGCAGACCACTTAAGATGGCCCAGGACAAGCTGGGCTGGATCTAGAGGACATCTCCGCGATCTATGAGGGAGAGAACCTGCCTGATGACACAAGTCACGTCTCAGTAAAGGGCGGAGTGGTTCTGAAAGGCTGCCTCTACAGAAGAGGCTTCCTTTCTGCTCAGCCCTCTTGTGTACAGATTCCAGGGTCTTCAGTTCCTAAATATAACCTTTCTGTCAATACCCACTTAAAGAAAGAAGGGAAGACTTCCACTTCCTGCCCGGATTGCCCTGCCCCATCGCGAGGGGCCCCTCCCTCTCATCTCAGTGTCTCGCACTGTCTGCCTGTCTCTCAGACTCCCTATCTGTCTATCCATCTATCAGTCTTCCCCGTCATCTGTTGAGCTCTCTCCCTGGTTTCTGCTTTTCTCCTTGTCTTTTTTTACACAGCTCCGATTCGTTTCACGCTGTCACATGTTCGGTGGTGCGGCCTTACACGTCGCCCCTGTGTCCCTGTGTGCTCAAAAGTGTGTTTAAAGAGAACAAAACACAATTAGAAGGAAAATCAGAGGACAGCTATTTGGGTATTTCTAAACCATTTTTATAGTGCAAAACAAAAACAAAGACATTTCAAGCCCAGATCCTTCTCCGGCACTGTACCACGTAACGAGATCATGTTGCTGAGTTCCCTCGTGACTGCTTCCCGGAGAACATGCCTGAGTGCCTGCTGGTCCTTACACAAATAGTATTAATGCTGCCATAATTCACAAACAGTGCCTCTTCCAAAGTTCACTTTTCCTACCGTGAGCCTAATCTGAGCTTTATGGGAAAAGGCTTGTTTTTTTTAATCAAATCATGTTTGTAATTTTCGTGTTTATTCAGTGACATACATTGTGATTACATCTTCCGTTCAGCCTGAATTAATACCTAATAAATGTGAGAAAGCTAACAGTAAGCCATGTTCTCAGAAATCCACCGTGTTTCAGCATTCAGTCTTTGTGTTGTGATTCCCTGCTACTTTGGATGGAAAATCACCACTATAGATTTTTAACATTGATTTTTTTTGGAAGAAAATGATTAAAAATATCAATCATAATAATAAGGAGTGGCTGTTTTACAGGGGAGAAAAACAATGTCACACTCCATACAACTGTATAATTGGAGCATGGGCTTTACATTGATGTTCCATAACCATGAAGAAGGTTAGCTGTTATAGAAGCCTTTACTACACTTTACTGTACTTTACTACAGTAAACCGCTCTAACTTATGGCCCTTATCCTGCCTCTATGTGGATGTGGCTTCAGATGGGATCCTTGTCTCTCTCTCTCTCTCTCACACACACACACACACACACACAGGCTTGGGAAACGCTGGCGCACTGATACACACACATGCACACTCTCGCACCAGTGGCAGAATATTAACCAGCTGCTCTGATATTTTTGAAGAACGCAGACTGTTGCCTGATGGCAGCCGGCTGGCGGGGGGGTGGGTCTCTGTCTCCTTCGCGTGTCCTGCATACCGATCGTCCCGGCGACATTCCCACGTCCCGTTCAAGGCTGCTTTAATGGGGCGGTTGCATAAACATACGGACGTATCAGAGATAGGAGCGTGGTACTGCTGGTGAGAGTCGTCACACCCCGGGAATGTTTCTCTTCCCCTCCAGCAGCTGGCCTTGTTTGTCTTACCGGGTTACTGCGGACTGGTGTGGCGCCAGGACACTCGCTCCGTAAGCGTGAGCCGGACCAGCTGCCGGCAACAGCGAGGTCATGCTCAGCCTTTTGACTCCCCCGCCCCCCCCAGCTCCCGATGCTCCAGTCACATCACTAACAAAAAACACCCCTGTTAAGTCCAGGAGCTGTCGTTGTGTGACCCAGTGCGCCTTTTCCTGGGGGAGTATGTCGGACCACACCAGACAGGGAGTCGTACACAGTTGCCATGACATCTTTGACAAGATGGTGGGGGTGGGGCAGGAGCAGAAGCAAACAGGGCTGTTTTTCATTTAGTCAAGCAGCAGTTACGATCTGCCCCCCCCCCCCCCCATCCCATCCTCTGTGCTTTATTGTGGCGTTCATTTGGCTAGCGTGGCCCAAATCCCACAGACCAGAGGTTTGCTGAGAATGTGGCAATCTTCTGAAAATCAAAACGTCCAAGTTAATTTAGTCTGACTCTTCGTGCCGCCACAGCCTCAGGAAAAAATAAACACTCAGGGAGAAAAGATTCGGGAGCCGGGAATGATGCCCAGCAACTATTGCTTCAGCATTGTGAGGACAGAGCATATACCTCGGTAACGGGTGCCGGTAACAACGTCCAAAGGGCCACCAGACGGAGAGAAAGAACAACAGGCATTATTGAGAGATAATTAAAACTAAACATGGCCAGTCCTCCCTGCCATCGGCGTGACAGATGCTGGGCCACTGCTCCCCATCGCAAGTCTCGTTAAAAGCAAATCAGATTACGGGGGGCATCTCGCATATGGCAGCAGAGGGCCTTTTCGGTTTTGTCTTAATGAAAAGGGTGTAATCCGTGTTTTCATCTGTTCCCTTTCTAATGGGGTTCATTCTGGGATTTGCCTTCTTTTATCTGATGTAATGGATTTGCAACACCCTCTACCTGCCGCCAGACGGTGGAGCAAAGGCAAACAAACAGCCAGGGAGGACTGGCCCTGGATCACTGTTTCTCTCTGTTTGTTTTTTTGTCTTGTTTTTTCTTTGAATATGCAATATCAGGGTTTTAAAGAGCGGGGGGTGGGGAGGGGGGGTGAAGAATATAAAAAATAGACTGACAGGAGATTACACAAACAGAAAACATAACAACACAGGGGATTATAGAAGATTTGTGTCAGGAATGCATGATACTCTCTCCTCATCCCTTTATCATTTCTGCTGGTAACTGAAGAAATAGCCAGATGGATGGATGGAGGGAATGGGCGCCATTTTGCCGATCGCTCGCTAACTGTGAGCCATGACAGTGGCTAGTTTGAATAGGGTATAATGCCATTCGGTCTTTCCAATGGCTCAGAGACACTTCAGTTCCTTTTCCTGTCATTTTGTAGACCTGAATGAGTCCTCCCCAGAAGAACTGCTTTCTTGGGATTTGTGTAAACTAAAGGGTATAGTACACTCTTCCTAGACACCAGGGGGCGGCGGTGTTAATTACATCTAAGCCTTTACATCTGCTTTAATCTGTTACCTCTGTTCATGTTTCACGCAAAAGTGGACTTTTTCCAGTGAAACGAGTGCAGAATATTTTGCAGTTCTGGCCTCCAGATCGTGAGCCACATGTTTCAGCTGCAAACAAATCAGACTGGAGTCACAGTGATGGCTGAGACAGTGTACATTTCACAATATGCTATCAGTGTTCCCCGATTCATCTTGCTTCTCTACCTTCTGTATCTCTCTGCATCTTTCCCGTTTCACTCTGCGATCTCATCAGACAGAAGAAAGAAGATATCTACCACGACATCATAGCTCTCCTGTGTGTTTTTCTAAGCTCCCTCTGCACATTTCCTTTCCTCCCGACTTTGTCGGGCTTCCTTATCACCAAGTGGAGTGTCCTTCCTCCCAAGTCCGAACTGAGAGGACTTGCCAGCCACATAAACACTTCACTGACAAGGACGGTCATCTGTTTACTGACAAAGCAAAAGTGTTGCTGGCAGCAATGCTGCACACGTGCCTGTGTGTGTGTGTGTGTGTGTGTGTGTGTGTGTGTGAGATGGTGAAAGAGAGGGTGAGCGAAAGAGGCAGATGCAGGCTTTTCAGTCTCCATACCGCCCAGTAAAAAAGCCCAAGTATTCACTTGAACCAAGAAGCCTGGTTCTCTAATGGCCCTGGTTTTGACCCCTTCATGACCCTCTGCAGCAGATCAGCACCCTTCCTTTCCCCTCTCCCTCCTTCATTCCATCTCTTGGCTGCTCCATGAATCCTTGCCAAAGCAATAGGAACCAGATCAGTTCCGGCCAGCACAGACACAGCAGTCCATCAGAATTCTCCCTACTCCTGCTGAATCTATTCTCACATCACACTTGTTATTCAACATACTGGGCCGTCAGAACATAGAGGGCAATCCGCCTCCCTTACTATCGCGGGTCATTTGCGACTCTTTGAGCTTTTAACACGTGTAAACATTGCCGCGGCCAGGGTGCTCACGCTGAAGCCGCTCTCCCCTGCCTCGCTTTGCACTCGTCGGCCGGCGGGCTTTTCGGCAGACGCTCTGCTCCCGGGGGTCCGCGCTCTGCCTGACACTTGGCTCTCCTCTGCCACCACAGGCGCTGGGTTAGGAGAAGCCCGCTAAAAAGGCCGCTGTGTCAGCACAGCAAAGCTCCATTATGAGGGGAAGGGGGTCAAATAGTGGCAGGCAAAGCTGCCGAGCCGGGAGATTTATAGCAGGTCGCTGGAGCTAAAGCATGTGGGCCACAGCCGGCACCAGGACGGCCAATAGGAAGCACCTAGTAAGTGTGCTAAAGACAGAAACATCACGGGGCATTCTGTCATATAGGGGGCACTGACCAGCAAGCCTGGCCTCACTCCACCACTGCCCCCCCAACCAACTGACGAGCTAAAGTATGTGAATCTCGGCAGCTACCCCCTCACTCTTTTCCCCACCCCCACCACTAACCCCCTGTGCCGCCCTTGGTTGCCCATGGGCAACCAGCTGCCAACAGTGGATCTGAGCCATGCACCCTATGTTCTGAAGGGGTAGTGGCAAGCGGGGTCAAACTCTGGCTTAACCCACACCCCCCCCCCATCTCCACCACCCTCTCTGGGTGATGAGGGAGCTGTAACTCTACAGTAACTGGCATGCGGGTTTAGGGGATGGGCCAGTGCTGGGGCCCAGTGGACCTCTGTCGGGGGCCCCTTGTCCCCCCCAGGACTCCTGGAGTGGGTAAATTCAGTTAGCCTGTGCCCACCCCTCCCTATGTCATGCTTACCTCTCAGAAGAACCCCACCCCAATTGATCTGTGGCTCCACAGCAGCTTCCAGGTATTTCACTGTAAAGTCACAAAGACACTGTCACCAGGACAAAGACAATTGTTCACATGATCTCCATCTTTTTAACCTTTGACCCACATCTGTGCTGCCATATTGGTCCCTGTCAGTTACTCCACCTCCCACTTCCTGGCCACCTGTTACCTTGGGATATGGCTGCCTAATATATTTCATACATCTGTAGCTTCCCTGCCAGTTGGAGGGTACTTGGGGGGGGAGCACTCAACGGCGCCACCTAGCATGACAGAATCTGTTGGGGGATAGTCGCTATTGTGGCTCAGTGGCCATCATCCCTTAATATTTGCCACAGCCAGGCTGTAACTGCGAGGCAGTTATATCCATTTATTCATTTACACGTCAGTCATAAACAGAGGGGCTGGGTTATCGACAGGATCAGGCCATTTAAGAGACTCACAACAAACTCTGTCCATCTTTATCTGCTGCGCCACCTGCTGTTCCTCGAGGGAATTGAAAACAGGATTGTTGCAGTGGACGTTTTGGCGTGGGAAGGCGTAGGCATGCGACAGCTGTTAGTGAGAGGGCTGCCACCTGCTCGGGGCTGCTTCCCTGACCTCCGCTTTGACGTCCCCTCGCTGATGGGCCCTATGAAAAAAATGCCACAGTCGGAACGGCACCACGAGTCTCGAGAACCCTTGTGACCGGCGCGTCGTCATGACGACCTCCGCGCCTGATTGGCTCTCACTTTGCGTCCTGTTGTAGCGCCGTGGGCTATGTGCCGTGCGGCTGTCCGCGGCGAGTAGGGAAGCTGCCTCCTTCATCTGACCATATGCCCGGCAACAGTATGCATGCTGGGAAGTGACCGCTGCCAGCTCGTCGCCCCCTGCTGGCTGTCTCTACAAAGTCACTGTCTGGCCACCGCATGTGTTACCCTTTGGGCGGGGCACTGGGGAGTGCCTGGATGCCAGTAATGACCGGCTGCCTCCAGCAGGCTGATCGTGGCCATCTGCGCCTGTGTGGGGGTGGGGGCAGTGCTATGCCAAGGAGCCGCGTCCCAATGGTGTACACGAACGAGACATATTTGTGTTTCCCTGTTGCTGGATTGAATAACACCCCCCCTCCCCCCTTGAATCCTGACCGGGAGCCCTCTTCCAAATTCTTGCCCGTGGGCTTTTTCTCCAAGGTGCCCCAAAGGCTAAAACGTTCTGTTCCTGGGAAGGTCAGTTTCCTGGGGGGGTTTAACAAAGCGGGCAGAAACGGGTTTCGAGAAAGCGGACGGCAGCTGACTGTGCAAGTCCCCCCTCCCCAGGCTCTCCTGTTCTTTGCTAATCTGCCCCATCTCACCGTTTGACAATCTTCTTTGAAGGCCTGTTAGCATTCGGCTCACGAGACCGTTGCCACCCGTAAATCGCAGTGAGGTGTCACGTCCGGGGTGGGGCACGATTGTCACTTGCAGGGGAGCGTTGTGGGGCGGTTGACTTGGGGGTTTCAGAGTCAGGGCGGGTCAAGCAAGCAAGCCAGCATCATTTGTAAAACAGCAGGGACAGTGGGGGGGGGAGGGGGGGCTGCAGCTTTACACACATATTTCATTCTTTTCTAGCGGTCCACCAGCAGTAAGCCCGTTACACACCTGAACACGTCAGGCTCACACACTTACACACACACACACACCCTCATGCACAGATTTTTTTTTTTTTGCAGAGAAACGAAAATTACGTAAAATGATTATCACTCTGGTGGGGCTGCTCCACACTGCACCTGTGCTGTGTGTGAAATGGTGGGGGTTTATTAAAAATGTTGTCCCCTGCTCTCCCCTCAGACCCTGCCCCAGATCCACAGTGGGGGTCGGTTCTGCTTCACTCTGGCCCTGGTTCTGTCTCCATGCCTTGCTGGCCCTCCCATCGTTTTGGTTGACATATTGGAGTTCGGTGTGGGCAGGTGGGGGTCATTCGGGTGTTATTGCCACAAGGCTGGGGCTCTGGCTGCCATGGTAACAGGACGCGTGTGTTTGGGGGTGCCCAGGTCGGCGCCGAGTCTTTCCCCCTCCTGCTCGCTTTCCATTTATCTTCACTCCTGTGGTTCTCATTTGTTCTAGAGAGATCCAGCTTTGTCTCGTTATCAGCATGGGCATCCAGTCTTTGTTTCGTAATCATTATGGTCTCATCTGCTTTTCCGGTGCAGTCACCGCCCTGACGTCTTAATGTGGCCGAAAGCTGCTGTGGAGACGGCAGAACAAAGAGAGCGGGCAGGCCCGGTCCACTAGAAGCTCCTAGAGACAGAGGACAAGGGAGATGGGCGATGGAACAAAGGCTGGTGGGGCCGCGTATGCGGTCGCAGAGGGACACGCCTGAAGGGAATCTACTGGTTTCCAGTGAATAAACCAGAGAACATCTGTGGAAATCTCATTTTATGAAGGACAATACATAAAGGTGACCAGCAAAACGAGCCCCCCCCAGAGCCCCCATGCATACTAAGTCAAAGTCATTGCAGGCATTAATCATCCCTTTGGCACCGAATGAATTACTACAAATGCCTGTAATGGAGAAGTGTGATGGATGGATGGATGGGTGGATGGATGGATGGATGGATGGGTGGATGGAGAGGTGCTCTTACAGATCACACTGCATTTGACTCACACCAAGACTGGCCTTCAGAAAGCACGAACTGAGAGTTGTGCAGTCCTCCGCTGCCCGCACCGTTTGGTTTCTCTGTTTCATGTGTCCCGTTCATAAGGTGGCCTCTCTCAGCCCCTTGCCGTCCATCGCCCGGCCATCTCCTCCCATCCTCAGGCTCTCTCAGACTCTGCATTCTGCGGGTTCGTATCTCACACCCTCGCTATGTCAGCGTTGGGTCACTCTGTGTTCATGGCAATTTAACCAATCGGACAAGCAGCCTGCTTTCATGCCACAAGATCAGCTCCCTGTAGCTTCTGGAATATTCACATTTCCCCTTCTGATGTGTGTGCATGTGTATGTGTGTGTGCACTTCTGTGCGTGTGTGTTTGCGTGTGCCTGTGTGCACTTTTACCTTCAGCCTCTTCTCATTTCCATATTTCCTTCAACAAACCTGGACATAAAGAACTCCCAGATGGCGTTCCGGCTGTTTCCGGCGTTCCCGGGAAGCCCGCGCTGGCGTGATGAATGCCAAGCCGTCTGTCGGTAACTGAGGGTGGCACTTTTCCCGGCGATGGGGGGAGACCCACAGATTCGATATGCGGTGGTTCCAGGCACAGCCCCTGGTCGTGAATGTGGTGGTGGGGGGGGCACAAGGTATGGCAATGCCTTTTGGGGGGGGGGGGGGGTGGTACCGAGTGGCACACGGACGGGGGGGGGATGGGGGGCTGTTCCTCACGTACTCAGCATGTCGGTTAAAGGGGGCCAGCTCTGTTTTTATCACAGCTTCTCGTCTATCCACCTCCTTTTTTTGCGGAGCGGGGAAGCCATGATAGTACAAAATTTGGAGGTGGGCAAACCAGGGTCCTTGTGTGGCTTTGTGGGTGGGGGGCTCTTGGGTTTCAGGGGCAGAGGTCCTGCCATCCAGCCCAGCTCGGCCTTGTTGAGGGGGTGTATCCCGGTGCCCCAGCTCCTGTGTGTCCGCTACGCCCCCTTCAGGCCAGTTTTGGCCACGCGGATGATGACATACCTATGTGGCTGTGGGGGGTTAGGGCTGTCAGGCCTGCTTTGCCGCACAGAGAGGTAGGTAGTAAGTAGCGGCCACAGGGGCTGCCCCCCCCCCTCGGCGTGCCCAGGCTTTTAGGCGCCCAAAGCTGTCAGGAAGATGGTGCTTATTGTCTTCAGGTCATCCCTCCTGGGTTCCCCCCCCCCTTCGCAGTGCTGAGCTTCCCTGAGAGCTATTGTCATCCCCCCCGCACCACAAACTCCTGCTTTCAATAGCTGGGCCTGTCACCATTAATATTGTCGCTGTTTTCTTCTCAGAAGTGGGGGGTGGGGGTACTCCTTTTCCAACCTCTCCTCAAATGGCCCCCGCTACCCAGCTCTCCTTCTTAGCATGAGAGGTAAAAGAGCCCCCACCCCCCCCAGCCCCGGCCCTTGCAGCTAGTGAATTTTCTGGCAGAGATGAGTATCGGTCTCCCACAATGCAGTGCGGCAGCTGCTATGGGCGTCTGCTTGCCTGATTTCTGCCCATGGCCGCCCCGTTTGGTAGGGCGATGGTGCACAGGCGTTATACTCCAGTATTACAGCACCACTCCGCTCTGCGATCTCAACCAGTGGTTCAAGAGTGGCCCTTTTATCCCTTTGCAGCCAGCCAACCCAGCGCTGTGAGTTCTGTTTGAGTCCCCCTGGTTGGCGGGGGGAGGGGGGGGGGCAACGTGTGATTATAACCTGGGAAATGGCTATCGAGGTCCCGGGCTTTCTGAGTTGCTGCTGTTTCTGAGCTCTCAATCAGAGGGACACCCGGTATCCAGGGCTGGCAGGCGGTTTGGGGGGGCTAGAGCTTGCTAGTGGTAATGAAGAGCTGCAGGGGCTCCACGTCATTGCCCCCCCCCCCATAGTCTGTTGTTACAGAAACACAAAAGCTATTTTCAGGAATGAAATACACTGTGGATTGCGTGTACCGGGGGTGGCGGGGTTGGGGGGGGGCTAATGTGCCGGTAAGAGCCTTTATTACTTTTTTATCAGGAAGCAGAGGATAAGCCAGCGGTTGGAGAGCAGATCGGGAAGTGCTCAGCGCAGATACCAAATCCCAGAGTACCAACTTCGCTCCATCAAGCCGGGTGGGTGTGGGGGGGTGAGCGGTATTAATGGGGTCAGCGGCCATCCCACATGTTACTCTGGTCCGCCACGCCGCTGTAGGAGCATGATTAGGGAAATACAGATAAGGGGCTGCAGACACTGCATGAGGGGCCAGTAGGGGGCGAAACGCTTAAGGAATCAGGCATTTATAAGCGAGGTGATCAGACGAGGGGCCCTGTAGCTGCAGCTGAACCCGTGACCCCGGCGTGTGAGCAGTGAGGCTGCGTTAAGCAGCAACGCAGGAAGTGATGCGATGCCCAGCGTTCCTGTGGCCCCCGCTCTCGCACGGCTGCCTAATGAAGATAAATGAGGGCTGGCAGCCCCCCCTCCGTATTGGAGATCGATGTGGGACAGTGCATGCGGCCGTGGCCTCGCCTTACCCACAGTGCACTGGGAGACACCACGTCCAGGTGGCGTTTTGTCTTCCCAGAGGGCACCGGCGCCCAGCCGGAATGCCAAAGCGCTCTCATAAATCTCCCCCGGATCGATACTATCACTGGGGAGCCCCAGGGGGGAGCAGGGTGCCGTCGGAAGCCGTATGTGGGATCACCGCACTGGCATGCCAGGTTAGCAAGGTTAGCATGCCTCCGAGCCGGAGGTTAACGGCCGGGATTCTCCGGCCTCCACTAAGATCTGCTCCCTTCCATCCGAAATTCCCAGTAAGGCTCCCCGGTGGCAGGTGATTCTGGACACGACGCTCTGGACCGGGCAGTCAGCTGTGGTCGTAAAGCGGTACATTAACTCTCAGGGCCTCACTAAACTGTTAAACTGCCAGTAATGAAGCCGTGCAAAGATGGAGGCTGAGACGCAGCGGACCTTCTGGCGCGGCGGCGATCCCTCTCCTTTGGGTTCCCGCAGTTGATTCGCTAAGCTCAGCCTTACAGGTGACGTTATCGTGTCGTTATGTAAGCGTTAGCGCACACGTGCCGTACACTCCCTGCTGGACTTCTTCTCGTTCCTTTTTTCTCCAGAAACGACACATTTCAGCCGGAATGTTGTGACAAACGGTATTAATCTCTGGCATGAACACAGCAGCAATGCGGCAGCTCTGCGATGGTGTCAGTCTTCAGGCTCGGGATGCTAATGGCTGATTAGCGGTGACAGCAGCAGTTCTGGGAAAACTGGACCAAGTTAAGCAGTGTAGTCAGAGAGTGGGTAGGGTGAGTGTGGGTGCATTGTGGGTAATGCTGTTTATTGTACGTCAATCAGGTAATGCACTGCCTTTTTCCACCACTCCGATTTGAACTTTTACTGCAGGGGAAGATCTTATATTTGCACGCACTCTCGGGTTCTTCCAACTCTTGCTTGCCACAAGAGGGCGCTTGTCCCATTATACAAGTTGTGGGGGGGGGGGGGGGGGGGTATCATCAAACAGAACATCAGAAACTGAACCTAACAGGTGTGAATCCCAACACTAACTGGCCAGTCTGCTGGTTGGCGACACGCATGCGGAAAAACACCTGATGCCCCCTGAGTGTGACGGTCTGAACCTGCAGCCCCCCCAGGGCATGTGTGTGATAAGGGCCAGTGTGAGTGGGAGTACATGGGGAGGGGGGCGCCCATCCAGTCTGACTTGGCTTTGACCGATTCCACCTCATTCACTCTCTCAGTTACAATACAGTCATTTGTACAACCATCTGAGCCATGCTGACGCCCTTCCCCCCACTCACGACGGAATCACTCTTTGTGTAGCAGTGGGGCCATGGTTGAACCCGGCCGCCCCCCCCCCACCCTTTTCAGGCCATGCTAGGTGTCCTTTGACCAGACCTGCCTTTTTCCCGTCACGTTCATTAGCCGAAAAGCGCCTCCTCTAAATGGCTTTATGGGTATTAGGGAACATGCTATTTCCTGTAATCTCACCAGTTTCAGTGGATTTGAGCATTTAACAGCCCTGACTGCCAGCTGGATCCCCCCTCCCTCTCCGCGCGAGTCTCCTCATCGGTCGTATCCGTGTTGTGAGGACAAGGAAGCAGATCCGTGCACTTGGAAAAAATTAAAGTTCATTGAGCCTCAGAGAGCAGGAAGCAGAAACTGTGTTTGAAGGTGGGGCCACATCCTTAACACACGGTTAAACGCAGATGTTAAACTGCGCCATAGACCCACTGATGGGTGTAAATTACGGGGGGGATTGTAACTCCCCCGATAATCAAAACCAGCCAATACCACCCCTGGACCCCCTCAAATGGGTGGGAACCTCACTCCCCCCTCCCAGTGCTCAACCCAAAGGTACAGTGGCATTCAAAGATGTGGGCACCCCTGCTTAAAATTACTGTGAGTAGTTAAGTCAGCAGAAGATGAATTGATCACCAAAATCCATAGAGTTATAGATGATGTATGAATGAATATTTCAAGCAGGATTACGATTGTATTTCCATCATTCACAGGTACAAAACCCCATAAAAATGAAAAGGGCCTGAAGCAAAAGTTTGGGCCCCTAGCTTCGTAACACCTGTGTCACGGCTTGCACATGGTTTTGTGCCCAGCTAGAAGTCTTTCAGCTAGGAGTCTTTCAGCTAGGAGTCTTTCAGCTAGGAGTCTTTCAGCTAGGAGTCTTTCAGCTCTTACTTGGGGGAATTTCACCAATTTTTTTACAGATGGTGTGCTGTTTGCTGCCAGAACTTGCTGGTATTTGCTCAGATCCATTCTTCGCTCTTCCAATGACATGTTCCTCGTGGAACCGGCTGCAGCCCAAGCCCAAAGCAGGATCGATCCATCTCCTTGCTTAATAGTTTGAGTGATGTTCTTTTCCTAAAATTCGGCACCCTTTTTCTCCAAACATACCTTTGCACATTGTGGCCAAAGAGTTCTACTTTTATTTCATCAGTCCGCAGGACTTGTTTCCAAAATGCATCAGGCTTGTTTAGATGTTCATATGCAAACTCCAGACACTGAGCTTTATGTTTGCACCCTTAGAAAAAAGGGTTCTTGAGGGTACTATATAGAACTATAAGTGTTCTAATCCTAGGAAATAGAACAATTGCCTTCAAAAAATGCTATTTCTTTTAATTGAACCCTCTATAATGGTTCTATATAGAATCTTTTGAGGGTGCCATATATGTACCAAGCTATAGAACCCTTAAAGGTTCAATATGGAACCTTTTGTTTTAAAAGTGTAGGATGCGGGAAAGGTCTCTACCACTTATTTGTTCAGGTGTCACTGCACAGTAGAATGGTGGTATACCAGTCTGCTAAATCCTCCTGGAGATCTTTAGCATTCAGACGGAGGTTTTTAATTTGCCATTCCAGCAATCCAATGAGCAGCTCTTTCAGAAAGTTTTCTTGGGCTTCCAAACCTCAACTTGACTTCCACCGTTCTTGTTAACTTCCATTTCTTAATTACATTAAGAACTGAGGAAGCAGCTACCTGGGAAGGCTTTGCTCATCTTCTAGCCTTCACCTGCTTTGTGAGCATCAATTATTTTTTTATTTTTCAGAGTGAAGGCAGCCATGTAGAGGACAAGGTTTGAAGAGTCTGAGAATTTATGCAACTTTGCACCTGTGGTTTCGTAACGATGATTGTGAACAAGCCACAGTCCTAACAAGCTAATGAATGGACCTTTGTAAACATTATCTCAGATATTTTGTGGTGGCCAAACTATTGCTTCAGGCCCTTTTCGTTTTTTTGATATTTTGTATTTGTGAATGATGGGAATAAAAATGTAGTCTGGCTTATAATATTAAAGAAATGTCTCTTTAAGTTTATGCCTTTTGGTGCTCACTTAAATATTCACAGTAACAGACATTTTAAGCAAAGGTGCCCAACCTTTGCATGCCACCGTATGTCCCTGGGCCCATTGGAGTTCGGACTGAAAGCCTCTCCAGTCCAGCCGAACAGAGCTGATGGACAACAGGTTCAGCTAAAGACTAAACATCTTTGTTGAGTTGGGCTGGTTTGCTTTTGACCTCCTTGTTTGCACAGTGCTAATGGTTGAGTTTCTGGATGTTTCTCTCAGCTGAAAAGCTCTTCTCCAGCAGGGTGTGGGATGTGGGTCCTGTCTCGAGATCCGCTTTGGCTGTTTTGGGTTAAGTGTCATCAACAGGATCCCCTCCCAAGGCTTGGAGTTGTTCACAGAGCGAGGGAGAGAGGCCAGACTCCCTGCACGGGATCAGACAGGCATCATGGGTAATGAGCTTTGTTCGAAAACAAAGCCCAGGGCTGCCCCCACCCTAGCCCAGAGCTGGGGGCACATCCCTCCCCCGCCACCACCCCCGAGCGCCGGGAAGGAGCCAGTTCCCAGAAGCAGTTTAACCATGCGATTCCAAGAAAATGTGTTGGTTTTCCCGTGGGGCCAGCCTCCTTTGGGGGAGGGGGTGGGGTGGGTGCTTTTTTCCCCCAGGCGAGCCCTAGTGCAAGCCCCAGTGCGAGCATCAGTACGAGCCCCAGTGCGAGCTCCAGTGCGAACCTCAGTGCGAGCATCAGTACGAACCCCAGTGCGAGCCTCAGTGTGAGCATCAGTACGAGCCCCAGTGCGAGCCCCAGTACGAGCTCCAGTGCGAGCCCCAGTGCGAGCCTCAGTGTGAGCCCCAGTGCGAGCCTCAGTGTGAGCATCAGTGTGAGCCCCAGTGCGAGCTCCAGTGCGAGCCCCAGTGCGAGCCCCAGTGCGAGCCCCAGTGCGAGCCCGGCCAAGTCATGCATTTCTACTCAAAAGCCTCCGGCACTGGTGGAGCTGTTTTGCAGCCTGGGAAGGGCTCCTGTTTGTCTCTCTGAAAGGATGAGAAGATATAACCCTTCCTTGGGCAAAGACAAAGAAAAGGAGGGTCCGGGGGCGGGGGGAAGAGGCAGCGGGGAATGAGGATACAGGGCAGCGGGGGGCGGGGACACGGGGCAGCGGGGGGCGGGGACACGGGGATGCGGGGCAGCGGGGGGCGGGGACGCGGGGCAGCGGGGGGCGGGCCAGCATGGGATGGAGAGACAGGGTGGCAAGTGACAGGGGGATGGGGGGACAGGGTGGCAGGGGCTAGGGGGATGGGGGGACAGGGTGGCAGGGGACAGGGGGATGGGGGCATGCCACGCAGGTTGTTTGTGGTGGCTTTGCAAGCCCCTTGTCCCGTAAAGAAAGGCGCCCGTCTGGAAGCTCTCAGCGGCCTGAGCCCTTGCAGCCACACAGAGCACATTTCCAGGACCATCTGAAAGGGTTCTGATGGCCAGTGACTAGAAGCCGGGGGGGTGCATTTTTTAGGCGGTTTTGTATAGTGATGGGGCTTTTTTGGTGATGCTTCAGACAAAGTGGCGTGGCGGGGGTGGCGGGGGGGGTGGTTTCATTCCGACCGACAAAAGGGCTGCCATAAGTAGGCTGTGAATCTCGATGTTCAGCAGTTTGCACTGAGCCCTGAGCTCGTCATCTTTTTCTCTGCTGAATTTCCTTGTGTGACATCAGTGCTCTCTGACTCCGCCTACAGGACACCCGGTGCCGGTTCCTGGCCCCGTCCATCTTCCTCACCACTTTCACTGATGAGTGTGATCCTAATAAAGTTACCCTGTTATTACTATTGCTGCTATTGTTAGGCTGGGACTGTGACTGTTTACGCCGAGGTTAATGGGGATTTTTCTGGTGCTTCACACTGCATCTCCTCAGTACTCCCGGCAGGTGGGCCAGTGCCCACTTATCACGGTATCACCCCCCCCCCCCACCATCCTGCCCCAGCTTTCATCTAGTGTTGCCATGGAGACGGTCACGGAGGTTGTAACAGGTGCCTTTCTTCCCCCTGCTGCCCGTCCTTTCCGGGTCGACTCTTGCAGACAAACTCGTAAGTCAGGCGGCTGCCCCCTTCCAGATCACCTTACAGTGACCGACGGGAACACTGTGTACCCCCCCCCCCACTACTGCCAGGCCAGATTTAGCGGCAAACTAGCCATGCACCAACCCCCCCCCCCCCCCCCACTGAATTTTGGCTCCCGTTTTACATTTTTAACTCTCCTGCCGCATGTCCGTAATTGATCGGCACGCCAGGGTGTAATTGCAGGTTCTTAAAAAAGCAGCTGGTCAGGCCCGGCCCGGCCCGGTGTGTCTGGCTCTGACTGCCACAATCGCTGCTGATGACTGGAATATTAAGAGGAACTTCGGCATGTGGGGGTGCTGACTTGGAGAGGTAATAATGATGGATTCAGTCGGAGTTGTTCAGACAGATTTTGTCAGCGGAAAGGCAGGTATAAAAGGCCTGGTAGCAGCTAGGGCCGCATATCTAACAGAACAACAAAAAACCCTGGAGAGGTGGGGGCAGAGGAGGGAGGTGTGCCCATGGGGCTTGCCCTAGGGAGACACGGGGGCAGGGCCCCGCCTCTAATTGGCTGCGGGGTGCTGGGGGCGTGGCCTTTCCGCTTAGCCAGGCGAATAGAGTCAAGGTGTCGCTCAGTAGTTATGGGGAGAGCAATAGATGACTCTGTGATTTGGTTTGACAGGGACTGTCCACATCCCATCACCAGGTCTCCCTCAAACCCTTTTCCCCGGGGGATAAGTCAAGTGTTCAGTCTGAACTTATCCTAGCAAGTCCAGCTCCTTAATTGACTAAGACAAATAAATCATTCCTCCTCGTTGTGGGGGTCTCCCCTCGCCTGCCATCACCACACACTGGAGTAGCCTGGAGTAACCGTGGAGTAACGCGCACGCAGAAGGTCGTTTCATGCCCTCCATTCGGGTTTATGCTCGCCGGTGTTCCGCCCCAAGCCTTGCGCCCGTGTCCTGACTCTGTGCTATTTTTGAATGCAGCCATATGTTATACAACAACCTGTGGGGACGGAGCCTCGTCACAGCTGGAGCCACATATAAATAAAGAACCGTAATTCATCAGGAAAAGGGCTCTGCTCAGGCTCGGGATGTGGGGGGCTGCTTTTGGGAGCGCCGCGTAGCCAAATGGTCTCTCTCTGTAGTCCCACACGCCGACGGGCTGCCCCTCCCCAGGCCAAACGGCCGCTGATTAACCCACATGCCCTAGGGTAGGTGGGGGGAGGTTAGAATGCAGGTACGAGGCCCGTGCGCCTCCATCACCCTGCAGAGAGTGAGATTTCTTCCACGTTCTCCCAGTCAGTGGGTGACACTTTCGGTTTGCTCTATTTTCACATCCCCCTTTTTTTTTTAGCGTGAGCAGGTATGGGGCCGTCGGCTCGAAGTCTGATCAGTCTGCACATGACAGGCACTGTGGGGGGAGGCAGCTCAGCATGACCGCGTCACAAACATCAGGATTCGCCAATATTCGCCGTGCAACAGCACTGAATCTATCTGACACATCCACCCGAGGGCTTTGGACTGACATCCGTGCCCATACCAGTGGGGGGGGGGGCACTATGGTGTTATCTCCTTTGGGAACGGAGGGGTATTTGGCTAGGGGAGGAGCAAAAGTAAGCATCTCTGTCAGGATGTGCATTTGGCTATCCAGACGCCCTCTAGTGTGTTTGGGTGGTACTGCTGGTGTTTGTGGATCGAGGTTACCTGCCTTTCCAGACGGCCTGGCTGTGCTCCCTTCCTGAGCTTTGTCCACCATCTCCACAGTGCCACTTGTACCTCCCGACTGCCCCTATGTGTGCCTCCTAATCACCCATATGTGCGCCTCCTGACTGCTTGGGTGGGCCTCCCAACTGCCCACATGTGTGCCTCCTTACCGCTCCTGTGTGTTCTGCCTAACCGCTCTCATGTGCGCCTCCTGACTCCTTACCGCCCACGTGTGCGCTGCCTTACTGCTCCTGTATGCCACCTGACTCCCCCGTGTTTGCCGCCTCACTGGCTGCATGTGCGCCTCCTGACGGCCCCTTTGTGCACCTCCTGCTGTGCTGAGATCTTTTAACTAATAGATGAAACTGAAAACGTTGCAGAAGGTCTTCCACGGGGAACAAAATCTTATATCTGTGGTTCATGTGCCGTGTCGTGTCAGCTGTCTGTCATGACAGCTACTCCTAGACAGTATCCACTGACCTTTGACCTTTCAACCTTTCAATCTCCAAACGAGGATATGCCTCATCCTCTGAAGGAAGGCCGGGTCAGACAAAAGACACTGAAAACAAGAAGACAGCATGACACTGGTGAAAGTTTAAAAACGTGAACTAATTATTAAAGGCACTCACACGCCATGCTAGTGACTCATCACGGGACATGCATAGCTCACTGTCCATCAGCAGGGGGCACTGTGAGTGCCTGCAGAGCTGGGCACAGACACAGGCCTGACAGTCAGCATGCTCTGGGGATGCCACATAGTTTAAACAGGCTTTAGGCATGTGGGCAGGGATCCTGGTCACATGACCCTCTGCTGGAAACACCTTCATACTCACCGCTGCTGCATGTTTGGGTGGCTGAAAGACTCACCAGCAGCCCCACCGAATTAGTGCCTAATTATTTAGATAAGTGTAAACAATCGTAGCAGATGGTAAAAAGTGTGGAATCACTGCTAATGACCTTGGGGTCCATTAGCCAGGATTTCAGGGGATGTGCGAGTGTGACTGTGACCCGCTTGCAGCCAGCGGGGTGGATGGTGTGACTGTGACCCGCTTGCAGCCAGCGGGGTGGATGGTGTGACTGTGACCCGCTTGCAGCCAGCGGGGTGGATGGTGTGACTGTGACCCGCTTGCAGCCAGCGGGGTGGATGGTGTGACTGTGACCCGCTTGCAGCCAGCGGGGTGGATGGTGTGACTGTGACCCGCTTGCAGCCAGCGGGGTGGATGGTGTGACTGTGACCCGCTTGCAGCCAGCGGGGTGGATGGCCTCGCACCGTACCGTGTTTTTGCATTATTTAGCCCAGTGGTTTGCCGGCTTCGACGTCTCACTGCAGCCTGAGGCGACAGACTTGGCCACGCCCCCCATACACTGACGGGCCCAATGCATAGGTGTGTTTGTCACACGTCATTGCGGAGCGGCCACCTCAACACTGTGGGGTATTTATCTCGCTTTAGACTGTAACATGCTGATAACTGTCTGTGCCTCACTAACCCGGCGCCATCTGCAGGCTAAGAGGTGGAGGTGCAGGCCTGTGACACTAACAGCTACAGCACCCTCAAACCCCCCACCCGCCCCCCACCTCGTTAACTGGCTGTTAGAGACTCTGATGCAGATGGAAGTTTCAGAAATTAGCGCAGACGTGGGTGACCTTCTGGGGCCTGAGTGTGGTGCACTTTTGGCAGATTATCGGCGGGCCGGGGCGTCTGCAGACCCCCTTCTTACGGGTCGTTTCCTGGCCGTCACACGCCAGGCATGACTGGCAGAAGCTCTACAGGCAGGGGGAACCAGACCCCGACACGTCATCTGTCCCAGCTGAGAATTCCCCACGCAGACATGTCCGCGCCGGTCGTGGCAGAGACCCCCCCCTTTAATTACATGCTTCTTCTCCAAACGGTGAGGTAATTAGATCTGGCCCTTTCTCCAAGACGCAGCATTTATTAAACATCTGCTCAGATCCTGATCTCCAGCTGAGTCCCAGTTAATGGGCAGGTGGAAGCAGGGTGGGGGGGCACTTGTTTCAGGGCTGAGGACACTCTGGGACAGCCTCTCCAATCCCCCCTCCCCCCACTCTTCCTATCCACATCTCCCAGGGACTTGTGGTTCAAATTTTTTAAGTGGCATCTAGGTGGGTGGTAACCATGGTAACCAATCTAATGGCAATTCTTGTGGGGGGGGGGGGGGCGCAAAATAAAACATGGCCTAGGCTTTGGAGTAATTATCAGTGATGGCTCTAATGGGCTCCATGAGTGGGGATGGAGGCAGATAGGAGGGGTTTGCTGAGGAGAGACTGTGTGTTCATAAGTCAAGGCCCAGAGGTCAGGGGTCAAAAGGGGGTGCAGATGGCCATCTGATCTATAATCAGTGTCAGAGGCTTGCTCTGTGCAATGGGGAAAAGGGACTAAAAGGGAGAGTAAAGGATGACACATTAACGGGAAAGTCGGGGGCGGGCGGGGGGGGGCGGGGACTGTTAACAGGTGACCTTACTCTGTGCGTTTCTACCAGCGGATTATCTCTGGGCTGATGGATGGATGCGGGGGAAGGGATTCCTTAATGGCTCTCTTAGCTGCTCACTTAAGGGGCGTGGGCTCTCACACAGACCCCTCGCTGACATCAGTGAGTGCCGTTCTCCGGTGCCGTCTGCGTTTCTGCAGCAGCCGGCGACAGTCGACCACAGGCACAGGACCGACGGCGCTCAGGGGTGGAGGGTCACCACACAGAGCCAGCTAACCGGTGACACTCCCCCCTCGTACCGCTGGCATCTACAAAAGTGGTACCTGGTAAAAAATGACAGGTAACGTCACATTAGGCTAAGAGAAGCTCCTCCCTCCCCCAGACGGTGGGGTTTGGGACCCAGTGAGAGCCTCTATGCCCCCCCGTCAGAGGTGCCAGATTAGAGAGGAGCTCGCCACACGGGCGTCGCTCCTGTAGGACCTGGAGGGAACGGGAGGCGCTGGCCAAACCCCCGGCTCTCTCGTTAAGTGCTCCGGTCCTCGGCTGCTGCTGCCACTTTCCCAGCCTTAGGCTGTCCCCTCCGGGCCTGGAATCCTGACTAACTGCCTCCACCTCCACAGAACTGGTTCTCCGGTTCCCTCCACACACCGGCCGCTGCTTCTCCTCCGGCAGCAGAGCAAGGGCACCGTCTCTCTGGTGAGCTTTCCGGAACGTTCCATTTTCGCACCTTCCGGTGAGGTGTGGTCCGGGAATTTTTAAGCTCGTGGCCGCACACCAGCAGTAAACAACAGGAAAACTGAGTCCCCCCCCCCACCCCAAAGACCAAAAATTTATTCCACACAGGGGCCACAGACCCTGAATGCTTGTTACTTATTTACAAACCTGTAATTAAACAGTTAGACACCTGAAACTGCATCTATTTCAAGAGTGGGCACTGAATAATGAATGAAAATTGCAGGACTCTTTAAACGGAGGTAAAACACAACCTTGCAGTAGTTTGACAGGGAAGTGACTGCTCACAGGGATTCTGGTGAATTCCCCAGGAGAAAGACCTAAAATGACTGTCCCTGCCACCCCCCCCCCCCCACCCCCAGAGCTCGGTAATCCTGTCCTTAGTAACATCATCCCCTAAGCAGACGTCCGAATGTCGAGCTGCGCTCATGGCTTACAGCTTAACGACTTTGCTGCTTGCTGTGGCTGGTAAGCATTTCCGCACCAATAGGCAGGACAAAAATTCAATCTCAGGGCCGCCATCACAAAGCACAGCGTTATGAAAATGTGTAACTTAGCTGTACACATGTTTTGGTTTGGAAAAAAAGCTTAAAACAATGAACGGGGGGAATTGCTGTGCAATGTTCACTGCATCGAAAATACCAATTAATGTCTCATTTCCTGTGCGGGTGCCACTGCTCTATCAGGGTTTCTGGACAGTTCTTTTATCAGCGCTGGCCCGTTCTCGTCGTGATAACAGGCACCCCCATACCCCACTGGTCACATTGTAGCTGTTCCCAGTAGCTGGAAGGTTCTGGGCTCTGTTCGTGACTTTGAACTTTCTTCAGAATTTTCAGCTCCTTAGAGCAGCAGCTGATTAAATCACCGCGGATCTGGCTGTTAGGAAAACGCCGTCTGAGCCACATCCATCGCCACGGCGCCCGTTTCCCTTAAATCAAATCCCCACCACAATGAAATGAGCAAATCTTTTAAATCAGCGGCCAATTTAAGAAGCCGGCGGTCGCTTAAGGCACCTGCCTCGACGTAAGCTGGCTGGGTAAACCATTCTAAAGGTCTAACGACGTGCCGCCGGGATCTGAGACCGCATCATGGGGTGCTTCCCTGGTCTCCAGCCCCCCTCCCCTCCTGGGGGTGCAGAAAAACTCCCCTCCTCCTTTTTTCAGCATTATCGCCTTTGCTTAGTGTAGCACAATAACAAACAGAACCTGAATTAAGACCTCATTAAAAAGGAATTAGGGATGTTGCCGACCCTCCTTATTCCCCCCTTGCCCCCCCAGCTCTCTCCCTTGCTACCCCCGCCTCTGCACACCCCCATTCTCCAGCGAGGCACAGTCATTTGACCCAGGCGCCATAGGATTCTGGTCCCGAATGCAGGAAGAGGGTCTCTGGTGTATGGATTTCTGAGCCAGGAGTCGCGGGGCTTAGCGCCACAGTTTGGAACCAGCCCCCTCCATCCTGTGACTCCCGGGGGGAGGGGGGGGGGATTTATTCTTCACAGCGGCAGAGACCCCTGAGACCTGCAGGACCTCGATTCAGGGCTTGGGGCTCAAGTGAAAAGGGATAATCTCTGGAACGGGGATGTTTGGTTAATTTGAGATTTTCGGGGCAGCGGCCGCCTGTGTGTGTGTGTGTGTGTGTGTGCGTGTGTGTGTGTGTGTGTGGACAGAAGGCCAAGAGAGAGCGCCGTTTCATTGATGTCCCCCAGCCACATAGTCGACAGTGTTTGGTTCAGCACTGGTCAATCATCAGCAATCAGAGAGAGTCAATGATTTTTATTGTCCATCAAAAACACCCCATCCAATCCCATCATCCCCTGTTCCTGTAGGCAGAGAGCTATACGAAAGAAGCTGCGGCGTAGAAGCCCCGCCCCTTAACACCTTCTCAGAGTGTCACGGGAAAAGGCACTCACTTTATTTACAGGAGATATGCAGCAAGGGGAAGTGTGTGTGTGTGTGTGTGGGGGGGGGGGGGGGGGATTTAAAATTAGCATTGTTACCCAGAGCCGCTTTCACCTCACTCACCCCCACACTACACCAATTCTCAGTCCCCACGTTTAGTCATTCAGGGAACGTTGTGTTGGCATCTGCCGCTCTCTCATCGAGGTCGTCGCTTCGCTACACGGACCGGCACCCTGGCACTTCTAAGAGGAATATCGACAGTTGGGTCCCCAGTGAAGCCTGCAGGATACTGCCGCAGGGTGCGATGGCGGCGAGGCCGACAGAGGGAGGGGTGGGACAGCACCCGTGACCTACATCCACAGCCCTCGGGAGACCGGTTGCACGTCTGTGATCGTGTCAGTGAGAGCTGGCGTCAGGGTCCTGAGCTGGTTTAAGGCGGTTCAGATGGAAACTTTGGCGGTGAAATGTGAGCAGCAGCAGTGTTTACCACCTCTCAAGGAGGAATGTGAGGGATGTGAGGGATGGTGAGGGATGGGATGGTGAGGGCTGGTGAGGGATGGAATGGTGAGGGGTGGTGATGGATGGTGAGGGATGGGATGGTGAGGGCTGGTGAGGGATGGATGGTGAGGGATGGTGAGGGATGGAATGGTGAGGGATGGATGGTGAGGGATGGAATGATGAGGGCTGGTGAGGGATGGTGAGGGATGGAATGGTGAGGGATGGAATGGTGAGGGATGGATGGTGAGGGATGGTGAGGGATGGAATGGTGAGGGCTGGTGAGGGATGGAATGGTGAAGGATGGTGAGGGATGGCCCGCATTTCTCATCCGGTTTTGAAACCTGTGTTTCCCACAGCAGGGAACCTGCTGGGCAACGATGGCCTTTATCTTGGATCTAGCGTGACATACAGGCCGGTGACCCTTCTGAGCTCAGCAGGTGTGTAATTTACAGTGTCAGAAAAGTGGATTGTATGGACACGGTGTGAGGAGGGGCACACTGAGACGAGGCGGAGAGAGGGGGCTGAGAGCCCACAGCGGGTGTCCCTGTCAGATGGCACTGGGATCCCTGTTCCCAGCACCGTGGTGGCAGCCGTGGCCATGGAGTCCTGTGTCCAGGCCCCCCACCCCAGCGCCAACGTCTTAGTTTGGAAGGATCCTCAGCACAGCACAGGGTCCCTCTGATGGCATAATTCCGCTGTATCATTGAGGGAGGGGGCTTAACTGCATGTGAGCAGTGGTACCCAAAACCCCTGGAGTCCTTTGTCCCTTCATACAAAGCCCAGAGCAGCAGGGCTGAGATGAGTAGCTGTGGAGGCTTTTCAGCAGAGGGATCTGTGTTCCTAAGTAGATTAGTTATGCCTGATTGGTGATGTCCCTCCTAGGACAGACTGTACTTCTCGCCCTTTCTGAATCAGCGCTTCTCACCGTTGACCTCTAGTCAGCTTCTGAGTGACATTCCCCACCAGGATGCAGAGCCCAATCGTTTAACCATCATTCTCCTTCCTCTTGTATTCCCTCTTAATCCATCTTAGTCTATCTCCTGCTCTCTTTCTTCTTCTTCCTCCCTCTCTCCTTCTCTTTCTTTATCTTCCTCCCTCTCTTTCTCCATCTCTCCTTATCTTTCTCAAAGTCATCAAAATGGTAGAGAAATTCTGGAGAAATTGGATTATCTTTCTTTCTTTCCTTCTGTCTCTTACTTCCTCTTTCTCTTACTTTATCCATGTTTCTCCCCCTTTCTCTCTTACTCCCTCTCTTTTTCTCCACCTCGCCTTCTGGTACTCCCTCTATCTCTCTGCCCTTCCAAGCCTCCCTCTTTCTCCTTCTTACTCCCTTTCTTTGTCCCTCCTCCTCTCTGTTTCCCCATCACCCTCTTTCTCTGTCTCTCCCTCTCATTCTCCCTCTTCTGCCTTTCTGCTTCTCTACCTCTCTTTTACTCTTCCTCTCTCTATCACCCTGTCAGACTCTTGCATCACTTTTCAGCTGGAGTCAGCTGAGCCTGGGGACAAAATTTATTCTTCCTGACTGGTTTTCAAATAAGCCGCTTCCACACAGTGTGAGTGTGTAGTGTAGCATGAGTGTATGTTTTTGGGCTTGTCACAGTGTCAGTTTGACTGTGTGTGTGTGTATGCATGTGTCCCTGGTCCTTCTTCAAATGAAATATTCATAGCATAACTTGGAGCTGGCAGCCCAGGGCACTAAAGGAGAGCTCTGTGTGCATCTAGCAGGCCTTTGACGTTAGGCTCTGTGTGCATCTAGCAGGCCTTTGACGTTAGGCTCTGTGTGCGTCTAGCAGGCCTTTGACGTTAGGCTCTGTGTGCATCTAGCAGGCCTTTGACGTTAGGCTCTGTGCGCGTCTAGCTGGCCTTTGACGTTAGGCTCTGTGCGCGTCTAGCAGGCCTTTGACGTTAGGCTCTGTGAGCGTCTAGCTGGCCTTTGACGTTAGGCTCTGTGCGCGTCTAGCAGGCCTTTGACGTTAGGCTCTGTGAGCGTCTAGCTGGCCTTTGACGTTAGGCTCTGTGAGCGTCTAGCTGGCCTTTGACGTTAGGCTCTGTGAGCGTCTAGCAGGCCTTTGACGTTAGGCTCTGTGCGCGTCTAGCTGGCCTTTGACGTTAGGCTCTGTGCGCGTCTAGCTGGCCTTTGACGTTAGGCTCTGTGCGCGTCTAGCTGGCCTTTGACGTTAGGCTCTGTGCGCGTCTAGCTGGCCTTTGACGTTAGGCTCTGTGCGCGTCTAGCTGGCCTTTGACGTTAGGCTCTGTGCGTGTCTAGCAGGCCTTTGACGTTAGGCTCTGTGAGCGTCTAGCTGGCCTTTGACGTTAGGCTCTGTGAGCGTCTAGCTGGCCTTTGACGTTAGGCTCTGTGCGCGTCTAGCAGGCCTTTGACGTTAGGCTCTGTGAGCGTCTAGCTGGCCTTTGACGTTAGGCTCTGTGAGCGTCTAGCTGGCCTTTGACGTTAGGCTCTGTGAGCGTCTAGCTGGCCTTTGACGTTAGGCTCTGTGCGCGTCTAGCAGGCCTTTGACGTTAGGCTCTGTGTGCGTCTAGCTGGCCTTTGACGTTAGGCTCTGTGCGTGTCTAGCAGGCCTTTGACGTTAGGCTCTGTGCACGTCTAGCAGGCCTTTGACGTTAGGCTCTGTGCGCGTCTAGCAGGCCTTTGACGTTAGGCTCTGTGCGTGTCTAGCAGGCCTTTGACGTTAGGCTCTGTGAGCGTCTAGCTGGCCTTTGACGTTAGGCTCTGTGAGCGTCTAGCTGGCCTTTGACGTTAGGCTCTGTGAGCGTCTAGCTGGCCTTTGACGTTAGGCTCTGTGAGCGTCTAGCTGGCCTTTGACGTTAGGCTCTGTGTGCGTCTAGCTGGCCTTTGACGTTAGGCTCTGTGCGCGTCTAGCAGGCCTTTGACGTTAGGCTCTGTGCGCGTCTAGCAGGCCTTTGACGTTAGGCTCTGTGCGCGTCTAGCAGGCCTTTGACGTTAGGTTCTGTGTGCGTCTAGCTGGCCTTTGACGTTAGGCTCTGTGCGCGTCTAGCAGGCCTTTGACGTTAGGCTCTGTGCGCGTCTAGCAGGCCTTTGACGTTAGGCTCTGTGCGCGTCTAGCAGGCCTTTGACGTTAGGTTCTGTGCGCGTCTAGCAGGCCTTTGACGTTAGGCTCTGTGCGTGTCTAGCAGGCCTTTGACGTTAGGCTCTGTGCGTGTCTAGCAGGCCTTTGACGTTAGGCTCTGTGCGCGTCTAGCAGGCCTTTGACGTTAGGCTCTGTGCGCGTCTAGCAGGCCTTTGACGTTAGGCTCTGTGCGCGTCTAGCAGGCCTTTGACGTTAGGCTCTGTGCGCGTCTAGCAGGCCTTTGACGTTAGGCTCTGTGCGCGTCTAGCAGGCCTTTGACGTTAGGTTCTGTGCGTGTCTAGCAGGCCTTTGACGTTAGGTTCTGTGCGTGTCTAGCAGGCCTTTGACGTTAGGCTCTGTGTGCGTCTAGCGAGCCTTTGATGTTAGGCTCTGTATAAGACTAGCTGGCCTTTGACGTTAGATTCTGTATAAGACTAGCTGGCCTTTGACGTTAGATTCTGTATAAGACTAGCTGGCCTTTGACATTATACTCTGCGTGCGGCTAGCTGGCCTTTGATATTACACTCTGTGTGCGGCTAACTGGCCTTTGACGTTTGTGTGCGGCTAATTGGCCTTTGATATTAGACTGTATGGCTAACTGGCCTTTGATGGTAACGTCTGTGTGCGGCTAGCTGGCCTTTGATATTAGACTGTATGGCTAACTGGCCTTTGATATTAGACGCTATGTATGGCTAGCTAGACTGCTGGGGCAGGCACTTTTTGCAGCTAGCTGAGCTCCTGGAGGCATGCTCAGGACAGAGGATGGGTAGAGGATGATATCTTTAGACAGCTTTGAGACTCTTGGGCACTGCCATGTCGGCATGGCAGGGAGGAGGGGAGAGTGACAGTGGAGACAATCCTCTGTGGCGGTGTGAGACATTTCATGATGTATACAGACACGCCTGCTGGCCAATGGAGGGTCTCATTCCATTGCAGAACCTCCAGTAAGCAGGAGGCTGCCATGGTGGAGGGACACTGTCTTCAGATGGAGACGTGCTGCCATCGGTATGGGAGTAAATGCTTTGGTGTGGGAATGAACGTTGTACTGTGTTTGTTTTTGTGACAACTGCTGCTGGTCAGATAATTTTGTTGTCGGACAGTTTCTTTCATACAGGAGTGGATGTTTTGTTGTGGAGATTGTTAAGGGAGAGATCATTTCGTTGTGGGACAATCGCTTTGACTTTGGTAGTGACTATTTTGGTGTGGGGGTGTTTGTTTTATTGTGGGCTGGCCAACCCACAGTATACAACAGATTTCATTCTATTTGAGCTTCTAATTAATTACCCCTGATTGAACTGCTGTTAGAATGAATCTGTATATTCAGACAAGCCAAGACTGAAGGTATAGATAAACACAGCCTGTAATTTTTTGTTTCAATGCTATTTCAATCATTCTTAGCCCTTGAGCAATCAAGTAAGGCCTTGATTAAAATCATTTTAATACTGATTAAGTGTTTGTTTGCATCACACAATCAAATAACGGCGTGCAAAACACAGCAGCACCGCACTGTTTGTAAAGATAAATATTTATTAATTGAAATAATGAATGTCACAAATTATTTTTCGCAAGAAGCATAACTTGAAGTCATACTTTGAAATTATGTTAGTTGATTTAATCTTTCAAAGTGGCATTCCAAAATGACATTGCGTTAGAGGTTCCATAACACATATTCTGTTTAATTTCTGAAGAATTACATAAATTATACACAACGGGTCTCCAGCACCAGGACTAAAAAAGCCCGTTAATCATGTGTATCTAAAAACTAACTGGATCACAGGAACTGAATCGTTAACACGAGCATCATGTTTGGACTTGAACCGCTCAGGCGAATGGACTTCATGGGGTGAGAAACAGTTAAAATAATGCGGGGTTTTCTTTGAGAAGCTCGGAATGGTACTTCCGGATCATGACTTACGGCTAAATATCTAAAGTAGTCCTGATTATTATACACTTATGGGATCTCGATGTTAACGGTTTCAGTGACATTTGGTGAGATTATCCAGTTAAGGTAACTGATTAAACATATCAGGTTCACATTTCTTTGATAATAATGATAAAGGTTCGAGGATAAGGGCAGGGCACCCCTGTGGTTGGGGGTCAAGTTCACACACCACACAGTAGATGACCAGGGCTCCCAATGTCCTGTTTTCCCACATGCAGGGTGTTCATGAACCAGCAATGTTCAGAGATACCTGAAATGCTTGCAAGGAGGTTCAACGCCGTGTGGTCTTGCGGACCCTGGTGTGACCCCCCCCCCCCCCCCCTAACATTTCACCATGCTATCTCTGACAAATCTTTTTCAAGCACAAACAAATCTCTCTGACCTTCATCAAGGTACGAAATGGAGTCCCTGCTAATCTTCAGGCACATAGGGTGCAGCGCGTTGGGTGCAGGGGGTTCGGTGATAAAGGGGCCAGCAGAGGGGCCCCTCTACCACCCCCCAGGGTGAAATCTCGGAATCGTAAACACCTGCCTTTTATTCAGTGGAGATAAAGTTTCTCAATAAGACCCGTGTGTGGTGCCGGGACCTGAGGGTATCATGGAGGGATGGGGATGCCTTTATTTCACAGCTTTCATTTGCGCTCAGAAGGTTGAAATGTGCCTGGTTTTCAACAGTGACACCTCACTGGACGGGTGTTCTGCGAGCATGTCTTGAGCGATCGAGGCACTAGCTCACCGAGAAGTGAGAAGTGCCTTGTAGCTGGGACACAGATTACCGATACATGAGTAAATGTTAATTAAGATGAGGCAAGAAGTCAAAGGCACACGTCACTGCAAAGGATTCATAACAATGTGACCCACTTAGCCTGTCCAGAAGCAAAACAAATGCTGAGCTTGGAGTCCAAAAGCGTGCCAGATAAAATCTTGGCTGTTGTGTTACGTGCATGTTCCTGTTCGGCTTCTGAGCAGCCCCCATTTCCCTGCCTCTCCATTCCCCGTATCCGAGTCGTCTTCCCCGCTAACACAGCGGCAGTCTGATCAGCACTGGTTGCTGTGACAGAGAATGCAGGGAGGAGCCCCTAAATGCTTGTCTCTCACCCCTTTATTCCCTGTAAATGAGAGTGTGTCTCTTTAATTATGCATCCTAACC
The DNA here is from genome assembly GCF_048594095.1 of Paramormyrops kingsleyae. Taxonomy (NCBI): domain Eukaryota; kingdom Metazoa; phylum Chordata; class Actinopteri; order Osteoglossiformes; family Mormyridae; genus Paramormyrops; species Paramormyrops kingsleyae. The sequence continues at coordinate 3,619,636 of NC_132801.1, read as the reverse complement.
GCGAGCCAAGCATTTGTACCTAGCTAATGTTCCCATTAATGACTGAGGAGGTGTAAACGGCTGCCTGGCTTGTGAAGTTTGAGCTACACGCATTCAAAGACTGTGGTACCATGTCTACCGAGTGTGGGGAGGGGGCACCCAGTGGGGCGGGGGCTGCCATTAATGCTCTGATCACTACTTTAGACACACCTGCCATGGGAGAAGTGAGCCCACAACTTCACTGGGACTGGACACTGACTCCTGCTCATGTTCAAACTAACAGCGTTTCTGTTACCTTGTCCTCTTGGCTAATCTTCTCTGTGTCCAGTTCCTCTCCCCCTCCCCCCTTATCTTTATCTCTCTATCTTGCATAAAAAGCACGACTCAAATCACTGGAGAAAAATTAGCTTTGCCCATCTAATCGAATCCCCACGCTCTGCTCAGATCTTCCATGTTTTCATGAACTTGCCCCAAACTTCCCCTTGGTGACTGATGTTTACCGACGGTCCATGAACGGAGGCTCACGGCCCCCTGCCAGCTTCACTGTCCCCGTCTTTCCCCTTTCACTGAAAAACGCGGCGAGGCCGGCGTGACATTGGCACGTTCGTGTGGCTGCTCCGTGTTTGTCAGGCCGCGAAATTGTCTGCTGCAATGTGGCAAATGGAAAATGAGAGAGTGACTGCGGTGCATGCTGGAGAGGTCGGAGGAGTCCACACGCATGTCACAAGGCATTATAAACCGCCAAGACACTGAGATATAAGAGACAATTTACCCAGAGGCGCTGATCCTCTCGCTCCATAACTTCTCATTCCAACACAGACCTTTGTAGAAACAAGCGATCCATTGAGTTCTTAAGGAATCCTTTTGATCTGCTCTTCCCTGTGTCTCGGGATTTCAACAGGATCACTTTATCAAATTGGTTTTCTTGCCACAGCCCAATTCTATATATAGACAGAAGAAAACACAATGTCACCTTTAGGAAGATTTCCCTTCTCCAGTACCAGTCTGCAATGAAAGGATCTTTCAACTCGACTCACTTTTTGCTAGATTTTTCAATTAGTTTATTTGTTAGTTAGACCAATCTGACTGCCATTTCCTCAACAATGTTTCCTCAGCATTTTGGGAATGTTGCATTTTGGCTTGTTTGGGGGATGGGCTAAGATGGTGGGGGGTGAGGGTTCTGTCAAAGGTGGCCTGTCAGCGCCAATGCGGTCGGGTCTTCCAAAATAGGCTTTTTGGCCTTTCGTTTTGTGACGCTACAGCAGGATTATGTGTAAGCCACCTGCAGATTTGGCTGTGCATACTTACACGGCAAGGGGATGAGGTCAAGAGGGTTGGATCAAGGAAGGTGGAAGCCCAGTTTTATCACCGCAGCAGCCTGTGCCGATCCCTCTCACGACTCCCTCCCTTTCCTCACAGATGATGTCCCGCCGTACTTCAAGACAGAGCCGGTGCGGAGTCAGCTGCACCTGGAAGGGAACCGGCTGGTGCTCACCTGCATGGCAGAAGGCAGCTGGCCGCTGGAGTTCAAGTGGATCCACAATGAGACAGAGCTGACCCGCTTCTCGCTGGAGTACAGGTGGGCCTTCCAGAATCCCCTGTTTCAGTGTGGCTCTTATCACTCTGAGCCGCTCGCAAACTCAGAGTGTCACACGAGCATTTATGTTAGCTGAAGAACTGCAGAGATAGGCTACCAACATGACCTCCATCTTTCTCTGCCTCCCCCTCTTGTAATCTTCCTCATCTTATCTGAGTCTCCTCACGCTCGGCCCCCGCCTCCCTCATGCTTTTGTGCCTAAGCCCCCGCCTAGCTGGTTTCACCAGAAATGCCGTCGCTTGGTCACATGTGAGCGCTGTGAAATAAGGCAAGATAAGGGACTTAACTGCTAACGCGAAGGTCACAGATGTTGGCAGCAATGAGCCTTCATGTCCTTGGGGCATATTTATTTACTAATTGGGGGGGGGGGGGGGGGCTTTGTTAGGAAAGCTAAAATCACTGAATCAGTTCCCCCGTGCCCGTCACACTCTGCCCTTGCCTGTAGGTGGTGCTCTGGTGAAATATCAGCAATAAAAACAAAAACATACTGATCAGAGCCCTGGATCATCATGAACTCAAACACATGAGTGAAGAAAACTGTCCTGCATTACGAGCGCTGGACACGTACTGCAAAACAAGCTGCCACCCATGTTTCATTAGGCAGTGGGCAAGTTTCATTCTTCCTCACTGTTAAACATTATTAGACAGTTTACTACTAGCTCTACTTAGAGGAGGAAGTAGTCCAGGAGAGAAACAGAAGATGCAGAAGATCCAAAACAGTGTGCAGTCTCCAACATTAATGGCGCCAGCAAGTTTATGGAAACACCTCATGAAGGAAGCAGCATAAAGGTTCCTCAGCACACTCCACAGAATGGAGAAGCAGAGAAGAATCCCTGGGATAAACTTGGCCAGCCCATCATATGGTTTCATCTCATGCACTTGTGTCTTTCCACCATCTCCAGCAGCACTCAGACCCAAAACATGTTGTCCCAAGCCGTGCATCTCCATAAACGAGGGAGCTCACACGGCTGTCGCCTAACATGCTCCGTCACGGCCCCCCCACCCCGTGGACCCGGAGTGGCGGTTCAGGCCTACGAGTGGCTGCTGTCGACGTGCCGCTTTGAAATCGTTTCGTTAGTGGTTTTGGTTTTGTGACGGTTTTGTGCTCAAGTTCACGTCGATGACTCCCGTGTTTGTCAGGTTTCGGCAGGATAAGAGGGACACTCAGGGCTCCCTAACAAGGCGGGCTATCATCGGAAGGCAGCAAAGTCAGATAATTAAAGGATGTGTGTGATGTGTGAGGGGGGGTGCTAGGATGATTCTGCCTGTCTGTTCCTGAAGGGGGGGGGGGGGGGTCGGGAATGCGGAGGGAGCTTATAAATCACCCTCCCCCTCAGGTTTTGAAAATTCACCTGCGAGACCTTGGCATCCCATTGCTATTTCCAGAACAGCAGCTGTGCATGCTCTCCCCCCCCCTGCAAGACTGTTTATCTCCCTCAGCAATCTGGAGCAAGAGCCGCTGAGACTGACGAGCCACAATGTTCTTCTGGAATCTCCAGTACCAGTGTTTTTGGTGTTTACAAGCGAGGAGCCCACTTCGTAAATGCGGTCACAGTTGCCAGATTCGTAAATGCAATCCTGCTTCACGGGCTGAGCCATGGCCACGGTGTCTGCCCCCACCCTCGGGAGCCCGTGGGGTCCGACGGGCAGCGGAGAGACGTGAAACGGCCACGGTGCTGCGGCTGAAGGGGCAGGTCGTGGTGCCTGGCTCATGCAGTCTGGGAGCTCAGAAGCTTGACAGACAGCTCTGAGGAAAATCAGCAGTTCAAGGCCTTGGAATAATCTCAAAGAGGTGCATTATGGGGCATTAAATAACCATTGATCTGTTGCTTTTAACTTTCAGGCAGAAAATGCAAAGCTCTTCCCCAGGGCACCGCTGCCTCACCCCATCTCTTCTGCTTGCCTCCCGTCCTCATCCCAGTCCAGCATCCCCACCCCCGTCACGGTTAATGACGGGACCTGACACCAACTGGCATCTGTGTAGCGCGCCAATCAATCACTGTCTGCCCCTCCCGACTGCAGGAGCCCCTGCTTCCTGTCCCCCTCAAAAGGTTAATCGTATTTATTAACCGTGCGTCGGTGAGCTGAAACTTCATAAAAGTCACTCTGAAGGGCTGATCCAAGAACGCCACCCATCCCATTCTACCCCCATTGCTCTCTCTTTTGGAGTGAGGGAAATGGCCACCACACCATAAACTAACAAAGGTCACCGCGCTGGGCATGCCCCGCGATTGTGCTCACTGCCTGCGTGTCGCCTCAGCTCCTAATTAGTCTATTAGTGTTAATAGACTTTGCACAAGGGCTAATTTAACTCACTTGGCTGGAAGTGCACCTCGACTAACCCCAGTGCTCGCCTGATACCTCATTACTGTCTGGTAATAACAGCTCCCATCGATCTGATTTTCTGTCAATTTCCTGTCCTCTCTTTTCCTCCCTCTTTCTTCTGTCCATTTTTTTTTCTCTTCCTCTACTCTTCAAACTAGTAATTTGCCATGGTTACTTCCCGCTGCTCATTGCCTTTGATGTTGAACTACTGTAATGAATCTCCCAGCTCTCCAGTTTTCATCCATCGGAGATGTATTTGTCCACATCATTAACATGCAATGCTTGATTATCGTCTGTGGGACCTAAAGGCTTGGTTGAAGAACATTAGGCCTCAGAGGGATATGCAGAGTAAGGTTTTGTGTGACCGTCTCAGAGAAAGGACTATAAAAGGCGTTCTCCAGCCTAAAGGCGTCTTCCAAGGTGCCCTAACCCTATGAAGGACATGATTTCCTGTTCTTTTGTGGCTTGATCTTTCTCTTCCTCTCCGTGTCACTCTCTCTCGTCCCTGATCCTGTCTGTCGGTATCTCTTTACCTCCTTCGCTGAATCGTACCTATCGATTGGCATCCAAGATCGATACCTTTTTAAGGCACTGAGATCGAACCTCAGATCTGATCCTCTTGCCCATCCTCCTCTCTGTCAGTGATATTCAGGCCGAGAGAGATGTTGCTTGCAGAAGTTTGTAACTTGGAGTCAGAGAGGTCATTTGCCTGTCAGTGAAATCATGGGCAGAGACGGAGCAACAAGTGGTTTATTAAAGGTTCTTTTGCGTTGTTGCCTTCAGTGTGTTCTATTCTTAAAGGAATGCGCACCTTCAATAGGTTCAGAGCAGAAGTGGGGCTGTGGTGTGAGGACTCGGCGGTTAGCATTTGTACCTCTCCCTTCCGAGGCTGCAGGGTCATATTCAGCCCCGGGTTTGTACGTATAGAGTTTGCACCTCTCCTGCTATATTCTGGTGAAAGACCTAGACTTTCACGCGTTTTCACCTCCAGCTGTTTTCCCCCAAAAACAGTGAAGGTGCAGGGCTTGAATGTGTTCCGTGTCGGCATGTATGTGGCCCTTCTAGGGTATAGCATGCCTTAGGTCCCGGGCTTTGGATCATCACAGTCCTGACTGTGTAACCCGGGCACTCAGTATGAAGACAGAACCATCTCTGGCCTGAGGGTATAGCCAGTCCATTCCTGAGATAATGGGCCTCGTCTTTAGACATGTGCTGGCTGCAAGGGGTGACTTTTTAACACCACAGAACAACTGGGCTGAGCCTTGGAGGGAGTCTCGAATTCCAGTATTTCCACCTTGGGCGCTCCTCGGACAGCAGCACTCTGCTTCTGGCCCGTTCACCAAATCACAATAAAAAAGGATGGAAATGAAAGCCAGCCCCCATGCCACGCTAAGCCTGCTAAGCAGTTTGACGGGCAAGCTGGCAAATCAAAGAGCGGGACTGTGGAAACCGATATCCAGTGGACTTTGCTACATGATCCCTATTGTTTTTTGGCTGGTCCTTGGAGGCTGTTTAATGGGAACAGTTGTGATATTTTAAGGGGGGTACAGAGGCTGCCTCCACGAAGCCCCACTGTAGCCATCGCCTCGAGCGATTAAGGTGGCGCTTGATGACTGCGCTGTGCCAAATGGCAAAATTTATGACTCATATCGTTCCACTGTGCAAATTCACAGCGTTTAGACTTGATGCTAAAAGGATGCACACTGAGAGTCCACATGTTGTATTAGCATCAGCTACCGTGTGCGTTCAGCATGGCCCCCACGTTACGTACTTTCCCTTGCTGATTAGCAGTCTGACATGACCCCAGACTAGTGCTATGTTGGAAAGCTTTTATTATCACAGTACTCTGTCCAAACCAGTAATATCATCTACAAGATTCACGATCCATCCAAGAGTAGCCGCTTCAACTGCCGTTTGAATACAGTATGTTTGAGTGCCACCCAGTGGTCGGGGTTAGTAAATGCGGGACGTAATTCAATGACAGGAGCTTCAAGGTCATTGGGCTGGGGTTTATCTCCTGGCTTACTGGTTTACTAGATAATGTCTGCTACACTCCTATGGTAACATTTCTGACAATAGGTACCACTGAGGATCCTCAGGTAGATCAAGCAGATGACCGTTTCAGATGGTGTTATTCACAATATGTCACGCAAGCACCTTATCCCAGTGGGGCTTCCTTCACCCCCACGTGTCCTGCACTCACAGAGACACAGCGGCGCCTTCTGCCAACTGCTATGTCCCCATTCTGTCTGCCTTCTAGGTACCTGATCCCCTCTCTGGACCGATCCCACGCAGGTTTCTACCGCTGTATCGTCCGGAACCGTGTTGGTGCACTCCTGCAGAGGAAGACAGAGGTGCAAGTGGCCTGTAAGTGTGTGTGTGTGTGTGTGTGTGAGCGGGCGGGGCTCTGAGTCTGTGGTGGGTGTGGCTGAAATCAGACATCAATGTCACAGGAGTACTGGACTGATCGCCCAAACTACAAACAAATGAAATCAAACACAGAGCTCATTCTGCCTCACGCCGCATGAACTGGGCCAGCCTCTCCCCCCTTCTCTCTTTGTTCGGCTACCTCTTCCTCCCAGCTTTTATTTTGCCCCCTGGACTGGCTGTTTTGAAGTCAGCCTGCTCTGAAGTCAAACACCCACCATGTGTGAGGAACTTAGCTTCAAAACTGTTTCTGAGTCAGAAACAGCATCCTTTCATTTGCCATATACACAAAAGTACAAGGAATTTGTTTCGTTGCAGATGGTGGTGTGAAATATACAGGAATATTAACCAATAGTCCAAAAACAATAAATAGAATAAAAATTAAAATGGAGGTAGAAATAAAGAAAATGTGAAAGTATTGAACCAGTAGAATAAAGAAAGCAAACACCGCGGCAACATGGCTGCCTCACAGACCACCTTCTGGAATCTTCTTCAGTATACTTGGTCCTGTCCTCACCAAGCTCAATCACAGCACGTTTCGCTCTAACCCCCCAGCTGATGTGGATTTACAGAGTCCCTCTGTCCCCCTACATCCAGCTGCTCTTCAGTCCTAGCTGAAGGTTAACGTGGGTAGACAGACTTGCATAATTCATCCCCACATTCACAGGTTTGAGTAAATTCCTTACACTTCATTTAGTTTTGCTCCTTCTGAAGAAGCTTGGGTTGAAGGTTCAGACGGGTTCACCTGCATTTCCAGCCAGGAAACTATTAGCATTAAGTACCTCAGCAGTGAGTCCAGCACTGTAACCAGCGAGCCACCTGCAGATGTGGGGGGGGGGCTCACAGGTGCAGAGGATCTTCAGAGGAGCAGAGGATCTTCAGAGGAGCAGAGCTTTGCGTTTAATCAGTAAGCCAAACCGAGGCAATTAGGAGTTTAAAAAGACAACATGGAGAGGGGAAGATTAGGGCTCCATCGACCAGGAAAAGGGCAGATCAAAGTGAAGCCTCTCATTCAATTTTGTTAAATACTCCAGCAATATTCTACACCTAGATGACTGATTTATGCATTAAGGGGGGAAAAAGACACACCTGTCACAGTCGTTTGGAAACCTTGCACTACGAGTTCAAACCCAAATCAAGGAAACTTTATTCATCTGCCTTCTTAAAAAAAAATGCAGATTTTTATTAGTATTAATTATATTTTGGTTAATTAGCTTTTTGATGAATAATTTACCAGCCGTCTTTGATTTTCACCTCCCGCCACAGTGGTAGCAGATGGAATCCTCTGAATTACCTCAGGAAGAAAAAAAACTCATTATGTTCCGCTCTGGCCCCTATCCTTGTTTACGTTAGCTTAGCGTTACGGCTAGCTGCAAAATTAGGCAAGAAGGCTAGTTTTTTTTTAATTCCTTTTTAACGGCACTGTTATTAAGTGAGATAAGTGCCCCCCCCCCCCCCCCAAATCAGATCAGTTCAGGGCAGAAGCCTCATGTAGTGTTTTTGAGCCTGGATCTACGCCATTGGGGTATTCTGTTGGATTGGCTAAATTCCAGTAGCCAGCAGGCAATTTGCTAGCTGCCTGCAGGCATTCAGAGGAGTGTGGGGTCTTCAGTGCACCAGTGCAGGACACCCAGGCTGTTCCCTAGTTCAAATGCAGAATCCTGTTTCCCTATCGACCTAAACAATAGCTTGCCATTGGATTCTGATTGATTTACGGTATTCTGTGCTGCTGTAGGCATCAAGTTCACCTGAATAAACAAGTTTTAGGGTTCCAGACATTCGGCATTCCCCAAGCGGTAGAACCAGCAGCCTGGTTCCTAAAACCTTATATTCCTTATATCCTCCTTACTTGACAGTATCTTGACAACCCTCTTGCCCAACATGAGACGGCATCAGTCAGGTTTGCACAGGTGCCTGTAAGCACTGTCACTCAGAGGAGAGCAGCGTTTCCACTGCATGGCGGCGCGTAAGTGCTGCTCAGATCCTGAACTGTCTCCCCCTCCCCCTCCTTCCTTTCAGTCATGGGCACCTTCGAGGAAGGCGAGCGGTCCCAGGCGGTGTCCCAGGGGGATGGGGCCGTGATCCCAGCCCCGCGGATACGCAGCTTCCCTCAGCCGCAGGTCACGTGGTTCCGAGACGGACGCAAGATCCCGCCCAGCAGTCGCATGTAAGGCCCCGGTGGACCCCGAGATTTTTCCACACGTTTCCATGGCAGCATGTCCGTGCACCAAAAGCATAGTTGCTAACTATGTTAACAGCTTGTGTAGTTCGAGCTATGCAAGTACGACGCAGGTGTTTCCTGAAACCATAGTTCGAGCGAACGTTCACAAACACTGTCGTTAAGTTGTGTAGTTCAAATTACAGCTCTCGAGGTGTAGTTAGATACTTAGTTTTGGGTGACAACGTCATCGATGGTGGAAAATGCAGTCACAGGAGGGCAGTCACCATGTAAGTAAGGTGAAATGTTGTTGTAAATGTTGTTGTAAGAGTACGCTTTATGTACTAATCTGTTCATGTGTACGGTATGACTGGAGAGGATGTTGTTTACCCACCTTGTTTGTGCTATATGGTAGAATTCATTACATACATGAATATATATTTAGGGCTGCACAATTATGACATCACAATATCACATAGAGGAATATTGCGATATTTATAAAACCGAAAAAGACATGAAATTACCCGGAATAAATTACTGCCAAACAAAATTCATCTAAAAAAAGTGTGTCTAGTAAGTTGGTGGTGTTGTCGGGAGTTACGTCAACGGAGACGAAGCAGTTCCGGCAAATGCGGTGTGATTACTGCGCACACACATCGCGATGCCGATGCTGAAACGCTTTCATTCAGCGCTTATGTACACACAGTATTAAATGGGGAAAAACGTGCTGAAAGCTAATAACATACGGGCCAATTAATGGCTACAAATAACGAATCGCTTCTTAATAACTGAGAGCTTTCACTGCAATATGAAAAAACATTTTTTTTAAAAAGCAGTGATGCTTGAATTCAAACCCAGGGCCGCATAGGCGAGAACCCTGAGATACATATATATATATATATATGTGTGTGTCTGTGTGTGATTCCTACTGATCCAGTGTTAATAGTGTGATTAAAACTAAAAATAAAAATTGCAATTACAGATAGAGCTGATTTCATTAAATGCATTGTAGCCAAATAGCTAATAGTTCTTTTTTTCCTCTACAACAAGCATCATACAAATATCATATTAATATTATGATGCTATAGATATTTTTGAGTTTTTTATATTATTATTGCTGTTATATGACTGACACAATAAATTAATAATGTAATATCGGCTGAACTGATGTATTTAGAAATAAATATTACGATGTTTGTCAGTTTTTGCAAGCAACCCGCCATGAGAGTCATATTTGGAAACATTGTAATTTGGCCTAACAGGGTTCAAACTACTGTGGTAATAACAAAGTGGTTTTGGGAAACAGTCGTACTTGGGATGTAATTTAGTTTGAACCAACATAGTACGATGCATCGTTAATGGTAACTTGCATCGTTGTTTGGGTGACGCAGCCCCGGTCTGTCAGCACAGTGTCTGGTGCCTCTGCATCTCTCTCACTAGCCTTGTACCAGTTCAGTCTAGCACTTTGCCTATAATGTCACAGGCATATCCCTCTCCAAGGAAGCCTTCCGGACACCCCCCCCCCCCCCCCCCCCCCCGTTCCCAGACTGCCTGTGTGTGGGGGCGGAAGCGTCTGTCTGGACATGCCTGGTTTTCAGCATGGCCATCATGAAAGGGGTGCCAGGCTTTTCTGCGGCAGCCCCCCTCCCAGTTTATCCAACTCCGCTGCAGCGTCTCGCTGTTCTTGACAGATCAAAATGAGTTTTTGGGGTGGTGTGTGGGTGTTTTTTTTTTTCTTTCGCTGCTCTGGCAGCAAATGAGGAGCAAGAAGAGGGAGGGGCATCTGGAAAGATGCCATGTGATTGGTCACTGCTCCAGGAAAGCGATCCTGTTATTAGTCATTACTCCAGCATGAGGATGGAGGCCAGGCGCTCTTCCTGTGCTAAACATTTACACTGAACTGACTAGCTTGACAAATAACTGCAGGATTTTCCTCTCACGATACTCATTGATTTCCACGCTGGACATCCTGTTCTGGAATCAGATCAGCGCCAAAGACCATTAATACAGAGTTGTGGTTTCCTCCCCTTCAGGTGAAGGGCCAAGTGGTCCGAGGCAGATTCTGGGGGACCAGGTCACCTCTGCAAGATGGAATGCCAGTATGTTCAGGGGGTGGTCTTCCATGGTGGGGATACTGGGAGTCAGATGAATCCGTGCCAATAATGGGCAGATCCATAGGTCCACCTCTGTTTTCTCTAAAGCCCTATAAAAGACACAGTAAATGTCCACCCCCCCACACACACACACATTATGCATAATGTGCAAAACTCACCAGCAGGGGGCTTCACACCCAGCTCATCCTGGCCAGGGTCACCCAACAGATCGCAGCTGGTGGGGAATCACAAGCTGTTTAAGATGATGGAGGGACGAAAGGGGCAACGCTGTGAGTGGATGGTCCAGATCAGAATCAGAATCAAAATCAGGTTTTTTGTGTGTGTGGCACACAGGGAGTTGCCTGTCCCACCCCCTTATCCTCACTGGGGGGTAGAAAATGCACATTTGTATGTATACCTGGTGTGATTTGGCTCCTCCCTGCCCCATCCTGTCCTGCACGCTGCTCTACAGAAACATCTGAAAACCTGCCAAGTTGGCAGGATGTAATTTCAGAGTGACTTGCAGGACTATCTGTCATCCAGTGACGTAAAGCCAAGAGGAAGCTGATAAATGTCTTTGTCCATCTAGTAGAAATATCTCTTCCCTCCCCAGCAGTGTACAGCGATGGATGCCCACATAATGTCCTGTGCTCCACCATGAATTTGGTATTTATTTACATATAGCCTAACAATTTGATCAGTTTTTTGTGATCTTCCCATTTACTTGGCCAAGGATTTTATCAATACAGTCAGGGTTAAGTGTGACTTTCATTTTACAAACTTGAACCACCCCCCCCCCCCCCTCCAAGGCTCAGACCACAGCTGTCAAATCCATATCCTGGAAATCAGTGCACAGGGGATACAGCAGGGAAAAGCACAGCCTTAGATTGGGGGAGGGGGCAGACAGGGGCAGGGGCATTGGTGAGCAGGAGGATCATTTTGGGCGGCTGTTTTGCCAGTTTGAAACGGCGCCCCACTGTCCCAAGGCCTCTGTGCTGGTCCTCTGTGGGAATATGTAAATCTGATCCCTCCTGGGCTCCTCCCCGACTGGCAGAGGCCCTTCATCTGACCCCCTCCCCCACCAAAGTTGCCCTCTATCGCTGCAAAGGCTCACTATGCCGCCTTCTCCGCAAGCCGCAAGGTTACTTTGTGCAAATGAGTGCCGGAGATAATATTTTTCTGAAAGAGAAAACCACTTAATTGAATTTGAACCGTGCCACCGGCACCACAGCAAAGGATTCTGGGAGCTGGAAACAAAGACAGTAACCTTCACAAAGGCCACCCCCCCAATGCCATACTTAAGAGGTACATTTCCTGGCAAAAACTCTAAAGGCCAAGCATCTCAAAATTTAAATCTTAAAAGCCAATATTGATGTGGAAATTCCATTCTTAAACAGCTAAGACCGAACTTTGAGATATAAGAAACCCAACACTGAAAGTGTGATCAGTTCTTTGTAGCCTATTATCCTCAACCAGTGTTCCATTAGATAAGAAGCCCTCCTCATTGTTGGGGACACAGTTCTGGGATGATCCAAGGATCTTGCCCTGCCCATATTCAACCTGGAGAACATGCTCCTGTGTTTCAACTTCATACTCGTTTTAAAGCATTCGGTCAGAAATGAGGTGTTGGGCCTTTTCGTTTAGCTTGATGAGAGCAGAGGCAGGGCAGACCTGGTGTTTTATTCAGCATCAGCTTGGTACACAAATTAACCTCTGCCCCTGCCTCATCGGGTTACAATCTTTCTCGCTCTTGTTATACTAACTGGTTTTTGTCCCGGATGTGGATATTTTTCACCGGGAACCAGGGACTTCTTGTGTTCTGCTTATTCACGCAGTTGCTTCGTCAGATCTGCAGGGAAGGGGGAGTGCAAGAAAATTCACAGGCTCCCACAGTGAGAAAAATCCTCTCTTGTTCTGCTGGATAATCTCACTGGGAGATGCTGATTTTTGTCAGGCTGCCAAACATTTTGGAAGAGGCCTCGATTTGGTTGACGGAGGAAGCAGCAAGCGGGATTTCCCTCTGGTCGGTAAAGGAATGAAGAATCCTTGATTGTTTATGGATTTTTTTGCACATTGGTTAATGAAGATGAGGTAATAGAGATACCACGTCATGTTGTCCTTCTCCAGCTGAAGAAACATCTCATGCAAGTACAATCATGGTGTCCTCACATAGTTTAAACAAGGGGAGCATGAAAGCTTTGCTGATTCTAAAGGAGCCCATGAACTTATACTTGGTTTTGATAAACTGGTCAAAGTGGCTTTTAGTGAATGATGTGAAGATAAAGATGAAGTGATAATAATGATAGATATAAAGGAATGACCTCGAATTTGTGAATATGTTTTGGGGATTAAAAAAAGCAAAAACATATGGATGATATAAAGAAATAAATTGACTGCCCAATATTTGTTATGCTTGAATGATTCTGGTCTCTTGTTCAGCCTTCCTCCTTGTGAAGTGAACTCCCCTGAGTCCTTTCTCTCTTGCCCTCTTTGCTGGACCTTGTTCTGGACTCTTTTCTGACTCTTTTCTGTGCTTGTAGCTAGGTTCAGATAGGTCACTTGCATAACCACTTCTTATAGAGGCTTCGCCTCTTGGCCAAACACTTGTCTGATTCTTATCTATCTCTGTGATCTGGACAAGAATCAATGAGTATGAAAAGAGGCGTCTCCTGTATAGGGCTCGTCACCTAGCATTGTGACATTACTTCTCGTTTGCAGTCAAGGCTGTGTAACCCCTCCTATGTGCCACACTGGCTCGTTTGAAAAGGCCCTTTGCAGTCACACAGCTCTGAGATCTCTGGGGTCAAAGTTCAGATTGCAGCAGCTTAACTGCCAGTAACAAAGCAGGCCCAGCCTGACTTGTACAGAGAGCAACAGTCCATTCACTGGTGAAGGAGTCTCTAGCTCATCTGAGCCCTGGGCTTTTTCTGAAGCCGCGACTCCATTTTGCAAAAAACAGGAATTTGTGTGCCTGTAAACCTGCAATTATTGGTCCTCTTAGTATGAATGTTTACCTGAATGAAAAGCATTTTCATCTTCTGGCCATTACATATTTTTTCCCATTTCTCTACATAAGAACATAAGAACTATACAAACGAGAGGAGGCCATTCGGCCCATCGAGCTCGCTTGGGGAGAACTTAGCTAATAGCTCAGAGTTGTTAAAATCTTATCTAGCTCTGATTTAAAGGAACCCAAGGATTCAGCTTGCACTACGTTATCAGGAAGACTATTCCATACTCTGACTACACGCTGTGTAAAGAAGTGCTTCCTTAAATCCAGTTTGAAATGTTCTCCCGCTAATTTCCACCTATGGCCACGAGTTCTTGTATTTGAACTAATGCTGAAGTAACTATTCGGTTGAACAGCATCCAAACCTGTTAGAATCTTATAGACCTGGATCATGTCCCCCCTCAGTCTCCTTTGCTTGAGGCTGAACAGATTTAGCTCAAATAACCTTTCCTCGTATGACATTCCTCTAAGACCAGGAATCATTCTTGTGGCCCTACGCTGCACCTTTTCTAAGGCCGCTATGTCCTTTTTAAGATATGGTGACCAAACCTGTACACAATATTCTAGGTGAGGTCTCACCAAGGAATTGTATAATCTTAGCATTACCTCCCTTGACTTAAACTCCACACACCTGGAGATATACCCCAACATCCTATTGGCCTTTTTTATTGCTTCCCCGCACTGGCGAGAATGAGACATGGAAGCATCAACATACACACCAAGGTCTTTCTCATAATCAGCTACCTTTATTTCAGTAGGTCCCATAAAATACCTGTACTTTATATTTCTGCTCCCTACATGGAGTACCTTACATTTGTCTATGTTAAATTTCATCTGCCAGGTGTCAGCCCAGTCACTAATTAAATTAAGATCCCGCTGTAGCTGCTGAGCCGCTAGTTCAGTACCTGCTACACCACCCACCTTGGTGTCATCTGCAAATTTCACCAGTTTACTGTATATCTGTATTCTGTAGCTTAAATGGCTGAAATATCAGCTTTTACTCTTATTACTCAGATATCCAGGTAGCTTCTCAAAAAACGAAGGGTAGACTAAGACTTCAGCCTCTTGTTCTGCCAGATCCAGAGAACTCCAAAAGGCATGGCCCTCTCCAAGAACCTTTTAAGGAATTGGGAAAGGTCCATGCTGAAGTTCCAGACATTATTTACCTCTCTTCTGGCACAAGGGCACACCCTTGGTGTAATTACCTCCGCCATCTTTTATTGAAAATGATCAGTTAGCGTGCTGGCTGCAGATCCAGTGGCTTGTCACTGCATTATGGATTATCTATTACTGAGAAAAGGTGGTCCAGATTCCCGGGCCATTTTCTATTTGTCGTCTAGCCTTTGGGCTGAACGGTGCTCCTTTGTCGAGCTGCACTTGTTTGGACCCAGAGTGAGCATGAGGAACGTGTTGGCCTCAGTCCGCGTTCCCAGTCTACCACTGAGTTGGTTTCACACCCTTTCTCACACACTGCTGGGGCTAATGGAACAGCAAACGAGTTATTGCCCAAGATCCCAGGAGAAGAAGCTGGCGGATCTTTCTGCCTTTAATAACCTGACTTGGCCTCTGGTTCTACTTCATTTCAACAGAGTGCCCTGCGCTAGATTGGGCTAACAGAGGCGGGCGAAATTGATTCCCTGGGTCAGGTTTGTGTGGACGTTTATCCCACATCCTGCCTGCATGCCACTTGCCACTTGGGACACCCACCCTCCTGACCAAGGGGACGCAGTGTGTATATGAGGGGGGCATCTGTGAAAAGCCCATTAGTTGGAGGGTAATGGAGGTCCGCTAGATGAGAGAAAAGTGTTCTTTCTAGAGGGAACAAAACCCTACGGCAAGAAATCCCACCATCAATTTAGTCCTCGGAAATGACCTATCCCTCATTTCATGTCAACACGAAGCCATGTAACTATTAAACTGTCCTCACAAACACACACATGCATACACTCTCACTCTGGTATGGGGAACAGCCCCTAAATATCCTGACCTAAATGACTTGCTCATTCACCCCCACCTGCACCCCCTTCCCGACCCCTTGACAAAATAAACAGGCACAAAGCATAATTACAAATGGAGATGCTGGCTTCCCATGCCCAGCAGAGACTGCTGTTTCAGCTACTTCTTTCAAAATTATTTTTATTGCTAAGTTCCTGTACGTTGAAAAACAAAGGAGACAAAAAAACAGAAGCCAGCATTTCATTTTAATTTGTGGAGAAAAATGCATGAGCAGGTCGCCGTGTGGCACTGCCCAGATGTCCTGGCCCGTGGGCCGTCACGAGTGACCAACCACAAGCACGTCCCGCCTTTACTTTTCACTTACCCCTGGCAAACTTCCCCTCTCATGGCTTCCAGCTCGCCAGCTCTGTGACCAGACAGATCACGGGCAGAAACAGAAACATGTTAAAAAGCCATTCGTGGTTTCTGCCGTCAGATTGCCGACAGATTGTGATGGAGGTGAAGGAGAGGAGGGAGAGAAGGAAAACTAATGGACAAGGAGGGCATACATCAAACCCACGCCTGGCAGCGCCCATCAACAGCCACCGGCCTCCCTCCTCATCCATCTTTAAACTCTACCTTTCTTCACTCCTCCTCCAGCCCTAACTCCATCTATTTCAATCCCCACCAGTGTTGTTGGGCTCCGGTTCAGCTCCATGTTGTGCTCCTTTTACACCATCACCTAACACCCCCAGCCCACATTCTCACACCCCCACCAGGGCTCCTTCCATCCCCCTACTCCACGCCAACACATCGACCCCACGTCAGTTCACCTAAAAACAAATTGCTCAAATTTCCCACCACATTCTCATCCGACCCAGAACCCTTGCATCCTTTTTGCCCTCTGCAAAAATCAGCAGATCCTATGGGACAGTTTTTCCAATTTATTTTTTCTGTATAACGGCCGCATGATTTTATGTGCTTTGATCCCTGGAAGCCATTGATTTCAGGAGTGTGGGCGATGTGCAGGACGTCCGCAGTAAATGTTTAAAAAGGTCTCCTTCAGAATCGATAGCCGGGTCGAGGGAGAACAGTCAGCAGGGAAGCAAATTGAATAAAGTGGACAAAAAGCCTTCCCCGTTCTTCCAGTGTGTGAATAATTAAGTACACAGTACACACTTACCAGCCACCGCCATGTGAATGCAGGAGTGTGTGTGTATGTCTGTGTGTGTGTGTGTGTGTGTGTTTATTTGTGACGGGTGTCTAACTGAATATGTACACGTTAACATCTCTGTGGCGTTTGTGTGGCTCTTCGTGTTTCTGTGTGTGACATTGTGTGTGTGTGCTTGCATTCTGGCCTTTATCCGTGGATGTCTGTCCATGTGAATCTTCTTGGGTCCTTGTGTGTCTGGCAGTGTTCCCCTGTGACCCGGTCCATCTCCTGCACGGCTTCATTAGTGGCTTGAATGGCCAGTCAGGCAATTAAGGACGGAGGTCCATTGAGTCACCTGGCATTAACTCACTTGCTGTGGACAGAGGAAGAAGCCATTATTCATCCGACACCTCCAACTTGTCATATTTGTAGAGTGGTGATATTAAATATTTACTGTTGGATCATCAAGCTGGACTCTTCAAATCTCCCCCCTCCCATGCCAAAAACGCAGCGAGAATCCAAAATGATGATCCCCATCGAAGACTTTTGATGAAAGGCCTTTGGTGATCTGTGGCATTTGTTCGGCAAGTGGACTGAGCTCATCTCAAAAAAGCCTTGATGATATCGCTCTGCCAGCATGCGGAAACTCTGGGGGAGTAATTGCTGTTTAAATAGAGTCTCTACAGAGGCACGCTCTTGGCGTCAGACACTTAAATTCTCATCTTTTCTTTCCAGTAGCATTCCGCTTCCAGTCGGAGAGAGCTTGTAATTATCAGGAAAAACGGCCGCACGTTAATTTGCAACCGGAAAGGACAGCACTGTGCGATCATGCTTATCTCCTGTACCCGGAAATTTGACCCCATTTTGGATGAGTTGAGCCAGTGAGATAGCTGGAGATGACATCGGCCACTGAAGGAGGAATAAAGGGCTACAGACTTTTAAATCTCGCCGATAAAAGCGTTTTATCTTGTTTCTGCTAATTATCCTGCCGCCATCTCTCAGTTCCCACTGTGAAACAAGGGATTTTTCTTTTGAATTTGAGGGGTGATCTTTCTCTATTAGGCATTTATAAGCTAATAAACAGCAAGGGGCGGCTTTCACGAAACACCCTGGGTGATGGGGAGGGGAGTATGTGTAAGCAGCAAGCGGCATGCAGGTGTCAATCAATCAATCAATCAACAGATCCATCGTCATCATTAGTGTGCACTTTGTAGTGTGCACTTTGTAGTATGCACTTTGTAGTGTATGCTGTTAACAGTGCCTTTGTAGGCTTTGGATAAAACTGCAGACAGGCTAGTATGTCACGTGTGTTTATGGCAGCTGACATGGTTGGCCTGGATCTTGGTGTCTTCTCAGTACATCCAACATGAGGATGAGCAGCAGACCCCTTATTGCCCCTAGTTACCCAGCAGCTAAGACCAGCACATCTGGGTGATCCTGTGGATGAGGACTGACACCTGCATTCTCCCCCTCCAGCGCCATCACCCTGGACAACACCCTGGTGATCCTGTCCACTGTGGCCCCAGATGCTGGCCACTACTACGTGCAAGCGGTCAACGACAAGAATGGGGAGAACAAAACAAGCCAGCCGATCACGCTCTTCGTCGACAGTGAGTGCCAACAGAGTACACACACACAAACACACTCGCACACACACACACAGTAAAGCAGCCACATAGTCCAGGCGTATATACTCACCCACAAGGTCCTGAAATGTGACATCTCCAGCTGGTGTATTGGGACTCCAGATGGAAGGTTCCAGAATGAGATAACTGTCCACACACCAACACTATTCAGCCCCTCCCGAGGGGCAGGTCCTGGTCACTCATGGGTTGAGCAACCTGTTCCTTCCCTCCACACCTTTCAAAGCTCATCTAGAGATCTGACACCTTGTCCCTAAGAACAGAAAATTAGTCTTAAACGCAGGCAAAAAGCCCACAGCACCTAGCAACATAGTTAACCTTCCTTGTGAAACGTTCCACGGCGCATGGAGATAGACCACCTTGGGCAGACCAACCATGAAAGAGATCCAGAATGGGATGGAGACAAAGTGAGGTGCCTCGCGGGGCCTGGTCATGTGGTGCCAACCCGACTTCCACGTTAGCCTGAAGGGTCAAGGTCTCCAAAGCTTCCGTGAGAACCAAACACTCCAACTCCAAAACTTGCCCTGGGAGGAGAAAACCTTCCTCAGGCCTGATTCTCCTCCCTCATCTTCCCGCTGCAGCCGGAGGGACACGTGGGTATGTCAGCGTTGCCCCCGATAAATGACAAATGTACCGAGGCAGTAAAACACGGCTTAATGGACGAATCTCACATGGAGGTTCGGGCTAAATGTCTCCCTCTTTATCAAGTTTAATCTGCTTTTGTTGGTGCAGTTTTTGGAATTTGAAGGTTAAATTCTTGGCAGAACACACAGTGTTCGACAATTAAAATGTTTGAAATAAATCTGACAAGGAACAGACACATTCTTGCACACACATATATGCTCACGCACACACACTTGCGATGAATGCATTTGTGAGGCAGGGATTGAGGAAAGAGAGGGCAGAGAGTCTGCTTCCCAGCTAAATAAATGGCCATTTAATGTAGTACACCCTCTCAAGGTGAGAGCTGCACCTGGAGAGGGTGGCACAGGGGGGACAGGAGGAGAAAGGAGGCAGCAAAGAGGAGAGGCAGAGCGAGCGGGATCGGGCGATGGGCAATTCATTAGGCTGCTGTGCCTCACGTTGACTCGCACATAATTGAACTGCTTATTATTTTACCACCAGGAAGCTATTTGTTCAGCCTCATGTCCTCTGCATGGACAGCAGAAGAAAAATGTGCATACAGCCCGTCTGTAAATTCAGAGGTACTTATTAGCGTGGTGAGGCTGGACCCGGGTGACTCCTCCTGCTCCCCCAAGAGGAGGAGTCACTCCTCAGGACTCACTTGATCCTGAGTCATGGCTCAGCAGTTCCGGGTGCCTCGGGGCTCCTGGGAAAGGTGGGCCCTGGCGCTGGCAAGCTGACGAGCCTGTTGTTACTTTGTGCTTTGCTGAGAACCGCGGCCCCTCTGAAGTTAGACGGGAAGATGTGAGTTGCGGGAGATATTTTCTCTCTCTCTTTCTCTTGCTTGAGGCTTCCCCGTTCTTTTCTCTCTTCTCCTCTTCATCTCTCCCTCCTTCTGTCAGTAGCGTGAGGCGAGCAGCCCAAAGTGCGGGAATCTGTCGTGAGGAATCACACGGGCTGTGGTGTTCATGACAAACCGCGAGGCCCCTTCTCACGTGGATGCCACTGAGCGGACATCATTCACAGTGCATCGATAGCCTGCCCTGGTCCTGACTCTTTGCAGGGCAAAATAATGGGCAATAGAACATGCTGAATAATGAAGGTGTCTGCCCCTCCCCCATCTCCTGATCCAACGCAACCTGACTGATGGTTAGTAAAGCAGTTAGGGTTCATGAGGAGAAGGTCCGCTGCATTCCAGGAGATCAATGATGATCATGTGATCATGAACCTCTGAATAGGTTCAGATAGTTTGTGCGGACATCCGAAAGACGGTCCAGTTGGTGAGAGTCCCATGGGGATTTATGTAGGCTGGTTATAGATGTTAAGAATCGTCCTTGCGAGTCGGACTGTGTCACGCTCCGAAGGATGAGTCATAGCACTATGCAGTCTGGAACGAGCAGATTCCCAGCAGGTGCCTGTGAAGTTGAAGCCTGGGTATTTGTGTGGATGAGACTCTACTCCTAGTTGTCCGCCCTACTGAATATTGTCCTCCCACAGTGCTGTGTGTCTGCATTGAGCTGTCTGTCACATGCACATTGTCATGCTGAGGGTGCACAATACACGAGTAAGAACCCAGCCAAGATGGGCACTTCAGAAAGCATCTCGCTGCTTTCGAGAGCTCAGCAAAGAGTAACAGAAATCATTCTGGTCTTGAGGGGCCGGAATATAAGGAAAGTTGAGAAGTTCGAATTAATCTTTATTCTGAAGCATAGGGAACAACAGTGAACTGTAGGTCAACAGTTTCAGCCACTTCAGTGTGAGAACCGATTCCAAAACAAAAAACAAATGCTTACTAGTTGGCAAGGTGCAGATTGCATCTTTGGAATATGCTATCGGATAGGGTGTGCAGCCGGCACCCTTAAATGAATTAAAATCTGCGCAGATATAAGTTTGCCGGCATATAAACTGGAGGTTGCTTCCAATCAAGTCAATCTGAATGACCTCATCTTGTCATTAAAGCTTCCAGAGTTTCTTGAGCTTTTTGAGTGCAGTTCCTGCATCCCACTGGATGGTGGGACCTCAGCTGAGTCAGCACTCTTCCCAAAAAGCTGATGCACCGAGTGCTTCATGCTTGTCCTTGCGGTCGGTTACATGTCTGCAGTACGTGTGACTCGAAACCCAAAAAGCCTTTGAAAGATCACTATTGCCACACTAGAGGTCGGCCTCACTTGGGCAGGCCACACTGGAGTCTCGATTTTGTCACCCTAGATGGGTATACTTGTTTACATGAGTGACATAAATCCTCACTTTTCTTCTTGCTTTTCCTCTGCCGTGGCTGTTAGAGAATGGGTAACTGTGGCTGCACAGCAATTTCTCGACATGACGGCATGCAGCTTGCTGTGGAAATGAGGTCAAGTGAGACCTTGCTTTGTCCCAAGGCGGACGCAGAACAGGGGCTCGGTCCGGTCTCCCAATGGCTGTTTTGGCGGTGTGGGTCCCAAGGAAGCACTTGCTCTATTCCTTCGTGTGATGAATACAGCACATAGCCGATGGATTTACAGGGCAAACACGTAGAATAGTTTGGAGCAGGAGTTTACTTGATCTTTCCAGGGACATTTCCAGTAAAATGTATGCATAAAAATAGTAACATTTGAAAAACAGGTACCGTGGGCTGGTTTCAAGAAAATAAATATCAACTAATTTAGCAACTTGTTTTTTTCTGGGGGTGGGATTATGACTCATTAATTGCTTTAATCAACATTAAAATACTCAAATAGTGCCTGTAGGGAACTTTATATGCTTGCCGTTTGTTTGCCATGTAAGTCATGTTTTCCTGTTTATTCACATACATTTTTACATTGGTATCCTTCGTTTTGTCTGCAAAACAAAGATGTTTTGACTCCCCCTGTTAGCAGGGAGGACCCATAGCGCCAAGGCTATACTATTAGTCACACTAATGTAACCAGAGGCAGGTCAGGTGTACAAGTAGGAAGGTGGTGACTTGGTATGAGAACATTGTGTTTGAGATAGTCCTGCTCATTGATCTTCAGCTCACTGCAACCCCGCAGGAAACCTTTCCATCCATCACCTTTTATCACGGTCAGCCTGTCACTCTGCACCATCTTGCCTGAAGCCGTGACCAAGCTGAGATCCTGGTCATGCGGCGTCCTGCTTAGGTCTGGTACCATTTAACTGGCTACCCACTAGCCCAGCCCCTCCGCCCCCCATTACCCTCGCAGCTGAACCCTGTCACTTACACACACAGAAGATTGCAGCACTAGGGAATATTATCCCACAGAGAGACATGGACTTTAAGACACACACTCACATTACTAGGCTGTTGGTCTTCCTATCTAAATGGGGACCGTCCATTCATTTCTATGGGAAAAACCCTAATCCCAATCACGACACCCTTAACCTCTACCCATCCCTAAGCTTAACCATAAGTAACCAACCCAAATACAGGACTTTTGGCATTTTTACTTTTTTGATTGCATTCAGAGATTTTTATAAAACTGAGGTTATCCAAATGGGGACCTCAAAAGATGTCCCCAAAAGTAGGAAAATTTCAGGTTTTACTGCACTTTGGGGACAATTTGGTCCTCAAATGTGATCTATGAAAACCCACACACACACACACACATACATATACACACACACACACACAGACACACACACACATACACACATTGCAGTCACAAATTTTTATTAAATTTAGGTTATCTTTGTGGGGATCAAGAAAATGTTTCAGAAAGTTACAGGTTTTTAACACATTGTGGGGAAATCAGGTCCTCACAAAGTAATAATTACAAACACACACACAAACAAACGCACACAAAAACACACACACACACACACACACACACACACAAAAACACGTACACACCCAAAGAGACAGGTTTTCACACTTTCTTCCCTTGTTCCCTTGAAGATGTGGGGGGGCCCGCAGATCCCATCGCCCCCACCATCATCATTCCTCCCAGGAACACCAGCGTCGTGTCCGGGACGTCAGAGGTGACCATGGAGTGTGTCGCCAACGCCAGGTGGGTTCTGCCCTCCATTTCTCTGACTGCTGTCCATTATGGGGCACAGATGTACTTGCTGGAGCTGGTCCGGCCTCCTAATGACTCCTGAAAGCCACCTTCTGGAATCGCCGTGAAGAGCAGCCATGTATGACACGCAAAGCGGCCTAGCGCCAATTAGCGTAGCGCCGACAACCGGCCGGTTTGACAGTCTGACGAAGACGGACCTGACAGCTCCGTGCCCAGCGGAGGCCCATACGGTGTGGTGAGGGAGGTCAGGAAACAGCTCTGCTCCGTGAATGCTGAGCGCTGTGGCGGAGGAGCTGCGAGGGCCACTTGGCACATGAGCTTAAGCAGACAAAACAAGGCCTAACTTAGGGCAGCCTAGCCTAGCTTAGCGGAGCTTGCAACAAGCGAAGTGTAGCGATGTGCGACAACGGGAAGGCAAAGGAGATGCTGCGTGTGGAGGGAGCTAGCCTAGCCTAGCCTAGCCTAGCCTAGCTACGGCCACGAAAGCTGCTTCAGAACAACAGCTCCTGCATATCCCCCCCCCCCCCCCCCTTTAGGCCACTCATCAAGCTCAGCATCACCTGGAAGAAGGACGGCACCCCCGTCAGCAGCGGCCTGAGCGACTTCAACCGCAGGCTGACCATCATCGGCCCCGTGCTCGGCGACTCTGGCTTCTATGAGTGCGAGGCAGTGCTACGCAGCAGCAGCGTGCCCTCTGTGGGCGCCGGGGCCTACCTCCACGTGCATGGTATCCGCCCGCCGCCCGCCGTTAGCGACACTTACAGTCTGGGCATGGAACTGCAGGCCACTGAATGTACTGAATATATTGTTTCCTTTGTAATGCTAATGCAGGTAGATACATGAACGAGATATTAAAGGCTCATTTTCACAAAGAGGCTTACTGACTTGTTTGGCATAACAATTAAGAAAGTTTTTAAGAGCTTTGGATGCCGTAAATCAATTTTAGCTTGTAATGAGTTTTCGGTTGAATAGCCAGTTACTGTTTTCCCTGACTGATATGCGGAGGGAATTTCAGGAGAGAAATTTCACACTTTACAGCCTAATTCTGTTTTATAAAATAAGCATTTAGGATGCGTGAGGGATTGGGGGCGTGTCTCAAAGAGAGGGGGCTCATCTCATACTGATGGCAGGCTGCTGTCTGACCCGGTACAGAGCCACCGCAGTTCGTGAAGGAGCCAGAAAGGCACATCACCGCGGAGATGGAGAAGGTAGTGGACATCCCCTGCCAGGCGCGAGGTGAGTGTGTGTGTGTCTGCGTGTGTGTGTGCGTGTGTGTGTGTGTATGTCTCACTACTCCTGCTCACTGACCCCCTACTTCTACACCCCCTGGGTCAGGTGTCCCGCAGCCCGAAATCGCGTGGTACAAAGACGCCGCGCCCATCAGCCCTGTGAAGACGCCCAGGTACCGGGTTCTGGCGGGGGGCAGCCTGCAGGTCAACGGCCTCCTTCCAGATGACACCGGAATGTTCCAGTGCTTTGCTCGCAACCCTGCCGGGGAGGTCCAGACCAACACATACCTGGCAGTGACCAGTAGGTCCCCCTCCACCCATGTAAAATTTCTTCTCCCTCCCTGGACTGATAAGTTGCTGGGTTTGCAGCACCTCTAAATCCACAAAGCATCAACTGAACCATCGTGAGCAGTAGCTGAACACTTTGGAGTCATGATTCACTTGGGTTTTGCCAGAAATTGAAATGTCTTAAGAAATATTTCCTCTCCCCAGATTCCCATGTCTGTCAGGTGCATCTCCTGTCTGGATGGGATTCCGTGTGCACGGGGGAATTTCGTGACTCGACTGTGTGTGTATATGTGTGTATGTGTGTGTCGGTGTATCTGTGGGGACCACCCCCGTTCCCTTTCTCTCGTTCCCTCCCCCTGCCTCTCTCTCCCCGTGTCTCTCCTGCATGCACCTTACCTAAGCTCCTCCCCCCAGGCATAGCCCCCAACATCACGGCGGGGCCCTCGGACAGCACCGTCATCGATGGCATGTCCGTCATCCTGCACTGTGAGACCTCCGGAGCCCCACGCCCCGCCATCACCTGGCAGAAAGGTGAGAGACATTCCCCCCCATGTCGTGGCAATGCTTTGAACGTCGACATAACAGATACCATGACATATTTTTAACCCCCCACCCCAGGTGAGCGTGTCCTGGCCAGTGGCTCGGTCCAGCTGCCTCGCTTCACACTGCTTGAGTCTGGGAGCCTCCTCATAAGCCCCGCCCACATCTCCGATGCTGGTACCTACACCTGCATGGCCAGCAACTCCCGCGGCATCGACGAGGCCTCTGCCGACCTGGTGGTCTGGGGTGAGGGGCCGCTGTATTCTATGTGGGGTTTTTCTGTGTCCTGTTTAGACAGCCCTCTGGAGCTTCTCTCAAAATCCCGTTCCCAGCTCGAACCCGCATCACCAGCCCGCCTCAGGACCAGAGTGTGATCAAAGGCACGAAGGCCACCATGACCTGCGGGGTGACCCACGACCCCAGCGTTACCATCAGGTAAGGGGGCCACCCTTTTGCTTGTCCAGCTGCCCCCCCCACAGGCCCCCAGGCTCACAGGCCACCATCGTCACCCTTTTGTGTCACCGGGACGCAGCTGCTGTGCTGCCGGAGTCCGCGTGTGATTTATTTGGCTGCACTCGGGCGTGCTGGATCCGCTCACTGATTCGGTAAGGAGTAAATGACGAAATGAAAGAGTAATGGTCCCGGACACCATCTTTCATTACAAACAACGGTAAGGCGATTAACCGCAGAGCACCTACAGCTGCAATTAATCATCGAGGCCCAGCCTGCACGCGCGCGTGTATGTGTGTGTGTATGTGGGCACATGACAGGGAGTCGGGGAAGACAGAGAGCAGCTTTGCACTCGCCCGTCTGGTCCCTCGTCTGGAAAATTCATCCAAACAAATGGGGGGGGGCAGGACATTATAAGGCCTTTCGTTTATTTATTTATTTAGTTTTTCTTTCAGACATTTTAATCTGGAGGACACTCCAGGGCTTCATTACACTAAAAGCAGCTACACTGAGCATAAATACACTGAACACAGCTATTCTCAGCATGATTACACTCAACACAGCTATTCTCAGCATGATTACACTGAATACAGCTATTCTAATTCTGAACATAAATACACTGAACATAGCTATTCCGAGCATGATTACACTGAAACCAGCTACAATGAGTATAACTACACTGAACACAGCTATGCTGAACATGATTACATTGAACACAGCTACTCTAGGCATTGAGCAACTGAAGGTAAGCAGTTGTCTACAGTGGGGGGAGTGTTTGAGCGATAGGAGGAAGGTGTTGGATCAGTAACTGCTTAGCATCCAGTCAGTCCGCAGGTTACAGAGAGGAAAGTGTTTCCAGTGGCTCCAGCTCAGGGGAAAGAAACTGTCCAGGTGATGTTTGGCTTTGCAGTGACCCTTTAACTGAAGTGAACAGACTGGTCATGGATGGGGTGGGAAGGGTCAACGGTGATCATTTCAGCTCGCTTCTTTACTCTAGAATTTGATGCAGGCAGCTGATGGCCGTCTCTGTGACCCATGGAGTAACTCACTGGAGCTTGCCCTTGGCCGGGGAAATTGCTGACCCCCACCGTACTATGATGGATGCTGTAATTGTGGGGGGATTCAGTAATGGCAGTGTAGAGCTGAACAGGTTTAGCCTGACGAAGGTTAAACTTCTACGATTGTTGGAGATAGAGCTCGTGTTGTTGAGCCTTTTTGGTGATGAAGGTGGTGCTGTCATCCCAACAAGTAAGTCATGTGATGTATAAAGGCAGTGCAAAGGCAGCTTATTCGCTGACTTTAGATATTCCATCTGTTAGTCAACCAACCTCTCTGCCACCTACTGTCCATGTTCAGTATATCACATTTTCCAAATGGGCAATCAGCACAACAAGTCAACCTAATATTATGTGGTTTGGTCATGTATCATGTCTCTACCCCCTCCCCAGGTACGTGTGGGAGAAAGAGGGTACCGTCATCAGCACTCAATCCACACAGAGGGTTCGTCTGGAGCCAGACGGCACGCTGCACATCTCACAGACATGGTCCGGGGACATCGGCACCTACACCTGCCGAGTCACCTCTGTCGGGGGCAACGATTCGCGCAGTGCTCACCTCCGGGTCAGGTGAGGCCACTTCCACTTTTGGGTCAGCTGTGGCTTCATCAATTGTATTTATCTCCCACAGGGAACGAAAATCCTGATTCTGATTCAGGTAGAGTAATAGGCAGCTCATCTTGCTACATATAACTACCATCATTCCCCACCTTCAGTCCGTCACTGATATCTTACTGGTTCTCTTTGCTCTCTGTGCTTGTTCTCCATCTGTCCCCATACTTCCCAGTGCTTCATTTTCTGTACCTGCTCTCCATCTGCACCTGTACCTCCCGATGTTTTGCTCTCTGTACCTGTTCTCCATCTGTCCCTGTACCTCCCGATGTTTTGCTCTCTGTACCTGTTCTCCATCTGTCCCTGTACCTCCCGATGTTTTGCTCTCTGTACCTGTTCTCCATCTGCCCCTGTACCTCCCGATGTTTTGCTCTCTGTACCTGTTCTCCATCTGTCCCTGTACCTCTCGATGTTTTGCTTTCTGTAGCTGTTCTCCATCTGTCCCTGTACCTCCCGATGTTTTGCTCTCTGTACCTGTTCTCCATCTGTCCCTGTACCTCCCGATGTTTTGCTCTCTGTACCTGTTCTCCATCTGCCCCTGTACCTCCCGATGTTTTGCTCTCTGTACCTGTTCTCCATCTGTCCCTGTACCTCTCGATGTTTTGCTCTCTGTACCTGTTCTCCATCTGTCCCTGTACCTCTCGATGTTTTGCTTTCTGTAGCTGTTCTCCATCTGTCCCTGTACCTCCCGATGTTTTGCTCTCTGTACCTGTTCTCCATCTGTCCCTGTACCTCCCGATGTTTTGCTCTCTGTACCTGTTCTCCATCTGCCCCTGTACCTCCCGATGTTTTGCTCTCTGTACCTGTTCTCCATCTGTCCCTGTACCCCCCGATGTTTTGCTCTCTGTACCTGTTCTCCATCTGTCCCTGTACCTCTCGATATTTTGCTTTCTGTAGCTGTTCTCCATCTGTCCCTTTTTTTCCCGATGTTTTGCTCTCTGTACCTGTTCTCCATCTGTTCCTGTACCTCTCGATGTTTTGCTTTCTGTAGCTGTTCTCCATCCATCCCCATACCTCCCAGTACTTTGTCTCCTTCACGCGTGGACTTGGTTTTCATCTGTCATGCGCCACCTAATTATCTTTGTTCGCCACCTGTCCGTTTCCTTGGCAACCTCCATGGTCCATGGTGGTAGTTCTTTCCTTGTCTCAATGACCCCCTTGACCATCCACCATCCTGCCCTCTCCGTGTGCAGTTTAACTTTCAATATTCTCATACTAAGTCATTACAGGAGTGCTACCAGTAGTAACAGGGGTATCAGAACAACACCCTAACATATCAAAAAGTATAGTAGATTTAAATGAAGTAAGTATGCCCCCCAATACAAGATTGTCATTCTTTTTGGCAAAGTAAAAAGATTTTCTACTGCAATACAGCTAATGCTACACTGTAATGTACCGTGCCGTAATTTTGCTACTATACTATACTATACTATACAATGCTATTCTTTGTAATGCTATTCATCACAGTGCTATTTTATAATATGCTCTGTAAAGCTATACCTTTGTTTTATAAGCTATGATATGTGAGGATGCCTTAGGGCTCCTGACATGCAGATTTCTTGTTTCTATGTCCCGCCTTGCTTTTGTCTTTCCCCCACGTACTTCTGCAATAGAAACAGATCTCCTACTCCGTGCTGGTGCTCTGTGATGCAGCTAATCGCTCATCCAGCACCTTGTTGATACCGTCCTTGTGACTTTATTAGTACAGTTTTCTCTCAGGGATATTTATCCCTTGTTAGCTATTTGGTGCTTTTTCTCTCACACAACATAGTAATGTTCTAATTTATTGTTTTCTTCATTTTCTTTGTTCCAGTTAGCCATGTGCATCATATTTGTTGTCTAAATCAGTTCTGTATATTTTATCATATTCATTTGTCTTAATTCCTAGTTTATAAAGTTGTGCTTCAGGATCTTTCCCTGCTGTCTCCAATTTGTTCATTCTCTCTTTATTTCGCTCCCTCTCTCTCCGTCACTCTCTTTCACTTTCGTAGGCAGTTGCCCCATGCTCCAGAGAACCCAGCTGCCCAGCTGAGCTTCACCGAGAAGAGGGCCATCAACCTGACCTGGACTAAGCCCTTCGACGGCAATAGCCCCCTGATCCGATACATCCTAGAGGTGTCAGAAAACAGTGAGTGCGAGTGTACTGGGGATGCTGGGAGATGCAGGCAGAGATAGACACTGGACATGGTTGGGTAGAGATGAGGTGACTGGAGACGTAGGAGGTGTAAGAGACAGCATAGGGACACAGTAGGAGTGAGGGTGTGGGATCTCAAAGCAAGGAGTGTATCAAGGTATTTAAGCAAGTGTCCTTCCATGCCAGATGCTCCATGGACTGTGCTCCTGGCCAACATTGAGCCCGAATCCACCGCCGTGACGGTCAGCGGCCTCATTCCTGCCCGCTCCTACCAGTTCCGCCTATGTGCAGTCAATGATGTGGGGAAGGGTCAGTTCAGCAAGGAGACAGACAGGTAGGTCGGCTGTCACATGTTCTGCCACCGTCGGTGTCTCAGACTCCTTGCCACTCTCCAATTATGCCTGTCAGGGGGCTCAAAACGACAGCGTGAGGGACTCAGTAAGACAGTGGAGCTGATGATTCACCTGCTTATGAGGGTAGTTTGGTGATCAGGACACGACGCCCAGTTACTCCAGATCTCTGGGGTCTCACACATATCAGAGCTGTTGGATTGTATTTTCACACGGCCCAGGAAACTCCATGGGGGGATGGGGGCTTCATCTGGCCTCTAAACAGAACAGACTGTCTCAACCTACAGTATTGTTAACAGTATTGTTATTACCCACTATTTGTGACAGGAAACAATACTCTCCCGGTGTCGGGATGGCCAGAATTTCCCTTGCTGAATCCTCCGTAGGGGGTCTGTTGATCTCTCCTGCTTTGTCCCTATCAGAAACAATTACACAGAGGGGTTCGGTTTGTGACAGGTACAACAAAGAGGGAACAGGGGAGGCAATATCCCTGTGCAGGTAGAGCGACAGGCACCATGTTAAGGCTCCAAGGATCAGTGTCCTTCTGGAAGTCAGGCAGATCTAAAGATGCTTCTCCCGCTGCCGGCCCTGTCTCTACCTTCAGGGTGACCCTCCCCGAGGAGCCGCCCAGTGCCCCGCCCCAGAATGTCATCGCCAGCGGACGCACCAACCAGTCCATCATGATCCAGTGGCAGCCCCCACCCGAGAGTCACCAGAACGGCATCTTGCGGGGGTACATTATCCGGTAATGTCAGCCTGCTGCGTGACTCATATTGACGTTCCCAGCCCATCATGATACAAGCCGAATTAGCATACCAATGGCAACCCCTACCGAACTTTGCCGGTGGAGGAAGCACTGCTGGTGAAGATTGCTTAGGGCTCCACTTGAGCTTCCACCGGCAGTGATGCAAGCACACGGCAATCAGTAGGCCCTGCAGGTTTAATCCCCAGGACAGGTCATTCTGTACCTCCCAGCATGGCGCTTAACCTGAGTTGCCCTATTAAATACCCAGCAGTCACCTGAGATAGATTCTCTGCCGAGTGAGAGAGTTAATAAATAATGAGAGGTATCAGTCTGGTGTCACCAACCACACATTCATGTCGCTCACTTCCAGTCGGCTCTCCTCCCCATCACGTGTAAGCAGGGGGTTCCCCTGTTTGGTTAGCCTTATTAGAGGCTCGTAACCCAATGTCACGCCCGTCCCTCTGGGTCCTAACCCCGGCCACTCCTCACAGGTACTGTCTGGCCGGGCTGCCCGTGGGCTACCAGTTCAAGAACATAACCAATCCGGATGTGACCAACCTGCTACTGGAGGACCTCATCATCTGGACCAACTACGAGATCGAGGTGGCGGCCTACAATGGGGCGGGGCTGGGCACCTTCAGCCACAAGGTGACGGAGTGGACCCTGCAGGGAGGTGAGGCGCAGAGAGCCGTAGTCGAGTCTTATAAAGGGTTCGGTGACGATCATGCAGAGAGATAATCAGAATCTGGTAGAAGAATCAGTGATAATCAGTCTGACAGAGGAATCAAAAGAGTATTTGGTAATGAATCTGCACATCCTCTGTAGTGTACTGTCTCTGACATCACAATGCATTACACCTTGCGTACTCTGTGAAGTACTACCTCTGACATCACAATGTATTACACCTTGCGTACTCTGTGAAGTACTACCTCTGACATCACAATGTATTACACCTTGCGTACTCTGTGAAGTACTACCTCTGACATCACAATGTATTACACCTTGCGTACTCTGTGAAGTACTACCTCTGACATCACAATGTATTACACCTTGCGTACTCTGTGAAGTACTACCTCTGACATCACAATGTATTACACCTTGCGTACTCTGTGAAGTACTACCTCTGACATCACAATGTATTACACCTTGCGTACTCTGTGAAGTACTACCTCTGACATCACAATGTATTACACCTTGCGTACTCTGTGAAGTACTACCTCTGACATCACAATGTATTACACCTTGCATACTCTGTGAAGTACTACCTTCCACATACCCAGCATGTAATATATCTCTCAAACCCAGTGATGTATTACTCCCCATAAACTCTATAACATAAACTTTGTTGTTTGTCCCTCTGATGTTCCTTGATGAGACAGTGAAGCTCAGGGGGGCCGCTGCAGGCAGTGGGGTGCCATGTACCTGACGAGTATGTGGGGATTTGAGGTCATCCCCAAGAGGGAAGAGCCAATATCGGCTAATATCGCTGTCATGTGTCCTGACCCAGAGTGTAGCAGTGATCGATGGTGCTATCAGGGCAGTGCTCTTCCACAGGCCCCTTCCATGAGTTCCAGTTCCCGGGGGGGAGGAGGGGGTGAGCCATCCAGATTGAACCTGCAGGGATTTTAATCTTCCTCCGTCCCCTGTCCAACAGTGCCTACCATCGCCCCCGGCAACGTGCAAGCAGAGGCTGTCAACTCCACCACCATCCGCTTCACCTGGTCCGCCCCCAGCCCCCAGTTCATCAATGGCATTAACCAGGGCTACAAGGTGAGCATCAGCACCTATCTGTTGCAGCACTGCCCTCTATGGGCAGAAGGGGGAACTGAGACTGAAAGCAACCTGGTTTGCAATTTAGATTCTTTAGTTAATTAGCTGAAGTGCTGCCCTTGTTGACTTGGCTACAAGATGAGGTTCAGCAGCTACCTGTTACAACATTGCCCTCTATATGCAGAAGGGGGAATTGAGAAGCACATTGACTTGGCTCAATTTAGATTCCTCCATTAATTAGAGCAAAGAACTGTCTTTGTTGACTTATGCTCACCAGAATCCCAGAGGATTTTCTTGTTCTCATCATAAGCACAATAAGCACAGATACAGAATGTAGCTTATAGGTCAGGCATGGAGCATCAGAACAGGCAGAGGAATCCGACTGATATCACAGCAAATGCCCGTCCACCAGAGATTTCCACCAGATCCAGATCAAACTACTATTTTGCTAAAGAACAGAGGCCACTTTACGTTTAGACAGGAAAACACTTATGTTTGATCTCACTG
The DNA here is from genome assembly GCF_048594095.1 of Paramormyrops kingsleyae. Lineage (NCBI taxonomy): Eukaryota > Metazoa > Chordata > Actinopteri > Osteoglossiformes > Mormyridae > Paramormyrops > Paramormyrops kingsleyae. The sequence goes on along the minus strand of NC_132801.1, from coordinate 3,587,020 downwards.
TGCTTTGAGTCTTTGGTGTCCAATATCATAACATATGGACTTCATCGCGGTGTTTAACATCTCAGGGTTTATAACATGGTACGCAATGATTATGGATATGTGACAGACTTTCCCACTTTCTATGTTTCATTTATGACATCATTAACAGAATAACTTTCTTGGTCCAAATCACCAGCATTAGTACCTCTTGTTCTGTTATAGCTGGAGTTTCTTGGAATTCCCCATGGGAGTGCCAATGGAAGAACAAAGGCAGTGCCCCACCCCCACCCCACCCCCCTGCATGCCAATGCACGGCCCCCTCCCTGACAGAAACGTACCACCACAGCAGAGCTGCCAAGGAGAGTCATTACCCAAATTGGCCATTTGGTCCACTGGCTCCCCTGCTCCCCCCTCTAGCTGGTATCGTCTGTGATACTGGGCTCCTTGATCTTCTCAGGCCACCTCTCCTGGCTGCTGATGCTTGCCCCCCCCCCCCCCAGACTCCCTGGGTTCAAGCAATGTCTGAGAACTTTTTGGTTGTTTGATGGTACTGGATGCTTCCCGCTTTGTTTTTTCTTCCTCATTTGTTAGCTGTTGGCATGGGAACCAGGCCAAGAGGAGGAAGTTACCATGGTGACAGTACGGCCCAACTTCCAGGACAGTGTACACGTGGGCTATATCATGGGACTCAAGAAGTTCACAGAGTACTTCACGTCTGCGCTCTGCTTCACCACGCCGGGGGATGGACCCCGCAGTCCGCCGAAGGGGCTGCGCACACACGAGGACAGTGAGTGTCGCCCACACATTCGGGACCGTACGCCGTCACACCCCGACCGCCTCCTCTGTCAGCCCCGTTAATCCTGTGGACTCCTCTACTGCAGCTCCTGGTCCTGTGGGCCACCTGAGCTTCACCGAGATCCTGGACACCTCCCTGAAGGTCAGCTGGAGGGAGCCTCACGAGAAGAACGGCATCCTCACAGGTGAGCGCGCCAGGAGAACCTGCCCCCCCCCCCCCTCCCCCCCACCTCGTCCGCCACCCCCTGATCCCTAACTGCGCCCCCTTCTTGCCAGGTTACCGTATCTCCTGGGAGGAGTACAACCGCACCAACACGCGTGTCACGCACTACCTCCCCAACGTCACGCTGGAGTACCGTGTCACAGGCCTCACCGCCCTCACCACCTACACCATAGAGGTGGCCGGCATGACCTCCAAGGGCCAGGGCCAGCTGTCCTCCTCCACCATCTCCTCAGGCGTGCCTCCAGGTCAGCGTCCCTGCCGGACCGCATCCAACTGGCCAGTTGGTGACAAATAATCTGCCTCTCGTGAACCTGGGCCTCTGCTCCCCGACGGTGCTGGAGTGCCGATTACCACATTCCTACCCTCCAGATCTGGAGAACGGTGGGGCTTCAGTCCATCTTGATCAGCACAGGGAGCCTCGGCTCCCCATTCTGGGAATGTCGCCCGTCACTTCACACAGTCCCCAAGTGGATCTCATTCAGCAAAGAAAAACACATGATGCCGCGACAAGCTATCTAACGTTTAGCTTCGCTAATTTTGTCACTAGAGGGCACTGCAGCACAGCAGTAGAGTTACGTTAGTGGTTTTCTCTGGCTGTCCTCTTAAAGATTGCAGGAGTCTCTGGAGCAGAGACCTTTATGGTTGTTTTAAATAAAATTCCTCCCCCCCGCCAGTAAATGTACACTAATTAGTTTAAATAATGTGTTCTCATTCAATGTCATTAAAATCGGACCCCCATGGCTTAGCTGCCCTTTTCATAAATCTGTAGTGGCACTTCTGTCCTAAAGTGAAATAAAACTTATTTTGGATTATTTTAACGTTCCGACACGTTTCCACATGACTGTTTATGGAGGTTGCTATTCTCTCACGTGGCTGGCAATCTGCGCCTCCAGCTAAATGCAGCATTTCATATGGGCGTTCACACTGTTTGTTAATATAAAAGATAGGCGCTTGGACGCATATCAGAAAGGACGCCGAGCCCAGGCCCATGAGCCGCACCCCATGGGGGGTTCTGAGGCTGCTGTCTGAGACTGCTCTCTGAGGCTGCTGTCTGAGGCTGCTTTCTGAGGCTGCTTTCTGAGGCTGCTCTCTGAGGCTGCTCTCTGAGGCTGCTGTCAGTGCTGAGAGCTGAAAGCCACCAAACACCCGGGGGTGTCAGAGTGGGCCTTTGGCAGAGTTACCCTACCGATCAATGTTTCTCGTGCTGTCCCCATAATACAAGACTCCGGCCTGTGAAAACGGGGTGGGGGGGTACAAAAGGAGGACTTATTTTTTCTCTGACAATGTGGTACCAAGTCTGTCATAAACAGATTAAAATCTTAGGGCCCAATGTTGTTCCCCTCCTGTGATCTAGTTGGCCTCATACACTGGTCCAATCCCCTCCATCGCTTAGTGGGATTAAAGCTGATGTCAGCATTTGATCAGATTCCTTTTCCACTGTGCTAAAAATTCACTCATTCTCCTTAATGCGCTCCCCCCCCCCCCCCTCGGCAGAGCTCCCTGGGCCCCCCACTAACCTGGCCATCTCCAACATCGGGCCTCGGTCCATCACGCTGCAGTTCAAGCCAGGTTATGACGGCAAGACCTCCATCTCCCGCTGGCAGATGGAGGCCCAGGTAAGCTGGGGGTGGAGGCTCATGTCGCAGGTTAGGGCTCCTGTTTGTTATGTTCCATCTGTCGTCGCTCAGATTCCAAGTATCTCCACCCAGGTCAGCATCATTGGTGAGAATGAGGATTGGGTCATGATACACCAGGTGCCCAACGAACCCGACGCCCGCAGCTTGGAGGTTCCGGGATTGAACCCCTACACCTTCTACAGGTAGCAGTGCTGCACCCACATCTGCTACACATGTGCTGTCACTGTGCCTGCATAAGGATGTACCTCTGCACTGATACTGTATCCTACACAGTTACTATACCTCCACACTAACACGGTATCCTATACAGATACTGTACCTCTGCACTGATACTGTATCCTACACTGTTACTATACCTCCACACTAACACGGTATCCTATACAGATACTGTACCTCTGCACTGATACTGTATCCTACACTGTTACTATACCTCCACACTAACACGGTATCCTATACAGATACTGTACCTCTGCACTGATACTGTATCCTACACTGTTACTATACCTCCACACTAACACGGTATCCTATACAGATACTGTACCTCTGCACTGATACTGTATCCTACACTGTTACTATACCTCCACACTAACACGGTATCCTATACAGATACTGTACCTCTGCACTGATACTGTATCCTACACAGTTACTATACCTCCACACTAACACGGTATCCTATACAGATACTGTACCTCTGCACTGATACTGTATCCTACACTGTTACTATACCTCCACACTAACACGGTATCCTATACAGATACTGTACCTCTGCACTGATACTGTATCCTACACTGTTACTATACCTCCACACTAACACGGTATCCTATACAGATACTGTACCTCTGCACTGATACTGTATCCTACACAGTTACTATACCTCCACACTAACACGGTATCCTATACAGATACTGTACCTCTGCACTGATACTGTATCCTACACTGTTACTATACCTCCACACTAACACGGTATCCTATACAGATACTGTACCTCTGCACTGATACTGTATCCTACACTGTTACTATACCTCCACACTAACACGGTATCCTATACAGATACTGTACCTCTGCACTGATACTGTATCCTACACTGTTACTATACCTCCACACTAACACGGTATCCTATACAGATACTGTACCTCTGCACTGATACTGTATCCTACACTGTTACTATACCTCCACACTAACACGGTATCCTATACAGATACTGTACCTCTGCACTGATACTGTATCCTACACTGTTACTATACCTCCACACTAACACGGTATCCTATACAGATACTGTACCTCTGCACTGATACTGTATCCTACACTGTTACTATACCTCCACACTAACACGGTATCCTATACAGATACTGTACCTCTGCACTGACACAGTATCCTACTCCAGTACTGTACCTCTGCACTGATACTGTATCCTACACTGTTACTATACCTCCACACTAACACGGTATCCTATACAGATACTGTACCTCTGCACTGATACTGTATCCTACACTGTTACTATACCTCCACACTAACACGGTATCCTATACAGATACTGTACCTCTGCACTGATACTGTATCCTACACTGTTACTATACCTCCACACTAACACGGTATCCTATACAGATACTGTACCTCTGCACTGATACTGTATCCTACTCCAGTACTGTACCTCTGCACTGATACTGTATCCTACACTGTTACTATACCTCCACACTAACACGGTATCCTATACAGATACTGTACCTCTGCACTGATACTGTATCCTACTCCAGTACTGTACCTCTGCACTGATACTGTATCCTACACTGTTACTATACCTCCACACTAACACGGTATCCTATACAGATACTGTACCTCTGCACTGACACAGTATCCTACTCCAGTACTGTACCTCTGCACTGATACTGTATCCTACACTGTTACTATACCTCCACACTAACACGGTATCCTATACAGATACTGTACCTCTGCACTGACACAGTATCCTACTCCAGTACTGTACCTCTGCACTGATACTGTATCCTACACTGTTACTATACCTCCACACTAACACGGTATCCTATACAGATACTGTACCTCTGCACTGACACAGTATCCTACTCCAGTACTGTACCTCTGCACTGATACTGTATCCTACACTGTTACTATACCTCCACACTAACACGGTATCCTATACAGATACTGTACCTCTGCACTGATACTGTATCCTACACTGTTACTATACCTCCACACTAACACGGTATCCTATACAGATACTGTACCTCTGCACTGATACTGTATCCTACACTGTTACTATACCTCCACACTAACACGGTATCCTATACAGATACTGTACCTCTGCACTGATACTGTATCCTACACTGTTACTATACCTCCACACTAACACGGTATCCTATACAGATACTGTACCTCTGCACTGATACTGTATCCTACACTGTTACTATACCTCCACACTAACACGGTATCCTATACAGATACTGTACCTCTGCACTGATACTGTATCCTACACTGTTACTATACCTCCACACTAACACGGTATCCTATACAGATACTGTACCTCTGCACTGATACTGTATCCTACACTGTTACTATACCTCCACACTAACACGGTATCCTATACAGATACTGTACCTCTGCACTGATACTGTATCCTACACTGTTACTATACCTCCACACTAACACGGTATCCTATACAGATACTGTACCTCTGCACTGACACAGTATCCTACTCCAGTACTGTACCTCTGCACTGATACTGTATCCTACACTGTTACTATACCTCCACACTAACACGGTATCCTATACAGATACTGTACCTCTGCACTGATACTGTATCCTACACTGTTACTATACCTCCACACTAACACGGTATCCTATACAGATACTGTACCTCTGCACTGACACAGTATCCTACTCCAGTACTGTACCTCTGCACTGATACTGTATCCTACACTGTTACTATACCTCCACACTAACACGGTATCCTATACAGATACTGTACCTCTGCACTGACACAGTATCCTACTCCAGTACTGTACCTCTGCACTGATACTGTATCCTACACTGTTACTATACCTCCACACTAACACGGTATCCTATACAGATACTGTACCTCTGCACTGACACAGTATCCTACTCCAGTACTGTACCTCTGCACTGATACTGTATCCTACACTGTTACTATACCTCCACACTAACACGGTATCCTATACAGATACTGTACCTCTGCACTGACACAGTATCCTACTCCAGTACTGTACCTCTGCACTGATACTGTATCATGCACTGATATTGTACCTCAGCACTTATACTGTATCCTACACTGTTACTATACCTCCACACTAACACGGTATCCTATACAGATACTGTACCTCTGCACTGACACAGTATCCTACTCCAGTACTGTACCTCTGCACTGATACTGTATCCTACACTGTTACTATACCTCCACACTAACACGGTATCCTATACAGATACTGTACCTCTGCACTGACACAGTATCCTACTCCAGTACTGTACCTCTGCACTGATATTGTACCTCAGCACTTATACTGTATCTTACACTGATACTGTACCTCTAAACTGACAATGTGTCCTACACCAATACTGAACCTCTAAACCTCTCTGTCCACACTGTGCCCTGCACTCTTTGATCTTACTGAGTCCCCACGACTTCCCCAGGTTTCGAATGCGCCAGGTCAACATTGTAGGCACCAGCCCCCCCAGCCAGCCATCCCGGAAGATCCAGACCATGCAGGCCCCACCCGACATGGCCCCTGTCAACGTGACCCTGCGCACAGCCAGCGAGACCAGCCTGTGGCTGCGCTGGGTGGTGAGTTACTGTGAGATATGTCAGTCCACCACGTGCTTTTTGAAATCTTCCGGAGAACCTTATGGATGAGTGTGTGTGGGAGTATGGATGAGTGTGTGTGGGAGTATGGATGAGTGTGTGTGGGAGTATGGATGAGTGTATTTGTGGAGTAACCGTGACTTGCCCTGCCCCGGTAGCCCCTTCCAGAGTGGGAGTACAATGGGAACCCAGAGCTGGTGGGATATCGGATCCAGTACTCCCGAACCCGGCCACAGGCCCGGGCACTGACCCACGTCATCACCGACCGCCTGGAACGTGAATTCACCATCGAGGACCTGGAAGAGTGGACCGAGTATGAGGTCCGGGTGCAGGCTGTGAATGGCATAGGCGCTGGGCCTTGGAGCCAGTCAGTCCGGGGTCGGACACGGGAGTCAGGTGGGCGTCCTCACAGCCATACGTGCACATGGTCCTGTACACACGTGCCGGGGGAGGAGCTCGAGGACTTCTGGCAGCGTTACGGAAAAGGCCCAACATCTGCAACCTCCCAGCGATGCCCATGCCCACTAACCTCTGACCCTTTCCCCCGCAGTCCCTTCCTGCGGACCCACCAACGTCTCTGCCTTTGCCACCACCTCTAGCAGCATCCTGGTCCGCTGGTTGGAAGTGCCTGAACCAGACCGTAACGGCCTCATCCTGGGGTACAAGGTGCGCTGGCCCCCCATCTCTTCCCACGGCAGGGGTGTGGTCAGTCAGAAAATGACTTTGACCTCTGACCTCTAACCTATCACCTTGAACAGGTGGTGTACAAAGAGAAAGACTCGGATGTGTCGCCGCAGTTCTGGATGGTTGAGGGCAACACCACCCACAGCATCCAGCTAAGCGGGCTGGGCAAGTATGTCCTGTATGAGATCCAGGTGCTAGCCTTCACCCGCATCGGCGACGGGGCACCCAGTGCCCCCCCCATCCTGGAGAGGACCCTCGATGATGGTAATCCTAATCCACACACCCTTAATAGGTTCTGTTAATCCTTATATCAGCAGAAGTCATATGTATGTACTGTCCATTCATATTTTATGTTTATAATCTAAATCAGGCATCCATGTTCCTCAAGAATGCCTTCATTAAGCTCATTATTTTCTTAATTAAACTCAAGTAAACTGAAGCAGTTTATTAAAACCTGAAACACAGATGCTCACTGCCACCCCTCCTGGGCCCCCTGGAGTATCTAATATCCATGTTCAGGGTGGCACACTACAGCAAACTGACCAACACAGAAAATGTACAGAAAATGAGGAAATAACTATCTGCTCCCCACCCAGTCCCGGGACCCCCAGTGGGCATTCTGTTCCCCGAAGTCCGGACCAACTCGGTCCGACTGATCTGGCAGAGCCCCGCCCAGCCCAATGGCATCATCCTGGGTGAGTGCTGTGCGCCCTCTTCAGGCCCATCCAGGAATGTCACCATCATCTCCAACCATGGCTCCTCATTAGGAGATGCCCAGGTTAAAGTGACCTCCCCCACTGTCTGTCCTCCTCTCTCACCAGCCTATCAGATCACATACCGCCTGAACTCCACCAATAGCAACACAGCGACAGTGGATGTGCTGAACCCCAGCGCACGGCAGTACACCGTGCTGGGTCTGAAGCCTGAGTCAGTCTACGTGTTCCGCATCACGGCACAGACACGCAAGGGCTGGGGGGAGGCAGCTGAGGCCATAGTAATCACCACTGAGAAGAGAGGTACACCCCCCCCCCCCGGAAGCCTTCACTGGCACCCCAGCTGCTGTCTCACTGTGGCCTGCCGTCTGGATGTGCGTCTCCCTCTCTGTGTGACACTGCTGGCAGTCCCACCTTGGGACCTGTCCGACATGCCGGTGTGGCTCGCCCCAGTCCTCGGGGACCCCAACACAGTCCACGTTTGGCTCCCAACACACCGGAACCAGACAATCAAGAACCTGATACCTGGCACAGGTGTGCTGGGAGGGAGAAAAATGTGGATCCCCGAGGGCTGGGAAACACTGCTCGACACCACCCCAAGAGCTTTGCGCTTTGCTCGATTCCACCTGCAGCCTTGTCGACTGACAGTAGGTGTCACTGTAGAGCAGTGGAAGTAATGTCCAGGGCAGTTTCATACACCTATATCCATGTGTACTGCATGTGCTGTGAGGGAACAGCCAGGGATTATCCTGGGTTTAGGGCAGAACCTGCAGCCTTGGATAACAAGGCCGGGTCTATTCACTCCCTCCACCCTCCCCACAGCCCGACCCCAGCCCACCAGCCGGCCCACGGTGCAACAAGAGGATGTGCAGGCACGCAGCGTCCTGTTGTCATGGGAACCCGGCAGTGACGGGCTCTCCCCAGTGCGGTACTACACGATCCAGTCCCGGGAGCTGCCGGACAGCAACTGGACAGTGCACTCGGCCTCTGTCAGCCACGAGGCCAGCTCCTATGTCGTGGACAGGTGGGGGTGGGGCCTGGGAGACTGGGCAGGGCTTCCTTCTCAAATAAGATAACATAAAACTGTGTCCGGTTGTTCCTTAAAGAGGGCAGTTAGGGCTGTAAGATGACCAGGCGTGGGGGTGTGACCATGCTGATATTCTCTTCCTGTCAAATCAAAATTTTAAGTAAATTTTTCCCCCCTGGGTCTCAGGAGCACACAGGAGCAGGTAAAGTGCACACAAACAAATAGGTACTGCAAAACAAGAGCGCACTGCAACTGCAAAGACAGTGCACTGCAAAGACTGCAAATAGTGTAGGCAAATAGACATAGTGGAAAAGATGTTTTAAAAATGACCCAGTAGAAACAGAATAACATGAAAAGGAGAATAATTGCACATATAAATAAGAATAAGTTTCAGGTGTGTGAGGCAAACAAACAGTATGCTAAGAGATAAATACAACACGTCTCTGACAGACGGTAATTAATGCCTGTTTTCCTGACATATTTAACGAGTCCCATGTCCGGGCAGAGATGAGCTTCACCATGTAGGATCAGCGTGAAGCCGCTACCGCGTGTTCATTCCTGCCTAGGCCCCCACCCCCCAGCTGCCCCCCTCGAAAGTGCCTCCTTCATGCTGCACGCGTGTAAATCCCCCTGCCTCTCAGCGGTGTGCCCCGCCATGCAGACCACCCTGTGGGCCATTACACCAAACATTAAATAAACGCATCTCGTATTTAGGAGATGCTGAAGCAGCGTGTTCTTCTAACCAGCTATGCTCTCCTGAAACTACTCACCAGCTACATATTCTGCGAGGGGGGGAAGCTGGACGGGACACGATGGGATAAAACCACGTTTGTGATGCCCCCTTTCTGCTGGCTCTCACCCTGCCTCAGACTCAAGCCTTTCACCTCCTACCAGTTCCGGGTGAAGGCGACTAACGACATCGGCGACAGCGAGTACAGCGAGGAGAGCGAGGCTATCACTACCCTGCAGGACGGTGAGACCTCTGACCTTTGACCTCTCATAGCAAGACACCAGAGCCGTTCTCTCCCTGTCTCTCTCTATCTCCACCAGTAGGGGGAGTGTTTATGTGAGGCACACTGTCTTCATTTTCACACTGATCCAGGTCGAGCCGCAGGGCTGAAGTGGGTGTGTAATTGTGCCTGTTGCGTAATTGTGCCTATTGCGTAATTGTGTGTGTAATTGTTGTGTGAGAGAATACGGGCAACCCGAGGCAGTCCTGGCAGAGGTGAAAATACATGATGTCACATGATGTCACAGTGAGGTTGTCTGTGTTACCAATCTTGCTATTAGGTCTTCAAAGGCCCAACAAAGACTCACTTTTATCCCTCTCCCCCACCCCGGCCCTGTACTCCCCAGCCCCAGATGAGGCTCCCGTGATCCTCTCAGTCACCCCGCACACCACCACCTCAGTGCTGATCCGGTGGCAGGTAAGGATGTTACATTAATGCCGGGTGACGCTAATGCTACGTGTGCTAACACGGCTAGCAGCGCCGCATGCTAACGCAGAGCTCTATGCTTAATGCAATAGAGGCACATGTGGCAAACCGCTGTCAGGAGAAACATGAGCTGCTCCACAGAGCCCCCTCCACTTGGCTCAGATGCAGCATAATCAGGCAGCGAAGGGGAGAAATATTAATGACAAGATCCAGCCTCTTGCTCATTCTTGTTGCTTCGTGTTTTATGGGAAGGGAGACACTCAAGATCCTTCAATCACAGCCTTGGACGAGATCACGCCCTCCCATATCTGAGAGCTGCAGAGATCATATTTGGCAGGGATTTGGTCCATGGAGTGGCTGTGCTGACAGACAGAAAAACAGCAGGATGTTATGGGGGAGTGCAGTATGGCATTGACCTGCAGGGGGCAGAGATCCTCAGAGCGGACAGACACCGGAGAGGAGCAAAGCTGGAGTTCTGGGTCTCCCCAGAATAGGTACCTCAGTTTTATTTAGTTTTGTCACACATGCCCGCCCCCCACAGCCCCCCCCAGAAGAGCAGATAAACGGGATCCTGCTGGGATTTCGGGTGTGGTACAGAGAGCTGCTGTATGACCGACTGCGCAGCTTCTCCGAACGCTCTGCCGACAGCCCATCGGCCCCCTGGACCGAGTTGACTTGTGAGTGCCTGGTGGACCCCCACCCCCGGCCCATATTTGCTTTCAGATGTTTTCCAATGTCACCAACTTTCCAGTTACCCACTCGTAGTAAAGTCCAAGCATAACCTTGGAAGACACACGGATGGACAAATCAAAGCCTCTCCTTTGGCTCACAGATTTCGGAGGGGGGGGGGAGCTGCTGTAGACGTGGTCATAAAGCCCCACCTTTGTGAATCACCTGTTCCTTAACCGCTAAACCCATCAGGTTTACGTCAGCGACAGGCAGAACTCACAGTGGGACACTTACATGCGCGCACACCTGCATTACACTGTGATATCTATGCACGCTTGTGTGGACACGTATTACATGCGATATCTGTGCACGATTGCACAGACATGCATTACATGCGATATCTGTGTACGTTTGTACAGACACCCCCACTCAGTCACCCTCACCTTTCAGGGTCCTACTGCTTACTGTTTAGATTTTGCTGTGGTCAAGTTCTTTCTGACATGTGACCTCTGCAGTGCACTGTCAGGCAGTGTGAATAAGGGCACTAACTCCTGTCTCTCCCCCCTTGTCTCCCTGTCCTTTGACCCCAAACTCTTCACCCTGCACCCCACCTCCCCCCAGCCCCCTACAGCATACGCAACCTGAGTGATACATCTCTCACTCAGCATGAGCTGGACAGTAAGTCTTCACACCTCATTCCTTCTCTCCCAATATATCTCTCCCTCCCTCTGTCTCGCTTTCCCCTCTTTCCCTGTCTCTCTCTCCCTCATTCCCTCTCTCTCTCCCTCTCTCTCTGTCTCCTTCCCTCCCTGTCTCCATCTCTCTCTCTCTCTCTCTCACTCATATTTCCCCTGTATTCATTGCCAGGGCCTGATGCGGTCTGTGTTATTTTCAGCGTTTGTTTCTCACATAAAGACACTGTCAGTGCTGCAGTCAGTGTCCTCCCAACATCTGCCAGGTCACTGCCTCCTGTCACCCAGACCGTTTTAAATATGCTGTTTACTCTGCTGTTTTTCTCTTGTACTTTCTGTAGATGCTGTTCCTCTCGAGTACTGCTCAGTAGGAAGGACACACACACACACACACACACACACACACACACTTACCCACCTATGGAGATAACATAGTCAAGCTTCAGCACAGTAGAAAACCCTCTGCAGCCCAACTCAGGCCTGTCTTTCCCTGTCGGACCCTGGGCTCAGGCCTGTCTTTCCCTGTAGGACCCTGAGCTTTGGCCTGCCTTTCCTTGTAGGACCTCAGGCTCTGACCTGCCTTTCTCTATAGGACCATGGTCTCGGGCCTGCCTTTCCCTGTAGGACCCAGGGCTTAGGCCTGCCTTTTCCTGTAGGACCCTGGGCTTGGGCCTACCTTTCCATGTAGGACCCCTGGCTCTAAACCTGCCTTTCTCTGTAGGACCCTGAGCTTTGGCCTGCCTTTCCCACTAGGACCCTAGGCTTGGGCCTGCCTTTCCTTGTAGGACCCGGGCTCTGACCTGCCTTTCCCAGTAGAACCCCAGGCTCTGGTTTTTTCCTGCTCTTTGTTCTTTCACACGTTGCTCTGGTGGAGGATCCAGCTCCTCTCTGCCTTGAGTGGATCCATTTCCTCGGGCCTCCTCCCATCAGGGAGCGTTGAGCTCACGCAGGAGGCCCCTACACTTTTTATTAGGACATAAGCCAGGGAATGAGAGAGATACTGATTCTTTAACATACGTCACAGTGTACTCCTGCCATCCATCTTGCATTCCTTTTCTACTTTCTCTACAATGTTCCATGATGTTCTGGGCCAGACCCCTCATGCGGAGACGTCCCGGCCAGCATGTCCCTGTTCACCCCTGGCTCATGTCTCTGTGTTTTGCCCCGCAGGCCTCAGCAAGCACAAGAGATATGAGATCCGGCTGAGTGTGTACAACGCCGTGGGGGATGGGCCCACCAGCGCGCCCCATGAGGTCTTTGTGGGAGAGGCAGGTAAGATGACCGGTGGCACAGAATCTTCCAGAAATCCCCCCAAAGTGATGATACGTTCAACAGGTCCACTGCGATGCATCTAGACAAATATTTACAGGGAGATGTAAGGACTCGCTGAGCTGCGGCTGTGTTGAGCTTCCCCTGAGTCCCTTTTGATCGCCTGAATTCCTGCCTCTGATCTCTGAACAAACAGAAGGTTACCCTCCACACGCAATGCAAGTCAAACCCAATCTTTCCTTTTTGGTAAAGAGCACTGATTTTTTTCTTTACCCCCCCCCCCCCCCCCCGACATGAAGTTCCTACAGCTCCACCCCAAAAGGTTGCTATCCAATCAGCAACGGCCACCCAGCTTGATGTGACGTGGGAGCCCCCTCCTCTGGAAACTCAAAATGGGGACATTCAGGGGTATAAGGTAAGCTGGGGGGGGCAGAATGTGAGGGTTGATCTGTCACTTCACACTTTTATTATGCTGTATAGCTTTCTCTATAGAAGCAGTACTGGGTAGAGCAGGGAAGCGCAGTGGAGACAGACAGCATTTTATCCACAGAGCTGATCCTGTTACTTCAGTTTGCAGGAAACACCTTTACACTCAGTCACTCTGTTGGGATTCAGACTTTAGCTCCAGCATAACCATGCTATCCTGCCCCCAATGCCCCCACTGTAGATCTATTTCTGGGAGTTCCAGCGGCAAAACGATACGGAACGGCTACGCACCCTTTTCCTGCCAGAGGGGGGCGCCAAGTTGAAGAACCTGACCGGCTACACCACGTACATGATCAGTGTGGCGGCCTTCAATGCGGCCGGTGACGGCCCTCGTAGCCCACCCACAAGGGGGCGCACCCAGCAGGCAGGTAAGGTGGGCAAAGGAGGGGCCTTTATAAACATTTATGAACACCTGCTCCTTAGTCATCACTCCCCCTGCTGGTGCAATAAGCTAAATAAAATACTGCATACAGTATATTTAAATAATGCCCATCATTAGGACACAGTTGGACACTCTTGAGGGTAAACAGGATGCGGGGTTCTACAAGGGTATCTGGGCAGGTGACTGAGGCTGAAATGAGCAGAAACATGTGCAAGTGACAAAGGAAAATTTCCAGACACCAAAACACAGGCTATTCCTGTAGCCTGCAGTCCTACAGGAGCCTACAGAATGTTGGGCTACATGATGTGAAGCAGACTCCGGGCTGTGGGGGAAAGGGCTTCTCCTCTGGCTTTTAGGACACGTCCGAGGCACCGGGAAGCTGCCAACCCTTCAGCGGAGAAGCCCGGCCAACAGCATGAGGGACACGGCCGCCAAACACCCCCCCCCGCACAGGAAGGCCACCATCCAGCCTCTGGAAAATACGTTTTCCATCCCTCTTTTCTGAAAGGGAACTTTTCTCATTTTTTTAATCCCATCTGGGTATCTTCTCGGGGGTTGGCTCAGTGGCACCACATTGCCATAGAGACGGAAGCGTATGACAGCCATGTCGAGGGGAAAGGGGAGGGAGTCTGGGGCCGATTTTTTGGCAGGGTGGTACAATGGGGCCTGTGTTTGGCCGTCCCGGGGCCTTCCTCGACAATCCGCAGTGACAAAAGGGCAGAAAAAACATTTTTTTTGTGGCCCCCTGTGCCTCTGGAGGCCCCGAGCGGCTGGCCCCCGTCGGCCGAGACCCACTGTGGCCGGACCAGACTGTGAGAGTGACCCACAGGCAGGAAGGCTGCTTTTCTCCGCCTCACCACGCCGGAGATGGTCTGCCACCCCCCCCCCCCCCCCAGGGCTTCCTGACTGCAGTGCCCCCCCCCAAAAACCAGCGCGTTTGGCTGCATAAACAAACGCGCCTTTTTCCATCATCTCCCTCCTCTGCTTAATCTGTCTGTACGTTTCCATGCTGGAATTCGAACCCGTGGAGGATTAGCTTAGACCACACAGAGACGTGACTGCTACTGGTCGCCGTTTTTTCCTCTCCAAGGGGGCTGACTCACATAATCCTGTTTCTGGAAGCGTGGCATTTGGATCGGTATGACCTTCAAATGGCGCAGGTATGCTGTTGTAGAACTTTCCCTCTGGGGGTCAGTGAGGTGCAGCCTCATCTCACCTTGCCGTGTGTAATCCCCACCCCCGTGATCTGACTCCGCCTACATTGACATATGCTGTTTCCTCTACCGCAGCCCCCAGTGCTCCCAGCTTCATCCACTTCAGTGAGCTCACCACCACCTCCGTCAACGTGTCCTGGGGGGAGCCACTGTATCCTAATGGCATCATTGAAGGGTACCGTCTGGTCTACGAGCCCTGCACACCTGTGGATGGTAAACTCTGCCTCCTACCAGTACCGTTTTAAAAATACCAGTTAATCTGTCACCTCTGAGTAACCCCTCCTGATCTAGTGTATACATGTGTTAACCTGCCTTCTGTGCTGCAGAACAGACCTCAAGACACACCGCGTTCTAACTGGCCTATGGTAACTCCCTCCCAGGCATCAGTAAGATTGTGACAGTGGACGTGAAGGGTGGCGCCCCCTTCTGGATGAAAATCAAAGACCTGGCCGATGGCGTCACCTACAACTTTCGCATCAGGGCCAAGACCTTCACGTATGGCCCTGAGGTGGAGGCCAACATCACCACCGGTCCTGGAGAAGGTCAGAGAGCCACTTCATCAGCAGTCTTCTCCAGCTTTCAGCTTACGGTGCTGTTCCACTGCTACAAGGAACCGTGCGGCATCTGAGCCAACAGTATCACCAAACCGAGCTGGACGCCTTGCCTCCATCTGATTGGTCGAAATGCACAGAGATGCTGGTGTCCTCCACATTGAATATCTATGGAAAAGTGTATATTCTATATATTATTCATTATTAGTAGTATCACACATCCAGATGATGCATTCCTGTTAACTCAGAACTTGAAAATTTCCAACCTACTTTATTAAAAAAAAAAAAAAAAAAAATTCCCAACCTACTTCAAAAAGTACTACAGAACAGCTGAACAGAATGGATTTGTAATGCAAATTTACGCAAACAAAAGCTAAGCGTTTGATACATAACATGGCGAGTATCACAGACATGCTAGTGGAGTAAAAATAATAATAATACTAATAATAATAATAATAGTAATTGCACATAGTAAATCATGATGTACACTGGGTGAATTGAGAAGACCCTTCTGCAGTGGAAAATCAAAGCGAGATGGAACCGCGCTGAAACTCGTTTCTTCACAGTACGGCTCGGATACCGGTCAGTTCCTGTATGCCAGTGGAAAAGCACCATTACTGTGACATTGAACCATCTCTCATATTTTAATTAGGATATGACCGTCCTATAGACCCTCCCACTCCTCACACCCCCTCTCACCCTCCCACCGAAGCCGCTGGTTCTCCTATAGACCCCCCCACTCCCACTCCTCACACCCCCTCTCACCCTCCCGCCGAAGCCACTGGGTCTCCTATAGACCCCCCCACTCCCACTCCTCACACCCCCTCTCACCCTACCGCCGAAGCCGCTGGTTCTCCTATAGACCCCCCTAAGGCTCTCCTCACACCGCTCTGTCTCACCCCGCCCCAGGGGCCCCTGGTCCTCCTGGAGACCCCTTCATATCACGCTACGGTGCGGCCCTCACGATTCACTGGACCAGCGGGGACCCTGGAAGGGCGCCCATCACACGCTACGTCATTGAGGCCAGGCCTTCGGGTAAGTGACTAGGAAAGGGGGGAATTCCTTAGAATTTTCTGGGACCGTCTGTGAGGCACATGGCATGTCTGCATCAAATGATGGACCGCATAGCAGATGTGCACAGGAGCAGGATCAAAGGGCAGCATATGGGGTGGGGGTGGTAGGGCAGTGTGACAAGTGGCAGTTCGATCGCGATGAGTGGACTGCGACTGTGGGGGTATTGAGTTTCGGTCTTACTCAACAATGAGCTGGGCAGGGGGCCACGCAGGGACGTGAGCAATGGCAGATTGATTACATCTTTTAAAGGGGTAGTGTGCAGATTGGGCCTGGGGGGTTACACACCATGCACACCCTCCGATGCTGCAGGGAAACACCATGTCACAGGGGAATGACGATCAAGGCTATCACTTACCAAGCACCCTGGAGGAGAAGTCTGTCATCTTATAGCTAGCTGGGAGCCTCCTCCTAGCTGACAGCTTTAGGACCCAGAGGTGACCGTCAGGCGAGCTGTAAGCCACTGTGTTCTATGCTTCAGATAAGGTGGCCTTACGAGGCTCCACACCGATGCAATGAGCACAGAAAGGAAGGTCTGGTGGCTCTAGACAACCTCAGCTGCTCCCAGGCAGCCCCTAACCCACCCCCTCCATCCCACCTGATACAGATGAGGGGCTCTGGGACATCCTGATCAAGGACATCCCCAAGGAAGTGACATCATATACTTTCAGCATGGACATCCTGAAGCAAGGGGTCAGCTATGACTTCCGGGTCATCGGTGTGAACGACTATGGCTATGGGTCCCCCAGCCCCCCTTCACCGTCCATATCAGGTCAGCCGTTACATAAATTCGCATTTACTCTGCTTAGCAAATCATTCTGCAACTAAAACTGTTTTCTTAGAAATTCTTCACAAGTTCTGCAATGTGATATCAACAAAAATGTTGCCTCCAGCACAAAAGGTGGCACCCTTCTATGAAGAGTGGTGGTTTCTGGTCGTGGTGGCCCTGGTGGGCCTCATCTTCATCCTCCTGCTAGTGTTCATCCTCATCATCCGAGGACAGAGCAAGAAGTACGCCAAGAAGTCAGACTCAGGTGAGCAGGGCCAGAACCTTGACGTGAGGCAAATCCCGGGGGTGACAGTTCCCCAGGCTTGAGAAGTGGCACGCCCATAATCCCCTCCACGATACTCGTGACTAGTCATTGGCTTTTTGTAGGAGTTATATTACCTTTGACTGAAAGTCAAAAATAATTTGAGTTCTCAAAGGCTGAGGTCTATAATCCTCGTTCCCTTGATGACTGAAGCTCAAATTTTTTATCTAGTAAGGCCTGGAGAAGACATCTGAAATCTATTAACAATTTCTCTCAGGGTTGTCTCAGAGGATCATCATCAGTAAAACTCAAATAAGAAGCCTTTAAGCACTTTTGTGCTCAGCAGACCTGTAGCAGGTCATGCTTTACTGGGTCTCTGTGCTTCAATCATCCTTGAGTCCCTCTTACTGCCGTCTTATTTGAGAGGCGATGCCCCACTGACAGATGTCAGGGGCGTGGAGAAGGTCACGCTTCACCGAAGGCTGTTGGGAATCCTGCGGTACTCCAGCGAGGCGGCTCTGATCGGTCACATAAAGCCTTCAGTCTAGCTGTCTGGAAGCATCTGGACCTCTGAGGGAAATCGTGATGGATACTAATCAAGGGGGGGACGGAGAGAACGCCAGCGAGAGTGGGGAGAGAAAAGAGTGAGCGAGATAGCAGGTGAGGGGAAGAGGGGGCCGGTGTGTGAGGTGAGGAGGCCGGCTTGTGTCCGACAGCAGCATTCTGCCTCTGCAGAGTCAGCATTCAGCATGGAGTCTCCGCCAGCTTGGTCTCTGCACGGGTCAGGAAACATCATTCTGGCTGAGAGGGGAAACACAAGAGGCCCTTTTTTATGGGATACAAAGAAGGACTGTCAAGGCCTTCGGAGCCAGGCGAACACCCCCCCCCCCACACACACACACACACACACCCAACACCCACCCTCACATTCACCTTGACCAGAAATGTTTGTTTAACCGCGACTCTGGCGGTAGACAGTTGTGGTGGGTGCGTGTCATCGGGTCAAAGCCGACACTCCCGCTTCCCTGAGTTCTCACCTCGGTTCCAGGGTTGCCCCGTGACTCTGGGGTCGTGGGACCTGCAGGATCGCCCCAGATGTGTAAACAAATGCTGACAGATTAGGGGACGTTTAAAGTTCCCCTGTGCACGGCTTTGGGTCTGGCCGATAAAATGCTGAAGAAGGAGTCTTATCTCAGCGCTGAGCAGCCAGGTCCAGCCTCACAGGACTGCAGGCCTATAGATATCACAACACGTTTTAATTAGCTGCTAATTTGGGCTTGAAAGACCTCACTCAAGTGACGTAGATCGAAACCAGCACAACCAGGACTCCAGCGCTGCAGCTAGGCCTCTTCCTTTGGGGTCATAAATGTACCCATTTGGACTGCCCTGCGGAACTTCGGAAACTAGTTTCTCACAAATAGTTCAACAAATTCTAAATTCATGATGCGAGAAGTATGTTGATTATAACAGTGTTGTTTTTGTTAATATTACACTTGAAACTAAATCGAAAACGGTTTGAATGTTGATCCATCAACCCAGAAGTCAAAGCAATACATAATAGGAGCAGGTGACAGGGCTCAGTCTTTGGGCTTGGATTTCTGGATCCACTCTCTTCATTTCTAGTCTGTTAGAGATCCACTTCCTAGTTCCAAGTCACCAGCAGTCCCGTCTACTCCTGCTCCCCGTCTCGTGGGCTCCCATCTCTTGTGCCGCATTTACTTCCTCCGCCCGCGTATTTCTTTCTGGAGCTGTCCAATCAGTGAGCAGCCCTAAGCCCTAACTACTTCCTGTTTGCCATGGTGCCTTTTCCACTGGATTCAGGGACCACCAGACACACGTGGCTTTTTGCTGTGGGATGGCCCAGCGTGGGTCACATGCGTTCTGTCTTCATTTCTTGTCAGATAGTTGAGATAATGAAAAGATATACACAAGGGTATCTCAGTTTGTTGTGACAGAACGATCGCCGTTTACAAAAGTAGTGCCCCCCCCCCAAGTCAATCCCTAGTACAAAGGCATTTGGCAGCAATCACAGCTCACATTCCTTGTGGCTCTTTTCACATTTACATTTTGGAATTTTCCCCCAATCCTCTAAGCAAATTTTCTCCTACCTGCGCCAAGTTTGACCCAGAGCTTTTAAGGACAGCAAGTTCCAGGTCACACTGGAGACCTCTAATGGGATTTCTTGACTTAAAGTCATGCCTTTGTAATGTGTGCCATGAGGTTTGGGTCCTGACTCCCATGCATGCTGTCCCGAGGATTTGTCTAATTTGATGCCACCCATCTTGCCCTAACTGGCAAAAGGCCTTCCCAGAAGAAAGATGTTGAAGTTAGAGTTGGTGTTACCTGGGCAATAGACTGTGTTGGGTTTGTACCAGACTTTGTGCTTCTCTTTCACACCAAAGAACTGTGGCTTTGTCCATCAACAACGGCTTCCATAAGGTCTCAGCATCTGCCATGTGACATCTGGCAAGCTAGAGGAGTGCAGTAATTGTGGCCTTTGGGTTTAATCACTGTCTCAGAGGGGTCACTGAAGGGGGTGAATACTTACGATTTAATCTCTTCCGTTTGAAATGTTTAGTATCTTTCTAAACACATCTAAATATTATAGGTTGTTGCTCATGTATGAAAATACAATAATACCCTATATTTAAACTTTACAAATCAGAAAATGGGAAATTCATCAGTGGGATGAATACTCGAAGGAATTGTGCACAACTGTGCTTTTATTTTAGAGTTTGCAGCAGTTAACAAAAGTAAGAGTAGTGAGTTTAGTGACTGGTGTTAGACTGGTGCCTTCATGTGAACGACACCCTGAAGGCTCCTCTGAGGATTCCTGCTGCTGGTCCCATGATCTGAATGTCTGGCTGTAATGCTGCCGGTTCCTTTGTGCAAAGGGTTCAGTTGATCCTGTCTCCAATGCGCAGGGAACAACTCCAACTGCAACGCGCTGACACATGGTGAGATGGTGAGTCTGGACGAGGGCCGTTTCCCCTCCCTGGAGCTCAACAACCGCAGGTTGTCCGTCAAGAACTCCTTCTGCCGCAAGAACGGCGTCTACACCCGGTAAGACTGAGCCTCTGCGTGCAACTTCAGGTACACGGGGCATGCTGTTCTTCTTTAGCTCAAGCCAGCTGTCATCCACCCATCCATCTGCCCGTCCATCCTTTCATCCGTCCATCTTCATACAGCTTACTGCCCCTGCAGTGCACTTAAGGACCGGCTGATTATAACTTTGGTTAAATGATGCCAGGTTGCATTCTTCACTGATCAAATGAAAAAGTGGGTTTGTTTATGATTTTTCTTAAGGGGAAACAATGTAAACGAGACCATAGTTTTGAAAAAACAGAAGGAAGAATGACCTTATTTTCCAAATTCCTGATCCTAGCAACAAATGGTGGAATGCAGCTGGTTTAATTAAACATGTATTGCAGTGCAAAAGCCCGCAAACGCTTCTTAAAAAAGCCGCTGGCTGAGTGTCCCAGGGGCTCTGCAGCTTAATCTCTTTGTTCTGTTAGTCTTTGTCAGCATCGCTTCTGCTAACTGGCTCTAAGAGGGAAAACACGAATTTCAGCACTAATCCATTCATTATTTCGGCAAAGTGAATCGTACACTATCGTTTAGGGTTCACATTTCATGGGGTGTGGGCAGTGACCCCCTCACTGCTGGGCATGCCCAGGAATGGACAGGTGTTCTGCATGAGGATACCAGCATGCCCCCACCCCCGCACCCCCCAGGCCCAGGACAGTATGGAGGATATCCCTTGAGAAACAGTATCTACTTTTTTGCATCGTATTTACGCATAATAAAGGAAATGCCCCGGAGTGTTTCCCGCCTGCAGGATTCACTGCAGGGATAACAGCTCAGCGTTTTAGCTCTGGCTGATGTTCCTGCTCCTCTGAAGCTGTACCCGGTCATTTATCTCTCCTTGATCCTTCCTCTCCTTTTATTGGTGGGGGGGGGGGGGGTGAATGTGCCCAGCTTTGGTGTCGGAACCTCGGCCTTTGAGCTGAAGGCAGCTCCATCACCCCACCAGGAGTCCCAAATTCACAGGTGTAAGCCACACTCCGCTTTGAACCCCAGGCCAAAGAATCCTCCTGAACGTCCACAGGTGGGGGCCGATACCACTGCAAAGTACACGTAGCCTTGCGTGTCACCGTATCATGTTCTCCTACCTGCTCCCGCCCCTCCATGCAGTCTGCGCAGTCTTATTTCTTCCAAGCTGCTTGTTTTGCGTTTTTTAGCTTCTCACGGTTCTCTCCAGCCACTTGTACACCTTCTCCCTACCATGTTCTCCTCACATGTGCTCAGCGGCATGAACGCAATCTCATGAATTCCATTGTTTGGGCTGGAGGAGTTGGACTGAGCAGATCGTGGTCGAGGTCTCTGAGTGTGTGTATGTGTGGGTGGGGGGGGGGGGGGTGGTTGACAGTTCTCTGTAGGCCTGGATGACTTCTTTACGAACTTCATGTCTTTAAGTCAGCCATGCAGGAGCATAACCAGTGGTACTGAACAGAGGCAGGTTGGGCTGCTTGCACTGTGCCCCCAGAACAGGCTCCTCCCCTGTGGAGCTCGAACTTATGCAGTGCGGTGCAGTGCAGCAGCAGCTGGCATCCGCTGGGCCGCATGATCAGGGCTGGTCCTTCTCTATTTGGGGTCACACCCTGGACCAGCAGCAGAGGAGCTTTCGCCTTCCTGCTCTGCTGGATCTGCTCTGCAGTAGCTCCTCCAGCACTGAGACCCCCAGGGAGTCTGGCGTGGATTTTGTCATGGAGATATGGACTTATGGAGGACATAGCACCACCCCCGTGGGGGGCAAGCGTGAGGCTGGAAACAGATGCCACAGACTCTGAGGGATCGTTAATCGAAGCCTGTCCAGAGCTGTTTGCCTCCAGGATATTTGCGGGCTCAGCAGAACAGTGGGTTATGCCACCATCCTAGTGTGCAATGACAGCTACGGGGGGGTCCAAGAAATAGGTCCGTCAAAACCCTGAATCGCTGGATTCCACTGTCATCCCAGCATGCAGTTAGGGTTTAACTCCTCCAACCGACAGTAAAGACAGAGATGGGATCCCTTTTAACAGCCCTTAAAATTCTTGTTTCTTTTGCTCCTTCATCTGAGAAACAGCAAAATGTCTTCATTTTAAATGCCTTTTTCCAGCATTACTCTCTGCAGGGGCCGCAAACGGCCGTACGACGGCCAGCAAGCTCGCCATACAGCCAAAGTACGGCCAGCAAGTCCCTCAAACGGCCGTACGACAGTCAGCTCTGCACACGACTGTATGACAGCCATTCAAACAGCCATACGATGGCCAGATAGCCTCCCAAATGGCCATAAAACAGCCAGCTCTGCATATGACCGTATGATGGCCAGCTAGCCCCCCGAACAGCTGTACCATGGCCAGCTAGCCCCCCGAACGGCCATATGATGGCCAGCTCTGCAGAGAGGCTGTCTAGGATTCCGAGTCCAGCCGAGGGCTCAGTGATTCTGAGGGGCCCACTTGACGTCCTGCGCCAGAAAGCAGCAGAAGTTCATTTGCAGAACGTGGAAGTGATTAGGCTGGACAGATGTGGGGCTGTTTAGTTTTGCTGACAGAGGTTTGGGGGAGGTTGTCGTGAAGGGGAGAAGACCCGTTTTTTTCGCTGACAGATTGAAAGGCGGGAGCAGCGGTGTGAGGCACACTGACTCATAGGTGGCGCTATTTCCCTTGGGCCATACACAGTGTCCTCTGTATGACATCCCACTTCCCGGGAGTCGTGAGGGGTCGGCTCCCCTCCAGACCTCTTATGTCAATGAGGGAAGGATTCTGGTCTTGAGATGGGGGGCCTGTTGGGGGTGGGGGTCTGGCAAATGCTCTCATATGTTTCCCGTGATGTTTGTGAAAGTCTCCCTTTGTGTTGCCTCCCCCCCACCCACAGCCTCACGGTCACTGAACATCTGAGTACCTCTCGGGGGCCACAGGATGTTTGAGAGACCAGAAAAAGAACAAAGAGTCCTGGGAGAACATGCCCCCTGCTTTTCTGATTTCCCCACGTCCTGGAAGAACATGCCCCTCCCTGTTTATCTGAAGATGCCCCCCCGCCTCACACTTTTCTTATTTACCCATGTTCTGGGTGCAGTTTGCTGCTTCAAGACCCCTTCTTCTACTGCATAATGGTTAAAGGAGAAGGGTATTGGTTTGAATGTCATCAAGGAACGTGATTTCACAGGGGCTAATTTGGAATGTGTACTGGTTCTGTTAGCAGATGCTGTTATCCAAAGCCATGTACAATGGCGAGAACCAGACAGTCCCTGGAACAGTTGGTGGTTAAGGTCCTTGCCTAAGGGATCAACCAACAAATCACTCAATCGAATTTGGGATGCGAACCAGAAACCTTCTGATCATAGGCACAGAATTCCAACCTGCTGAGTCACATAAGGGTGGGCATAAGGTGCACACTTGGAAACAACTGAGGGGGGGAGGATTTGAACCCTCAGGCCCAGTTCCGAATGGGGTGTCTGTGCCTGGTTCACTCCTCGCTGACACTGATCTCCCCGCCTTCCACAGGTCGCCCCCCCGGCCCAGCCCAGGAAGCCTCCACTACTCAGACGAGGACATCAGTACCAAGTACAACGACCTGATCCCAGCTGAGAGCAGCAGCCTGACCGAGAAGCCTTCTGAGATCTCCGACTCGCAGGTACTGGCAGAACCCCCACCCTTTACGCTGTCTCAGGGTGGTGCCGTGACGGAGTCGAGGAGGGTGGGCAGGCTGCTCCTAAAAAGGCGCAGTGGGGTTCCTGCAGAACCCCCCCCAGCTACATATGGTCAGAGAAGGTGGGGGGGGGGGGGCGCTGTGGTTTAACACAGCGGCCAGTCACAAGCTGGTCTTTCTCCCTCCAAAGTGTCAAAGCAGACGCCGGGTGCGTAAATAAAGCAGGGCATCCCGCGGCGGGTTTGGGCCTGGAAGAGGCCCCCTGTTGGCTGGGCCCAGGGCACAGAGCTGCCGTTCAGATACCGGCACAAAAGCCCAAGTGTCTGCAGCCCCCCGTGCCAACTGGACTCCAGGGGCAGCCGTGCCCTCTGCTCGGGAGACTGTGCCGGGCATCAAACCAGCCGTCCCAAACAGCTTCAATTCTCTCACCCTCTTTCTTCCTCTCTAACTCTGTCCCACCCTCTCCCCCTCTGTTTCTTTCTCTCCCAAGATCTTTCCATTTCTTTCTCTTCATCATTCCATCTCTCTCTCCCTCCATCTTTCCCTCTCTCCCCTTCTCTACCACTCTTTCTCTCTTCCACCCTCTCTCTCCCTCCTTTCCTTTTTTCTTACTGCCCTCCCTCTAACACTCACATTCTCCTCTTTTCTATTTCTTCATCATTCTAATTTCTTGCCCCTGCCTCCCTCTTTTTCCACTTCTCTGTTTCCTCTCATATATTCTTTCCCATTGGTTCATTTCCCCAATCCTCACCTTTATGGTCAGTGTTGAAGTGACCCCTCCCCCTCACCCACCAAGGCTTTACTTCACACTGGGACTCCCTGATTTCTTCTGTACTCTGTGCACCTTGGCCCCTCATCACAGTCCACGTGATTTTTCGCCATGCAGGAATGTTCCGGCAGGGGGGTGGCTCTCTGCCTGGCTCCCCTCGTTGGAAGCCGAAAGGGGACAGGAAATTCCCTGGTTTTTCCCTTTACAGTGGAATTTTTTATCCACTCTCTGGAATCACAGGCCTGCCTGGAATCCAGCTCTCCCGACTTTGAGAGCTGGCTCTTGCCTCTCTCAGTCTTGAGGGCTGCCTCCTGCCTCTCTCGGCCTTGAGAGCTGGCTCCTGCCTCTCTCTACGGCTCTCTCAGCCTTCAGGGATGCCTCCTGCCTCTCTCGGCCTTGAGGGCTGGCTCCTGCCTCTCCCTCCGGCTCTCTCAGCCTTGAGGGCTGCCTTCTGCCTCTCTCAGCCTTGAGAGCTGGCTCCTGCCTCTCTCTCCGGCTCTCCCAGCCTTGAGGGCTGCCTCCTGCCTCTCTCAGCCTTGAGAGCTGGCTCCTGTTCACACCCAGTGTGCACCTTGTTTGTTTAAAAAAAAAAATTGAAACATAACGTACGAAGTGTACAGTGCTATAAAGCCGCTCAACTAAAGGGCGCGTTTCTACCACACCAGGTACTGGACTATTGGAACCTGAAGAAGGTGTTGGTTTTCCACTGGTGTGAAAACTGCTACTGACACCAAATGACATTACAATACGAGGTGGATATTTTGTACTGAATTTGAAAAATGGCTGTAGAATATTATAGGCCTGGCAGATGTGCGATATTAATACCAACGTTGCATGTTATGCACAGCCAATTCTTACATCGCTAGTCAGCGAGATAAGGCTTTTTGTTACCTTCAGTGTGCAAATATTATTTTATTTAGTTTAAGTCTCACTAGAACATTTTTTATTCTATCATAGGAAAAAAAAAAACTTCAGGTTTTGCAATTTTCATGATTATTCCTTTTCAATATTATCTAGTATATGTTTAAAAATCAGTTTGAAGTTTACCTCCGCTGCTTTTGCATGAGTGATGTATGCGTGCTTCAAGACAATCATAATCATTTTCATGATTCCTGGTTAAGTCACTCCTAGACAGATTTGTGAGAAATTTATATTGAACTCCTTTTTTGTTTCATAAATACCCCAATATTTATTACAGCATAATCACATTGCAATACTTGAAAAGTTTTCCAATATCATGCTGTCATAGTATATTAAACATGAAATACTTTCATTCTTGTTATGCTATCCTGATCTTGATCTTGTTGTCTCGGTTCGTCCGACCAGGTCGTAATTAAAGCTTGTGTCACTACATTTGTCCATGCAACTATTATTATTATTTTTATAATTTTTTTCACATCTTTGATGTAATAGGTCAACCGGAGAAAGCTCAATACTAACAAGCTGAAAGGAGCCATATCGCCACCTATAGTAGCGGAGTCGGACATACTTCGGGCAATAAATCGATTCCCCTCCCATGCATGTATACTGACAGTAGTCCCATTAAATGCCGTAGTTAGGCTATAACCGTAGCTTGATTTAGCTGTGCATGTTAACGTACTGACTTACAGGTAAAATAGTCAAGTCGAGTGGTTTTACTGTCATACCATCCATGTACAGGTATACAGTGGCATGAAATATCACTCCCCCAGGAGCAAGATGTCACACACAGACAGGATGGAATGAGTGACAGGGGGAGGGTTTTCACAGTACAGAATGAAACAGGGGGCTGGACATAAGGGGCTACAAGCATAACTCAAGGGGTTATATACATACATAACGGGGCTATATACATAACACAAGGGGTTATATACATACATAAGGGGCTATATACATAACACAAGGGGTTATATACATACATAACGGGCTATATACATAACACAAGGGGCTATATACATACATAAGGGGCTATATACATAACACAAGGGGTTATATACATACATAAGGGGCTATATACATAAAACAAGGGGCTATATACATACATAAGAGGCTATATACATACATAAGAGGCTATATACATAAAACAAGGGGTTATATATATAAGGGGCTATATACATAAAACAAGGGGTTATATACATTCATCAATGGCTGTATACATAACACAAGGCTTTATATAAATATATTAGAGACTATATACATAACACAAGGCTTTATATACATATATTAGGGGTTATATACATAACACAAGGCTTTATATACATACATAAGGGGTTATACACATAAATAGGGGCTATATACATAACACAAGGGGTTATATACACTGTGTCGCAACAGAAAGAGAGAAAGCTCACTGGACCCCACCCCCCACAGCGGGCGGCACCCCTCACACAAAGTGGCCTTATTCTCTGATGTCCTTCCTGCCCGGGAAGGTGACACCAAACCTGCCACGTACTGGCATCATCACTCTCAGAGCGTGAAGGATGCCCGAAATTGCTCTTTGATGTTCCACAGAAATCTAATATCCCAGAGGGTGGCTACCCCTCAACCTCAGATTCCCAGAGGACACCCGGGCCTCCTTTGTGTTCTCAATCACGCATCACTGTCCGGGGACGCCCTGAGTCAAATGCCGTCACTCTGAGTCACCTGGGTACCTGGCACTTTCATTTACGGGGACATACATGCACCCAAAATAGTCCCATTTCAGCAATACAGCCGGGCAATCATGTGGGAGACTAAGCATGGACACGCCCAACGGGAGGGAGGCTGACACCCTTCTACTGTACTTCGTGAGGTCAGTGTGATTCCTTTGGAGAGTAACGCCCCAGGATCCGTGCCTATTTATGGAGCATTTTGGGAAAAGACAATTCATTCTTACTTGCCATCCCTACAAGGTGTTACTATCGTCTTCATGTCTAAGAGATCCTTTTAAATGAGACAAAAGACGTTACGTTGTTTCCTTTTTGCAGGTTTAGCACACAAATTCAATGACGGCTGTAAATAATAAACATGAACTGGCATATGTAGTCAGAACAGACAGTAATTTAAGGGCTGCGTGGGAAGATGTGTGAAATCTTTTTGATGGGCCACATTGGCTATATTAGGACATTCAGTGCTGGATAATCTGACCTCTTCAGATGTGGGGAAAAAATGCCACCATTGCGGCAAATCAACTCACTGCGGTAAATTGGCTCATTTTAGGTTAAAGCCATGTTTACTCAGACCCCCCCATCCCACCATTTGTGACTGTTTGCTATGGGAGATTAAAACCACCCCACCCGCCACTAACCCTAACCCCAAACTGCAGTTAAGCTATATTCCATATCTGTAGTGTAATTAAACCAGCCCACTGTCTCTGATTGTTTGGCTCTGGAGCCTTTAAGCCTCAGTCTGCAGATAATGGTCTGGGGGGTCGGTGCCGGGTCACTGAGAGCCCCGGCAGCAGATCGCGGACGTGCTCCAGATCCATGTTCTCAAAAGGGCTGCGCCTGTATCTTCCTGTCTTCAGATGAAGGTTTGTTGTTTCTGGAGCTGCACTGAAAACGTCACTTTAGACCCCCCCGGTGTGAGATGCAGAGAGTCGACTTTGTGCCTCACTGCCCAGTGTAGAGGAATCAGTTAGACAAACAGCACTTAGTTCACAACTCTAGGCCATTTCTGTACTTCTGCACTTATTGTATCATTCTCCTGTTGTTTTTCTTTTTCTTCATCTGGTCTCCTGTCTCAGCAAGCTTGTAGGGCAGCCTCAGAAAACAGACGGCTCTGACGAATCCATCCGCCCAAAATAGAGCCTCATTTTAAGAGTACCCCCCCACCCCCCGTCCCTGGGACATTCTGAGAATACAATGATCACTCAAGGTCCAATTTGGGCTGTCTGCTCCACATACTTTGCAGTACAAATAACTTCGGACCTAATCGTTGTTCCCATCAGAAAATGGGACGGGGAATGTAAAAGCTAGGAGGCGGGACCCAAGTGATTGATGAGGTCTGGCATTGGTCAGCAAGATGTCCATTACTCTCAGCCTTTCATTAGGGTGTGGGGGAGGGTGAATAGAGCTAACAACATACTAATAAATATCTGCTAATAAAAACTACAAAAATGTAGGCATATACTAGGACACCTATTTCCTGTACACTAGGGGTCCTGAATGTTATACAGGGAATGATCCGTGTTGGGGGCAGTGGGGATAACTTTTGTGAGACATCCTTTTGGTGGGGTGGCAATGAGGATAGCTCATAAATATTCGGTTAGTCGGCATTATTCTATTGCGGAAACGTCGCATAAAAAACGCTGCGTGGTAGTTAGTCAGGAAGCCTGCACGGCTGCTGGACTTTTCTAGTACATTATTGCAACAGCAGGCCGGCTCGGAATGAGGCCTCGGTGGTGGAGGTTAGCTTTCTTACGCCTGCTGACTTTATTAGAGAGAAATATCCAGCCTGAATGGTGGTTTTCCCTGAGGACCAGAGGCAGATGAATGTCACCCGTGGGATTCGCTCCAATTTGAAAAATGGAGTAATCAGGAAAAACACAACAATAGCAGCGGAAAATGGAGCCGTAGCGAGTTAACAGACCACAGCTTCTGAAAAGCAAGGGCTCTGGCCTCAAAGACACGCGGAGGTCAGCTCCGCGGGCTGGAAGAGCAGGCTAGCGGCACCTCCGACAGCCGGCTGCTCCTGCAATGCCTCCAGATACCTCCTGTGCAAATAAATCCACTTTCAGGGAATTTTTTTTTGGGGAGCGTCATCTTACATTTATTAAACTTTGTTATGCAAACATAGGTTATACAGAACATCCTCCTGCATACCAGGGCCCAGAACCCATCATGTGTATCATCTCCTTCTCTGCCAAATCCTTGAACTCCTCCATTGTTTTTGTGGTGTTTGTTTTTAGTCTAACTGTTTGTGACCGGCCGCCGGCACAGGCCGTGTGACCACTCCCAGCTGGAGTGTCGCGGTGTCGTTAAGCGCATCCTAGTGGCTCGACACTCACGGCATCCGCCTCATGTGCCCCGCGGCCTCCAGCAGTCACAAATATAAAGAAGTGTGTCCTCGAGATGTTGTGGTGGAAATTCCCAAATTCCTTGTAATAAGAGAGCTAAAAAATGCTGACCAAAAAGGAACCATCTCTTTGTCCACCTGTAGGAGGCGCTCATGTTCTCATATAAAAGTAGTGGTCTTCGTGTTCAGCCACTTCATTTGGTGAGGTCCTCCAGCTACCTATGTGGGTGTGTTTGCCTGTGTGTGTGTGGGGGGGGGCTATCTCTTCTGGCATGTTTTCATGCTGCCTGTTTACAGACCTTTATCTTTATGGCTTTCTTGTGTTGAACTTCTCGGATTACCGCTCATATAGTTCTGCCTGATGACCATGTGATCATGGCGATTGGATAACGTACGCAAACATGAAGGGGATTAGTGCCTGTGGTTTGGATCTTTGGTTTGACGGCAGGTAGTCAGCAGTTGGACCGCATGCCTGGTGCTCCTCTGCTAAATTAATCCAAGTTTTGCTGCGCATTTGTAACAGCTGTGTTTGCTCGGAGGACCCGGGCTGGTAACCATCATGTGGAGTATGACAGCATTGTCCCACCCCGTCTTGTCCCCCCTCCATTACAGGGCAGCGACAGTGAGTACGAAGTGGACCAGAACCGGCAGAAGACTCACTCCTTTGTCAACCACTACATCAGCGACCCCACCTACTACAACTCGTGGCGGCGCCAGCAGAAGGGCATTTCCCGGGCCCAGGCCTACAGCTACACGGAGTCCGACTCGGGGGATGCTGAGCACAGCACTGCACCCCCACCCCTGCCCCCGCTCCCCCCACTGCCGCCCCAGCTGAACCCCACGCCCCAGGCCGTGGGTCAGGTCCAGGCCCAGACCCAGGCTCAGGCCCAGGCACAGAGCAGCCTTTTCAGGCCCAAAGGTAGCCGGACTCCCACCCCGTCACAGCAGACCTCCAATCCCCCAAGCCAGCACAGCACCCTCTACAGGCCACCCAGCAGCCTAGCACCTGGCACACGAGCCCCCATCGGGGGATTCTCCTCCTTTGTTTGACGTGGGGAATAAAAAAAGACGACAGCAAAGACTCTAAACAAACACGAAACACAGACAAATCGGTGTTTCACGGAGATTCCTGCATCGTCGGCTTTCCTTTGTTCTCTTCTCAGATTCCCTGATGCCGGAAGTTTTCTGTGTTTATTAAGCATTTTTTTTATTATTATTATTTTTGCATGTGTGTATACTGGCGTGGACCCGTGTGTTCTGACACGTTTGTCTGCTTTGTTTTCACTTTTTTTTGGGGGGGGGGGGTGAGTTGCATGTTTTTTTTCCTGCAACTTATTAATTTTATTTTAAATGTTCTTTTATTCATCAAACCAAAAACCATGGGAGTCTGTAAACGGAAACCTGTTACAACGGGAAATGCAATCAAAGGGTATTTGGGGTGCCATTCAGGCAGGTGACGTCACCAGAGGATGGAGATGAGGGACAAAGGGAGTGAGGAAGGGGAACAGAAGAGCGAGGCGAAGCGTGAAGACTGCTAACGGAGTCTAAGTCCACCTAAGACTACAGCCCAGACTGTACTTGGAAGTTGTGCTGTGACCCAGTGGAATGTTTTGGCAGGAAAACTGGATGTTGTCTGGAGGCTGCCCTCAGATTGATGCCAAGGGTCAGAGGTCACAGGTACGCGGTGAAGCCAGAGAAAGGTTTTTGGGTGAAGCGGTGACAGACTGGAAACAGGAACATTCCGGATACTCCTGACTCATCAGACACAGCAGCAAGGCTCTCCCTGTTCACATCCTAAAATTATGGGTGTGAATGTACGTGAATCAGACCCCGTAACGTCCCCGGTGGAATTACACACCTTATACATGTTTGTAAGTCACTTCCTGTATGAAAAATTCAACATGCACATTACTGTCCGTTTGAAAGTCGTGCCCAGATCTCCTGTGTATTTCAGCTGCAGGGTGAGTGAAGTGAAGGTATTACAGTATCTGGGATCAGGGTATAAGGCACAGATTTACCGCCCGCTGTTGCTGTTGATGACATCATCTCTGTGCCAGCGCCAGCAAGTGACATCATGGGCAGTGTCACTCAACTTTCCCAGTGAAAGAGAGGTAAACTCACGGCCTTGTTAAACCCGGCAGCGTGATTTATGGAGGTCTAACCAGCGCTGTCTGAGCACGCTGAGTAAAATGCGGTGGAAGAAGACAGGAAGCCACAAAGAGGGAGTGGCGTGGTCCTATGCTTCAGTGTGTGACTGATCCTTAAGGAGGACGTCAGGCGAAAAGCGTAGCTTGGAGCGTGTTCTCCTGCATGGGCTGTGTGACAGTGGCCCTCGGGGGTCTGTGGCCATAAAAGCCTGTTTGCAAAGCACCATGGGAGATAGGTGATAGCAGGCTGGCTGGGTTCTCACCTACGTGTCACAAACCTACATCTCAACTATTTATGGCCAAAATACCATCTACTTTTCTCTCAGAAAAACACTCTCTGCACATAAGCTTGTCATCTAGACAGTATAAAAATACAACAATAATATGGGCATGTTGAATATTTTTTAGCGCTGAAGGCTTTGCATCGAACTGTAGCTTGGGGTGTTTTTGGAAGGTGGGGGAGTGGATTTAGAAGGCGGCCTTGAGGTCACATTGCGGTAACCATGGAAACACGTAGTCAGGGCCATAGCGGTAAACAGGTATGCACTAAAGGGGCCTGTTTGCCTGGGAGAACCCGAACAACGGCATCTGCAGAGGATGAAAGGGCCGCCACAGGCCTGAGTCACCAAAGCAGAATCATCTCATTATGCTTGGAGGCCTCATAAAATGAACTCTTTGGCTGGTTTCCGTACCGTAGCAGTGAGCTGAGCCAGTGCACAGACACAGCGTCATTTGGAAAGTCAGTCTCAGAAGCAGGGTTGGGGGGGGGGGGGCGGGTACAGTGATGGGAGGGACAGGAGGTAGGAGGCTGACCCGGGAATATAGCCCACTTTAGGCTGCTGTCCCAGGGGGTGTAATCATTTGATGGGCAGGTGCTCTGGGATGGGGTCACGCCTAAATTATGATGGGGGGTACCATGATCATCAGTGACTGAAAAGGGGCCTGATCCAGATAAATTCATTTGTAATAATAATAACAACAATGGATACATTTACGATAAATTCTTATTACGCATCGATATGACTAACGCAAGCCACATTTTCAGATATAACATTACAATATAATCTAACTTATTATGTTTGAATAGCATTTTCATCTGACAAGTAGGGGGTGCATCCCTTACTCTCGCCTGTGCCCGGGTAAGTGGGGATGTATGTAGAACGACACAGAAGGCCGGGTCTCAGACAAGCAGCCTTAAGTAACTGTCAGATTCCCCGAGCAGGTGGCCGGGGCCGGGATGCGGCCATCGGACTGTGGCATGGAAGGCGTCGGCGCACGGCTGCTCGGCTTCTTACGACACATGGTGTCGTCGAGTCTAGCGGTGTCCAGCTGACTCTCAGCCTGTGTCACTCTCGTGGGCTCTACATCTGCGTCCATCCTCTATTCTTTAGGAAGGTGGGCTTTGCTGTCTGTCAGCCTGTAGCTGGATGCATGCAGGGGGCCCAGGCCATGCACTTGACTGCCCTGCCGTCTTTCCAGGGCTCTGTGGAAACCAGTGACCTTGACAACTGGTATGACAACAACGTGAACCACATGACCGTGTGCATTAGGCACGGAGGCCAGGCAGGCTGCTATAGGAGTATATAAACACACAGGCCGTACCTGCCTCATCCAGTCAGGTGAGGGGCGCAGGTAGGACCCCTGATGGACTCAAAGGGGCTTCCGAGGCCCGTCCCAAAGGCCGAGGTTGCCCGCGGCTCCCCCGACAGGACAGAGACGCAGCTTCGGAGTCACAAATCACTTTGGATGTGTCACACACATTCCATGCGATTTCTGCGACCCTCCCCCTGCCCTTTCTGTCAGAGGACTTGGGAGGAGTAAAATATTCGAGTACAAGGGGTATGTATGACCTAAAATAAACCGTGAACAGCAACATTACACCTGAGCCCTGACTCCATTCCATTCCCACGACATTCGTCAGCACTGCCGTCGTCAGTGATGGTGAACGAGAGTCTGAAAGATCACAGGAAGAAGACAATGAATATGGAAACAAAAATAGCTATTTCTGTCACAAGCTATTTCTGCTTTTTTTTTTCTTTGAGTGGGTCCTGACAGGACTCATGACTACGAGAACCAGCTGGTCTGGGTCGGTCCACATGACCGTGAGCAGTGTCCACCCAACCCCTGCGAACCAAGCATTGTACAAATGTTCTATCACTGTTCCCATGTCCAAAGCTAACAAAAGTACAAGTCCACCTATAAAATATATTCTACAAAAGAAAATCGATATTTATTTTTAATAAGAAATGATAGTGAAATATATATATATAAATGATTTAAAATGTGGCTGGTTGTAAGGCCTGTCTTCTCAGCTGTGACAAAGACTTTGGACCACACTGTGTGTTGAATAATCTAACCATGGGAGAGGACTTTTTGAAATTAGGGTCTAACAAAACCACCCCACATCACCGTATATGCTGCCTGTATCATGTATTTTTTTATTTTAAAAGAATTTCACCTTTGCTGTTTTGTGAAACGTGATAGTATGCGTTTGCTGAATCGGACCACAAGTCCAAATCAATGCTTCGTGAGTGAATCAAAAGGCGCCTTTTGGTCAAATGTGCAGGATATTTCCACAGTTTGAGGTTATTTTCAAGATGGTTATGTTTATTTTGTGTTATCTTACTGTGGGGTGTAAATAGCCAGTACCATTGGCTACTTGCTGCCAACGCTGGATTGGGGGGGAGGGGTGTTTTCAAACTGTCAACGTTTGACCTTCTCCTCCAGGACATAATGTATTATACTGAGTGTATAGTGCCAAGGATGTATTCTGTGTGATCAAATATATTCTTTATTAGATTACAAAAAAAAGTTTTAAAAAAAAAGAAAAATAAAAAATCTCACTTGAAACGATATGTGGAGCTATCTGATGTTTTGACCGCTATGGGCAGATTTTCAGGTAGATGCGAGAATTTGAGATGAACAGATGATTAAAAAAAAAGCAATCATTATTTTCTAAATGATAATGATAATAAAACAAAATGCATTTAAATGGCTGTGAGTGTTGAAAGGATGCGAGATGTTGCGCTCATCAGAGAGATGGATCTGGCCGGACCTCCTCTGATTGCCATTGAATCCGTCACCTTCGCCCTGGTGCCGGACGCCCTCTCAGGGTAAGTCAGTCTTTTACAGGTTCCTGTTTCACAAATATGAACGATATGAGTCCGAGATGCGCCAGGAAAACGTAAAAGTGCCTTTAGAAAAGCCAAACCCTAAATGCTGATAAAAACTGGAATGATAAAGGATAATCACGGCAGAACATAAGGGCACTTTCTGTTTCAAGTAAAGTGTTTTTGTGTGGGTGGATTGAGTGGTTACAACGGTTTATGGTGTACTGAGCCACTTCAGATGGTCTAATTTACTTCAGTAAACCATAAAATTGAGTTTAAATGGATTTATAAAAAATAACCAGCTGTCCATTGTGGGACGAAGGCCAGGTAATGGAAACAGAATTTTATCTTCTTGCAAGCTGTAATTATTTAATTGTTGCAATTTAAGGACTCCGTGGGTGAGAGTAAAACAGTATCATGTCGCTTTTAAGTTTCTTTGCGGCAGATTTATGAGTAATGGACCGCATTTGCTTTTCTTTCCCTTGAAATGTCTTCATTACAAAGTTAAAACGACCGCGTGTTATCGTTGTTATTGTTACTATTCGGAAAAAAAAAAGTTATCCATATAGGGACAGGTAAAGTATGGACTTTTTAATAAGATCGAATGTCTAAGCGCAAAAGCTCCGTCGCTTTAAATGTGGGAGGAGGAGGCGATTAGCGGTAGGACGGCTGGGTATTATGGAGATGGGGAGGGCCGGCTTAGTTCAGGGCTGGCCGAGGAGAGTCCGAAGTCCGGAGTACAGAAAGCTCCAGCTGCTGCGATCGGCGGACCGGTACACATTAACGAAGGCTACAAGGGGGGCTGACGAGGGGATTTACGGGGCATTGGAGGGGGAGAAGGAAGGAAGATCCCGGCGTGAAACGGGGATTTACAGCGCATTTCGTCTACGGTAAAGGCACCGTCCGCTTTGGCTACTTCAGCCCCCTGCTTGGTTTACCGGCCCTTTGCATTTCGGCTATTAACTGCACCTGGATGATCAGGTTCTTACCGCCGGACTCCACCTTTCCGCGGATGTTAATGTCTCTCTGGACCGTGGACGGGCTCCGGAATAATCATATAATCCCGGTGTCTGTAGCGACGCCTGCATTAACCCCCCCTGCATTAACGGTATAACTCCGAACTTTTTATGACTCCGATGCTGCACGCGCGCCTTCCCGATACTTTGCATTCATGCTTTTGCGATTCTGCAGCCGAAGGGTTTACAGTCGCTCCCGTCTTCAGCACCCAGTTCCAGCGCACCCTTACTTGCCTCTTTAAGCGGCTCCCGGCGGAGTCTGTCTCCCGTTTGCGCTGCGGTCTCTCTCCGGTCCGGACCGAAGCCCTCCGCCTGACCCAATTCGGGCTCCGTGCACCGGGGCTTCTGCTCACATAGCCCCTGGATGGCTGTACGTGCTGGGACATATCGGGGCGTTTTTCCTGCTTGGGGTGCGGATCGGTATCCGCACGGCATTTAATATGAATCAGCATTTCATTACTGTGCCATGTCCTGACCGAAGGCTGCCGGTCAGATGCACGCGCCTCCCTTATCCCGTGTCGCGGTGTCATTTAGCGTAATGCCAGATTCTTAGCTGCTGTTATTGAAACGGTATGATATTAACTGCCGCCCCTCCTGGGTTGAGTTCAGAGGGTCAGATGCACGTCGTTGACACCGGTCGACTGGGTTTATTAACCGGGATAACGCGGAACTGGGGGGGGGGGGTGTAAAGCAGCAGTTACCACCGCCCCCCCGGAAATCGGGTCAGTTAAAGTTAACAGGCGTAACACACAGCGACCCATCGCCAATCTGAGGAATGGGGTCCGAAAGGTGCTCTGTGTGCGGCCATTTCCCCGGATGGCACCTTGTAAGGGAGGGTGTGTGTATAACTTTCTTCTTTTATTACTTACGCCTGTTTACTTGGCAGGAGAGTTGAAGGTATCCTTAGACTGTAGTTAACATGCTGGCTGGCTGTGGCTTCTGAGAGCTATAAGTCTGATGAGTTATTACTCGTTGGCAGGGGGTGGTGCTGCGTGCCCCCCAACATCTGTGAGTAACTAAACTGACTTTCAGATGGACACAATTTGAGCTAGAGAAGTTTATAATATTCATTTGGAACCATTCACAGCTGGCCAACAGCAGGAAACAGAAATGCAAATGGGCACCTAGAAGCGACTCTATCGACCTCTATTATTAGTTACTGATTTTTTTAAGCTTTTCTTTCCCTGTCTTTGCATTTGTTGTGCATGGGCGGTTGTTCCTAGAAGGCGTAGTACTTTTATAGCTCCTCCCTTTCAGTTCCCCATCCTGAAATAAAATGCCTCTTTTTGTTTTTACCTGTAGCCTGTCACTCGTCTGGGTGGCCAACTGCCATATAGATCAGTCCCTTCTTGATGGTTTCCCCCCCAAGAGCCGCCTCTGTGTTTTTGGGGAGTGTTTTCTGGGGGTAACGGTCATTCTCTCTGGCCCCCGCTGCTCTCTGAGGGGAGGTGTTTCGTGGCAGAGATGTCGCGCTGACGGCCGTCGTCGGGTGCTAACGTGCCATAGCTGCTGTCTCTTCCTGTCGCTGTGACGACGGCCGGTGTGCCAGATGCTCTCTGCAGCTGCAAACTGTGGGAAACTGTTAAATGTACTGTGGAATATGGCGTGTGGAGCCGCCGGCGGGACTTGGGGCTCGTGCTGGTCAATACGCTTTTTCGTAAGTCTGTTCTTCATCCCCTACTCTCTTTTGTCCTGGAGGGGAGACGGCTGTTGACCTATGACCCCATCTCCCCCCCCCCCCCCCCCTTTCCTGGGCTGTATAGGCAT
This sequence comes from Paramormyrops kingsleyae, assembly GCF_048594095.1. Classification (NCBI taxonomy): domain Eukaryota; kingdom Metazoa; phylum Chordata; class Actinopteri; order Osteoglossiformes; family Mormyridae; genus Paramormyrops; species Paramormyrops kingsleyae. The sequence goes on along the minus strand of NC_132801.1, from coordinate 3,548,856 downwards.
AACGCAGACCAAACACACAGGCCAGATTCAGGGGTTCGACAGAATGTACTGCCCCCCCCATTCAGTCTGGAGTGTTTCATATGTTTCAGTTTAAAGCAGTGTTTAAGTCACACACCCCCCCCCCCCCCCCTCAGAGCCCAGCACACCTGTACCAAACAATCTACCTGCTACACGTCTGTATTATAAATCTGAGGGATTTATGGAAGTTAGGGGAGGGGCCATTGCTGGCTGACGCCTCTTTAATCCCCATCGTATCCTATAGTCTTGTAGTTGTTCCTTGACGCTCTTATTTATGGTGGTTCCCCCATCCCGGCTCGGATCACTGCTCGATTTCCTCCCCATTCGTGTCCTTTTCTGCAACACGGGTGTTTTTTTTTTTTTCTTTTCTTTCTGGGGGTAACGGTCATTCTCTCTGGCCCCCGCTGCTCTCTGAGGGGAGGTGTTTCGCGGCAGAGATGTCGCGCTGACATCTCTTTGCCCCCTTCTCATTGCCGTTTCAGCCCGGGCTGAGTGAGGCGGCATGGAGATGCAGCCGTGAGGTCAACTTGCCCGTCTGGCGTTGGGGCAGGATGTGAAAGATGGAGAACGCAGAGTTTAAAACCACAGTGTTTCTGTCTCAGAGCACTTCCCTGGAGCTCTGGCCTGTTTGATTCAAACGCCCCCCCCCCCCAGAGTCCCGAGTTATGGCATCATGCACAGTTTAACCAATTACAGGCTGCTTTGGCAAGTTTTGCCAGCCGGATATGCCCCCCCCCCCTCTCTGGGCACACCATCCCAGTCACTTCATGTTCACTGGAGAAACTCCAGCACTGTACAGTCACTGGACCTGGCAGATGGTTCTGTCAGAAGAGTGGATTCTTGGCTGCACTGTCTCCCTATGTGACTTGCTGGGCCCTTGAGGTTCCTGGTGCCAGTTTCAGGTTGTAAGACTGGTGTGCTGTGCTTAGGGTGGTCCCTGGAAATGGGGGGGGGGGGGGGGATGTTTGCCACTCTCTGAAAATGGTGGGCTATCTGGCACTCTTGTGTACCGTCCTCGCCAGCCCGTGGCAGGAAATTCCAGCGTAAATCGTTTGTTTTTGCTGGAATTCGCCCATTGCAGTGAGCGGCGTGGCTTGGCGCAGGGACGGGAAGTGTCGGGTGTGAGGCCAGGGCCATGGGTGAGCATTGGAGAGAGGTGGTTTTGAGGGTGGGGTCCACCTCGTGTTGAACAGCTTTAATAACTCTGCGCAGGGCTAGCCGAATAAGGTCGTCCCAGCATGCCGTGGGGCAGCCCTGTGATGTGGGTGTCGTACTGCATGAAACACTTAGCTTTCTGTTTAGCTGGTCTCTCCAGAGTCACTCCGCCATTCATCTTTGCGTCACATCAAACCACTTTGGAAATTCATGCAAATACCTCAGCAGAGGCTGCGGGAGGAGCCAGGCCCCCACCCTCTGCGACGACCTCCGACCTCTGGAGTCACGGGTTCAAAGCTGTGAGCGTCACGTAACCCTGGGTCTGCAGCACACAGTCGCTTATTGTGTCCCGGCGGACAGGCCGCTGTCTCAGGCTGTACCCCCCCTGGTCTGAAGCTCAGTCAGCCAGTCTATGTAAACTCTTACTTTTTGATTCTCTTCATACATTATATGTAAATGCTGACTGAGACAATGAGAGGATGTGCTCGTCCTTTGGACTTGTGGTGCCCCGCTGCGGATCAACTATGTTTCTTTCAAGCTTGAAAACCGCCTTCCTTTCCTGAAAGGAAAATGTGCAAATAGTATCCTCTTTATGAAGGTTTTTAATGTAAGAAATTTAACACTTTATACATTCTCACTTTATATCCAGACATAAATATTTATTATTTATTGTTTATTATTATTATTATTTATTACCATAAATCCAGGCCTTGGTTTTTGTTTATTGTAGTTTCTGTGTTGTTTGACATGTGTTCATGTTGTGTACTGGTGCTATTAGGAGTGAGCCGAATACTTTTTACTTGTTTGCATGCGTCATTATAAATAATTCTGATTCTTGAATGTGGCTCTTGCAAAATGGTGTACGTGTAGCAGAAATGAAAAGCCTCGCCGCTAGACTGAGCCCCCCAGACTGTCTTGAAGGCCTGGCGTTCCCCCTTCCTGCCACGCCGCCGCCCCGGTAATCCGGTGATCCTCCTCGGGCCACGCCGCGCCCAGGGCACTGCTTGTCAGGGATCCGCCGTTTGCAGTATTGGCGGTTAATGAAAGCTGAGAGAGCTGCTGTCCGGTGCCAGAGCGTTGTGGGGCAGGCACGTCCGGCCCCCGCCTTGGATACCTTTTGTGGCAATCGTTCCGTAGAACAACAAAGAACCAGTTCTGCCTCATGCCTGGATTTCCCCTCTGATTTATATGGTTTAAAATCTCAGAGGCAGGACAGCTAACAGTTGTATTAGATGTTTGTGTAACTACAAAAGGTTGTCGCTTCATTTTGCTTTCTAGTTATAAACGTCTGTGATGTTGTCATGGCATTCAGACGCCGAGGATGGTCTTGAAGAATGGTTTCCACAAGCCGCTTTTCCAAAATGAGTACTTCCTGTAGTGTCGCGTTCTTTGCTGTACATTCCAAAGGTTTCTGGGCCCAGTTCCCGGAACCCGAAGCTATGCCTGGCTGTCAGTATCAGTATCGCTGATACCCAGAAGACATGCTGGTCATATTTTGGGTTTTTCCCGGTGTTCCAGTGAGTTTCTTCAACTGGTGTGATTACAGCATTTTCACTGAATCTTTGCTAGTGATGAGGAGTGAGATTGTTTTTGTGGCGTGCTCCATGTCTGTCTCACTCCATCTGCGGTCCCCTGACCCTGTCAATGACGGATGACGGATCCTGGCCGTCTCTGCCTCCTGCGACCACTGTAGTGTTGCTCGCTTTTATGTTTGTAATTTGATGCAGATCGTTTTATTTTGGCTGCCCGTTGCTGGCAGATTTCTCTCAACAGCACCGTGTCCCTTTCCGCTTTCCTACACTCAAAAATGTAAAGTAAAAAAAAAAAAAAAAAAAGGAATGTTCTTGGATATAGAATAATTGACGTGGAATATTCCGGGAGTTAGCTGAGGGGGTGGATTTTACGGTAGACCGTCCGAGCCCTCAATGGAGGAGCCCGGGGTTGGGATGGCAGAGCAAGCTGATGGCTGTGCTGGTGGAGTGCCTTCAGGTTGGGGGGGGGGGGGTGTCTGTCTGGCTCTGCCCTGGTTGACGTGTCCGTTCTCCTACAGCCGGTTTGGCCATTAACTTGACCCGCTCAGAGGGGCCTCTTATCAGGACGTCGCCAGGTTGTTTTCTCGGGGAGGTGAATGACTGTTATCTGAATTCAAGGGCAATTTGCATGTGCCTGTTGCTTTTTCCCTCCCCCCGCCCCGTGTCCCCATGTGCCCCCACACCTGCATACGTCTGTGGCAGGTGGCAGATCCGCCAGTCTGGTTCCTGTTAAGGGAACAGGCTCAGACGCACGATCGTGCGAGAAGATCGCAGGCGCAGGAATGCTCTCCGCTCCTCCCCCCCGGTCTTGCTCTACCGCCGTGTGAATAAATCCCCACCGTTGACATAATTTGCGAATAGCACCTGCTTTATTTGCTGCTGGCACAAGTTCAGGTTCACTGGAACGCTTCCTTTCACGCATCCCCTCACAGGTGAGAATGAAATTTGGGGTCTGAGCACAGGGTCATGCTTTTTATCCAGAGCATTTAAGAGCCTCGCTGAAGGGGGGGCTGTGAGTTGGAGCTGAATTCCGGCCAAGCAGCAGGAGGTAATGGTGTAACTATATTAAACAAGGGAGTCGATGTAGAGGCAAGCTCCGTGGCTTGGGGCAATACAGGCCCGTAACTTGGGGCAATACAGCCCCGTAACTTGGGATACCCGTAAGGTTAGCACACTGAATTTTTTAATATTTAGGTGCCCCCCCCCCATTTACTGTTGGGTAATTTCTGTTAAAGACACACAAAAATAATTCCAGTGAAGTTGGCATGGCATCCGGGGGAAGGTTTCACTGTGCCTGCTCATGTCATTCTCTGTACTGGGCCACATGAGCTGCATGCTGGGATTGGGGTAGAGGGCGGGGTTGGTATCCTGTCAGGGTGCAGTGTACTGTGTGTATTCAGGGACTGCAGGGTCACTGGTTTGCCGTCAGCCCTGAGCACCGCGCCGTATGGCTGAGTGACTGAGTTTGTGTGATGATAATGAGGACCCAGCCTGTCCTTGTGTGTTCCATCTGCCCCTCTGCTGTAAGGACACTTCGGTGGCTAGGAGCATGTGTCCTGTAAACTGGAAAGGGAGCGTGAACTGGCAATACCATCAGTGGGCAAGGAAATGTGTGTGTGTGTGTGTGCGTGTATGTGTGTGTGCGTGCGTGTGTGTGTGCATGCCCTTGATGAGCAGAATGTAACTATATACAATGAATCAATAAGTAAATATGTTTAATAGGCTTTGTGCAGTTTAATATAGATATTGACTAATATGTCAGTTAAAAATACTGTCCTTCAGAACACTGGTCAAACAGCATTAGGTGTCACTGCATTCTCAGTACAGAAAAGTCTTGTAATGCGGTTTAATATCTGTGTGTGTGAGACCTGCATGAGAACCGGCATGAGAACCTGCATGTACAGCTCCTTCTACACAGTGCAGCATGGCCTGTTGAGGGATATGGTCCAACAGGCGTTCCCTTTGGTGCCCCACAAGCTCGTGGGCTAGCGGTGTAAAGTCTTGGCCCATTCAAATTGCATGTGGGCACATTTGCCCCTGGAAACACAGGCCTCCTCTAGCTGGCCCAGAGTCTTGTTTCTGCTAGAAGGGCTGCTGGGTCAGTCTGGGTACCGAGACCTGGGGACCCTGTGTCCGCCCACAGGAATCCAGGGGGTGTGAAAGTCCCGGAGGTGGCTCAACAGGTTTGTTTACTCAGCCTGGTCACCGCATGGCAGAGGTGTCTAACCCTTTGGGCAAACGTCTTCTGCCCTTCGTATGAGTGCCCGTGCGGAGGATGAGAAAGTGAGTGATGACTGACTGCGATCGGTATTGGGGTGGGTGTGGGATCTATGCTGCTGAGTGCGGTAACTGGACCGACAGCAGAGTGTGCGGTGCAGTGTGCCTGTGCGGTGCAGTGTGCCTGTGCGGTGCAGTGTCCCTGTGCGGTGCAGTGTCCCTGTGCGGTGCCATTAAAGACCCGACGCATTGTCTCTTCGTTCTGGCACTCCTGTGAATTCCTCCTGTGCGGGGAGGACAGACCGGCTCCCCGTGAGGGTGAATGACTCCGTCCTATGTGCCGCCCACTCAGATTCCTCCTCAGCCACCCTGACTGGAGCTGCCCTGGGGGGTATCTGGGCTAGGTGTATACATGTAGGGGTGGTGTAGCTTCCTGGAGGCGGGTCGCTTGTCTCGTTGTCACCCTCAGGGCTGGCGTTCTGTCTCGGGGCCTGGCGCCGGCATGACGAAAGCTCGGGGCTTTTGGCACCTCCCCCAGACACCGCCGTCGGGGTGACCGCAGAAGATCATCTAGATGCCCATAAAGATTTGGAGTGCTACATAAGGTCAGGACACAATGTTCCGGTTGCAAACGAGACCTGGACAGGGGTGCTGTCTGAAAGGGAAGACGGATCACCGGATCACCCCTTACTGTCACAGTCAGCCTCCGCTCGTCATCTGTGTCGCCGAGATGCAGCCTTAGGTTTCGTATTCCTCTGCGTTTTTGTTTCAGCCCCTACCACCTTCTGTCCCATTACTAGGAAATCTTGTGGCCTTTTTTGATTGGGTGAGCTAAGGGCCATGAGCTCAGTCCCTTGCTGCCCTTTTGGAGGAAAGTCCCAGAATCCTGTCGTTTTTAACTGCTGTGTGATAATAGATCCTCCTTTAGAAGGTGGTTCCTGACTCGGTAGGTTCCTTTCACAGTAGTGGAGCCCAGTCATACTCAGCTGGTCCTTGGCCACACCCACAACAGGAAGTAGGTGATGAGCGTGGGTCTCTGTAGAGGACATGAGGTTCAGCAGAAATGCCACATGACTGAACAATACTGAGAAGAGGGGGTAAGGCTAAACGGATCCCAGATCAGTGTGAAACATTGCTGCATGATGTAGGCACTCAACACGTGCTGGTACGCGAATGAAGAGGCTGGGTAAGGCTGTGCTTTGATCTGCTAAGGGGGGTGGGGGGGGTGCTGTGAGCTTTGTACCCTTTGTCTCTGGTGGGGGGGGGGGGGGGAAATCTAGGATAGATGGAGAGGTGTCAGACAGGCGATGGCATTCACAGCCGGGGGCGGCATCAGCCGGTCAGTCCCTGTGATCTCTGTGTGAGTGAGTGAGTGAACCGGGGGGGCTGGTTGGTGCAGGGTGGGGCGGAGGGGCTTCACACTGTGGCATGGGGCGAGGGTGAGGAGAAGCTTGAATGTAAGTGAAGCTCATTTTACATTAGAGTGAATCAAATATCTTGCAGGGGGTTCTAACTCCATGTAACTGGACCCCCCCCCCCCCAAACACGCACACAAACACACCCTCCTGCACTGGTGGGACTTGTTGGAGCCATTCCTCTGTCCCGTTGAGGTACCCCCTGCTGGGGTGACATTGTGCTGTAACATGACCATATCCCCGCGTTAAGAGCCCCCCCCCCCCCTCCCTCCCTTAGCTAGGTGTAGGTGGGCCCACATGCTAATTGAGCTATGGGCTATTTGCTGCATAATTAGCCTTTTGTCTGTCTGCCTGGGTTCCTCCCAAATTAGCATGGTGCTTCGGACGGCCATGCTAACGGCTTTATCTGTGGAGGGGGGGAGGGGCGGAACCTGTGTTGTATCAGCAAGGATGCTGTTTAATCCAACTTGGACATCTCTGGTCTGTTAGCTGGCCCTCTGTTTGGGCCGTAACAACGCATTAAGTAATAATAAAGCAATATGTAAAAACTTGACAAAATGTAATGCATGTTCGTCATATGACGCAGCGTTATTGCGTGACGCATTGTCACACGCTGTAATGATGTAATAACTCGACACAAAGCAACATTTTCATTACATAAATTGAGGTGAGTTAGAAGCAGGAGCTGGCTTTTCAGTCAACCAACAGTAACCTGATATCTCAGGCTTGGGGAATTTCGCAGCTAATCCTTCCACATTTTTGTTTTGCAGATGCCATTTATGGATACGGGTCGGTCCTGTTCCCAGGGCCAGCACACTCAGCCCAGATCGCATGTCAGTGGGTGTTGTGGGGG